>NW_020837966.1:8549227-8872844 GCF_003676395.1 Aethalodelphis obliquidens
GGGAGGGAGGGAGACACAAGAGGGAGGAGATATGGGGATATATGTATATGTATAGCTGATTCACTTTGTTATACAGCAGAAACTAACACACCATTGTAAAGCAATTATACTCCAATAAAGATGTTAAATAAATAACTTGGCTTCTGATCTGCCCTCTTAGAACCAAACACTATGGCCAAGGAATAAAATATCTGATCACCCAGTTCTAGAGCTAAAGAGAATGGGGAAAGCTACCTTCAAATCATTTGTATTAAGCAGAATTCATCTGAAATGAGAAAAGATTAGTACTAAGAAACTCTGTGCAGATGACTATCATGAGGACCATCTAAGTTTCAACAGGGCTAAGATTAAACCTACAGCAACATTTATTCCATTTCTGGGTACGTAAAACAGAATTCTCTACCATGTGTCCACTTTTGATGGAAATTTGGGGTAAGAGCTTAAGATCCAAGAAAATGAGATGGGTCTTGAAGAAAAATATGCTTTTGCAACATAAAGAAGCTGTCTTCAGTCATGGATAGATTCAAAATGTGAAGACACACAATTGCTGCATAAATTTATTAATAGAAGTGCTAATCCCATAAATTGTACACCTCTATTTGGACACACAATCTTTTATTTTTCTTTCAAATGAGGAAGGAAAAATAAAGGAGCAGAACTGGTAATATTGCTTGCAACTAAATTGGATTTTCCACCAGAGAAAGCTGTTTAGAAAAAGCTATTCGAGAAAGCAGAATAGTACTCACAAAAAGGTATTAATGAGCCCAACCAGGAGGAAAAAGCCTCCAACAAAACAACCAAATGTTTGCAAAACCTCTTTCAGAACTGGAAGCTAAAGGAATAATTTGAAGTCTCTATCTTTGTAGAAACAATCTCACCAGCCAGCCAAGTAAAGCGGGTTGAATTTTACGAATAAAAACTCTTAACTTATAACTACACGTCTCACCAATGATTCAAGAGACAAGACCTCAGCAGCTCTGGGCTTAGAAGGAAACTAATATATCCTGCTCTCAAACTGTGAGGCACTGGGGCTTCCCTGGTGGCGCAGTGGTTGAGAGTCCGCCTGCCGATGCAGGGGACACGGGTTCGTGCCCCGGTCTGGGAGGATCCCACATGCCGCAGAGCGGCTGGGCCCGTGAGCGCGTAGAGGTTAAGTCAAATCCAAGACAAGAAGGATCACGTGAAGCCTGTGGCTTTCTCCTGGGTAGCTCTTTTACTGCTTGTCCACAGAGTTTCATTTTGTTTGAAATCTTATTTATTTATTCTTGTTTATTTATTAACAACAGAACAAGAGCAACAAAAAGACGGCAGGAAAACAACAAAGAAAACTTGAGCTTTTTCCCCAAGAACAGAGGCGTAGAGTTAGGCCACCTTTCCACCGTTTCTCTGTACCACTAGATCAAGTCAGCTACCGGAATATGCCTGCTATAGCTTAACGTGCCACGGGAAGGATGGAGCAATTGCGAAATGACATCCGGAATGCTCATTATTAGTTAAACAAATCCAGGCCCATTTATTAATTTTTTCAAGTCTATCACCATGGTGCCGGAGTGCTTAGCCAGCCCACTATTAGGAAAGTGGAAAAGAGGGCTGGAAGGCTCTGATTAACTCAACTATCGCCAAGTGTTTTCATTGATAAAGAGGCTTCCCTGTAGGAATTTAATACTAAAACTATCCCTCGTATGTGGTGTGCCAGATTAACAGAGGCAGCAAAAGGGACACATGGTACTCGCTGTGACAAAGAGGAGGACCTTAAGATAGTAACATTTCACTGCCAGTGACGAGATGGTCATGTGACAAGCCATAAAACAAACTTCTACCTTCAATTACAATGGCACCCTAGAAAAATGCTAAATGCCGGTTCTCTCATCAATATACTATCATATCACTATGTGTATTAATAAACCCAAGGCCCCGTACTGTGCATGCTATATGGATAAATACATGGCATACAGGAAAAGTATGTTAAATGTAATAATAGTTTCAACAGATCAGCGATGAGGCAATTGCTTCAAGATGGGAAAAAATAAACATTTCCTAGCATTACCGAGTGAGAAATAGATATGGTATGTGGGACAGATGAGGGGAAGCTGCAGCGTATTTTATTTTTATCCTCTTAAAGTACACTTGGCCTTTCTGTTAGAATTTCACCTTTGGACCATTTGCTAATATCGTATATAGTCACAGTAGCATCTTTTACTTAAAACCACAAATATTAGGTGGAAAAATGTGTTCAGGGAGATTTACCAGACTGTTTACATGGGCAAAGTAATCAGACCTGGCATCTGAATTGACAGGTCATACTACGTTGGCTCTAAAGAACACATACCTGTCAGGGTCCCCAGCAGGAAAAGATAACTCAAATCAAGGGTTACCTTTTGCAGAATTAAGACCTTATGATTCTTTTAGAGCCTGAGTTTAGAGCCCATGCTCAGAAGAGGAAGATGGGCTATTTAAGTATATTTTCATTTATTCTTGGGTATGGTCTGTTTGAATAAAGGTAGAATTTCTCACTTAAAAATAAATTTAACCCTAACAAAGCATAAACATGACCCTAATCTTCACTCTGCCACCTCTTCTTCCCTGTTGCATTCATTAGCTACTGTTTTTTGACCTTGGACATGTAACAGTAATCCCTAGAGTGAGCTCTCTTCTGCCACCTAGAAAAGGTTCCCTCCACTGTGGAAATGTTTTTATTGTGGTTGTTGACATATGGGGTAAAATATTCCCTTTGGACACAAAACCCTTTTTCAAAACCAGCTCCTTCAAACAACTCACCTAGTAGGATCTTAAAGGTCTGAAACCACTGCTGTGAGAATTAGAATACAGTTAAGTTGCTGTTTCTTTGTCTTCTTCAGCATTTCTCCGTTCATTTTATGGCATCTATGTAATAGGATTTAGACAGGAGAGCTATGAAAACAGGCTCCATCGATGTCAACTTCCAAGAGGGAATTCTGTATGTGGATCACAATAAACCACTGGAAAGAGAGGGTTATTGAATATACCCTTCAACATACTTCTTCAGGATCAACATTGATGGGCTCTGTTGAAAACAAAATGCATTTCTCCTACTGCGCTGTTTGGAGAACTATCTATCTCTAAGTTTCATTTCCTTTGTCCCCTATAAGGACAAAGCAAATAAAAAGGACTTGTGGTATTTCAAGCAAAATACCTCTGCCACACTAACTAGGGGTCCAGAGCTGTGTGGTCTCTGGAAGATAGCTCAGAGAGGGCAGGCAGCCTGAGGATGCTACGGTGCTATCACTGTATCACGGTGGTGAACATCTCTTGTTCCCCAGAGTCCCTTCCCCCTTCCTCCAGCAACATGCTTGGCATCAACTGGGGACTCAATGCTACTCAAAGTCTGTAAGTAGGGTTCCATCCTTAGGGATCAAGAATGTGTCTGATATGCCAATAGGCATATCACAGTCCCCTGGCTGCAGGCATTTGTAGAGAGGTAGACACATGATCCAGTCCATTCCAACCCCAGTGACTCTAAGAAAGTCTATAGGATCTATCATAAAAGAAGTGTATTATTTTCTGTTGGAACCTCTGCAGCCATAATGCCCCCACTGGTTAGTCCAGACGTTTGAAGACCTTCAAGCATTAAGTGGGACTTTAGGAATACAACACTGTAATTTCTCTTTAGGGATAAAATATATTGAAGTCAATCTCTGTTGTCCCTACCCTAACTAGAATATGGCAATGTTGTAAGTCATTAGGACGAAACCCAGAAATCTCTACCTTGGCATTTCATCTGGCTTTGGTCATTCTCTCATGCAAATATAATGCTTAACTTAATAATAAATCAGCATGAACTAATATTTACTTTGCAACGGACTTACAGACTTTCTATAGGCCATAATAGGATAACATGGCAATATTGTATTTTGTCAGGTATAGAGTTGGATGACTGTGTACTGGCATCTTTTCAATGTTTTAGTGGGAATATAACGTATCTAAAGAACTCTGATGCAAGGGATTGGACATGAGAGTCATCACAGCTTTGTAATTCTGCCCATCCCCCACATATTTAGGCAGATTTAAGAATAGTATGCTCCTAGCAGCCAAACTTTAGGTTCTAAAGTCAGCATATAAACTATATAATTGTGTAATAGGACTTGATCATATTAGTTCACATTCCTGGATTATATAATATGGTACAATATCCTCAAAATACATCAAGATTCTGATCACTTCTCACCATCTCCACCAGTAACATTACATCCAAGCTACCATCACCTCTTTTCTGAATTATTCCCAAAGCCTCTAGCCAGCCAGTCTCTCTCCTTCCAAACTTATTTCCATAATCTGTTCTCCACAGAACACCATGAAATTCTTTTTACAATACAAATCAGATCACACCGCTGCTTAACGCTCCCCACTGTCTTCCCACTGCAAACTCCTTATCAGAGCCTACAAGGTCATCTTGACTTAATTTGGCCAGGCCTACGCATCCAACCTCAATTCCTACCAGTCTCACAAAGCTCCAGCCCCACTGGCTTTCTTCCTGTTCCTTCAACATCCCAAGCTTTCACACCTGGAGGCCTTTGTACTACCACCTAGAACACTTTTCCCCTTGATCTTTCCAAGGCCTCCCCCTGTGCTGCATTCACTTCAAATATCATATCTTCAAAAACTCATCCCTGGACACTCTATCAAAACCATCATCCCTTCCCAACACTCACTATCCCCTTGTTTTATTTCCTTCATAGGCCACATCACTATCGGCAACTACATTATTTCCTTGCTGACTTGTTGATTATCTGTCTTCTCCACTGAAATGTAATCTCTGTGGGCACAAGACTTTTTGTCTTATTTGCTGCTGAATCATAGCAAAAAGAATGGAGCCTGGCACATACAAGTTACTCTATAAATACTTGGTGAATGAATGAGTGAATCAATGAATAAATAAATTATGCCATACATGATCCAAAGATAAACCAATGTTCAAACACTACTAGATCTACTGACATGGTTAAAGAGGCAACTGTTCGTAACATAGCTTGGTTAACATCAGTGTTCAGTGGAAGGCAAGCATATTTCATATTTAAAAGTTTGTAGGCAAGGTGATTTTATTTTGAGACTGTATAATAGGAAAAAGCATCCCTTAGTTGGTAGGAAGTATACACACACTCACACATACACACAAACTGGTTTCTGGTATCTTAAATAACGTGACTACACTCTTATCTAAAAAAAAAAAACAAAAACATTCTTTGGGATATTAGTAATGCAATACCTCAACCCAGAGGGGGAAAAAAAAAACATATCAAAAAAAACATATCTCCAGGAGGGAGAGGAGGTCATAGCCACTTCCAGAGGGGTAAAAGATCAGGGCATGTATCCCTAAGACGTGTATGGATTTTGCTGCCCACAGGCAGTTTTCTGCCCACAGGCAGTTTTCTGCCCACAGGCAGTTTTCACACAATACACAAACAGAGAATAAACTAACAGGCTCCCCATCAAGAGAAGAACCAAGAAGTTTCTAAGAATTCCTCTGAACCCAAATGCAGCACAGCAAAAGTAGATTTGAAAAGCTGCAAAAGGCAGTTCTTTTAAAAATCTGCCTCAACTTCCCACCAACATGGTCTTCTACACATTGTTTTGCCTTCAATCTGTACTACGTGGGCTTTCTGTACCCCATCAGCAGGGGATGGGAACGCCCAGTAAGTAAGTTTCACTGTTGTCTATGATGAGGCATTATGATTTTTAAAAAATTATTTCCAGTAACTGATATAATATGCAAGTCAACTATACGTCAATTTAAAAATTAAAAACAAAATCATTTCCAAATGGGCAGTTTAAAACACTGCATCTCACTGCTTTAATGTGGATACCTTTAAGCTGCTTAAGGTACAACTTCAGTATCACTCACGCTCACTTTCGAGTTAAAAAAAAAGAAAAAAGCGGGGGGGGGGGGGCGGTGGCGGTGGTGGTGGATTTCTGAACGCTCCATGGGAAAGCTAGGTGAAATCTTAGATGTCTGGCATAATGAAAAAATAAGAACTGCTACTTCTATTTAGCCAAGAGTCAATCCAGGCTGCCCCTGGGAAGGTCTCTCTCACTGCTACTCTTGCTCCTGAGCCAGCATGTGGATAATAACAATCGCTAGCGTTTGTCTTACAGTTTACCAAGTGCATTTACTTATCCTCCTCGATTATCTGTACAAAAATTCTGTAAGGTGTACAACACAGATGTCTGCTTTCCAGGTGAGATTCAGGAAACTGACTTTCCCTTGGTCTCTCAGTTATTAAGTGAGAGAGCTTAGACTAGGACTTGGGTCTCCAATAGCCTGCTGAAAGCTCTTTCCACCGTGCCGTATTCCCATATTTCACAGCAAGTGAAAGGACAGTAAGGGCCACAGACAATTCACCATAAAAAAAAAAAAAAAAAGTCCCAGTTTTCCCAGCGCTAATCCTCTACCCCCCACCTGCATAGACTCTCAACTCCAACTAAAATTATCTTCTTGTAACCTCAATGCTACACCCAGCTGAGTCTGCCTGTTTGGTTTCTATGAGCTTTAACGAAAGTGTCAATTATTACATTGAAATTCTATTTTGAGGTTTATTATGAATGTTGGTTTCTATAAAATTCTTACTTAAGAAGTGTTAGAAAACACAGCTCTCACTCAATTGTCAGGAGACACAATACCAAGGGACTTTTTCTATTCCTTGTCCCCCGCCCCCCCACTGCCGCCCCATCTCAGGGACACCAATCCAGACTCAATTAAATTCAGCAATATCCTAAGGCCAAGTTTCTGGAATAGAAACGCCAAGGGCACAGAATGAATGGAGGGTAACTTTTAGGTCAGCATTCTATCATTGTGTCCTAGACCCCGGGGGGTTAAACTCTGCACGGAAAGATTATGTAGCTTCAACAGTAATTCACCTTCCCCAGGTTCTTCCAGCCCAAGCCAGGATACAGTTAACCATCCAGCAACTATTTACTTCCCGTCTACATTGCGCTCGGTGCTGGAGGTACAATGAGGAACAAGGCAGATGCCCTTCCTGTTCTCTAGAGATGCCACACTAGAGAGAAACAGACAAAAGGCAGATAAACAAATGGTGTTATAATCGGCCAAAAGTGCTACAGAGGAAATAAACAGAAGCACGAATGGAGCCTAACGAAGGGAACTTCTTTGGTTACAGGGGCCAAGGCAGGGCTCCCTGGGGAGATGAGTCAGTGACAGACCTGCCATCAAAGAGCATTCCTTCCTCGCCCCACACTCACCTCATTCCATATTCCTTCCCTTAGTAGTTGGCTGACGAACAGGGCAAAGACCAAACAGACCATGGTGGGATGGTACCAGGCTTACCAAAAAGTTCACTTTAGAAATCAGTCATGAAGGGTTATTCCAGTTTAAGATACAATCAACATAGAAGAACCGGGAATTCCAGTTGGTACAAAAATGGCCTTTATATCCCATCAAGGAATCGTTTCTCTAAGATGACAAGAAGTATATTGCCAATAAATCCACAATTCTGTTTCCAATTAATGCAAACTTAGAGTAGTCCAAGCTGTTATTAGATTTCAATTAATAACCTGTGATGCCTCATTAATGCAAATATGCTCCTAGTTGGGCTAAACCTTCATTAAGTGAAATGGATCCAATGACACGACTGTTTCATATGATAATGGAACTATGATTAAAAGGCACAATTAATCATCATCTGCTACGAAGTGCTCTCTGTGACACTTACTTATTCCTGTATGAAACATTTGCTTCTTTGAAAAGTCAATTTATACTGAAACTATTCAGTGGTGGAAAGAAAAGCAGAAACATCACCCTGAAATATTTCCAAAAGTGGCAGAGAATCCCAGACACAAGTCAGGTTCTTCAAGAATAAGAAAGGCTCTGTGGTCTTGGGGTCTGTTCCCATTCCCCGTTTCATGTAATATGTTGTGTTAAAGTGTAAAACTGCAAATCTCAGTCCTACAGCTGGATGACAGTGCTTTTTAGTTCTCTTGACTGTGTATGTTCCCATTCCTTAAATCCTGAATTGCTCCACCTGCAGCTTCAAGCCAGCCACAGATCCTGAGTCAAACGAGGCAAAAGCAGGACACCATCCCCACCACGCCCTGCCTCCACCACCACCCCACACGGGAAGTCAGACATGAAACAACACTGCCTACAACAGACTGTTACTACTTCCGGCCCAGCATCCTTTCCCCATACTGACAATAACACTCTGTTTTTCCTTTGCAGAACTGCTCCTCTCTTATACCTGTTGTGGTCCTGGTTAGGTGGTCAAATACAACTCTTCTCTCACACAGGCTGATGAGAGGGTCATGAGCCAGGCTGGGCTATCAAGATTCCCCCAACGCTCAGCAAAGTAACTGATCCAGGTGTGGCCTCCTGAATCTAGCAGAGTCTCTCGGGTCTTTCTTTGGATTCCTTCAACACTCATAACATGGACCATTTTCACTACATGCTTTAGCTTTAGTTTGTTGTTTGTGATTTTTGTGGAATCCCAGAAATGAAAGGTAAGCAATTTGCTAAGGCCACCTGTCCCATCCCAACCACAACCCAGGTAAAGCCCATCCCCTCTTATGCTTCCTCTCTGTCACTTATGGCCAAGAGACTTAAAGTGTGCAAAAGCCACACACTGCTCCCTCTTAAGTAAACAGAAGTTTTAAAAATCTATTGAGATTTCTTTTTAATGGTTGCTTAGTAACCATCATAAGATTAGAACTATTTTCTGGATTAAAAAGTAACATTATAAAAAAGATCATTTAGATACTTAAAATGAAGAAACTGTCTTAAAATGGAGTTGTTTAAAAATACCCAGTTATTACAGTAGCCTGACATCAGACACATAATCCTAAAAATTAAAAACAACAAAAAAAGCTTTAGGGATTCTATTATAAAAGTCAAGTCCATTCCTCTTCAATATTTTGTACAGAATGTAAACATTGTGACTCCTTCCTCTTGTCAACAAAAGTAATATTGGGTCTTAATTAGTGTACTTTAATATGCTAGAAAAACTACACTTCTTCCCTATATAGTTACATATTAGATGTATAAGACACAAGCATTCAATATGGGACTTATGATTAAAATGCATCTCTGTACATAAATAACTACCCCTTATTAAGAAATAAATATTGATTTATAAAGTGTACATGTACAGCAATGGTTTCGAGGCATATGCCAACAATGATTGCTGGGTACAGGTTGCTGGAGCGCAGGGTTGAGGATTGTAAGACGGCCTGGGCACCTGGCTGAGAGGAGTGCAGTGAGTGATTAGTCATGCCTGTCAAGGATGTAGGATTCAGAAGTGGTAGCAGGCATACCAATCGTCTTTTTAATCCCTTGCAGCATTGAAAAGTCCAGTTTTTCTGCCAGTAGGTGATTGACCTTTGTGAAGTCCCAATTCCCTGGGTCTCAGTCTACTCATCTTTTGAGTGAGGGTTTTGATTAGATGACCTCTGAGGTCCCTTCCAGTTGAAACATTCTATGATATTCTGAGGAAAGAATAATAATAGCCCTTGTGATTAGAAGCCAGAGCAGTATGGTGTGTGGCGAGATAAAGGCAGGCAGCAAAGACAGCCTGCATGTGAAAGCTCTGAAGAAAAGGGAGAATGAAGGCGGCAAACCTTCACCAAACTGTCCCACAGTAACCCTGGCCTGGAGAAGGAGGCCTAAAGGGCAAAACATTGCCCCATGAATAAATAGTGCTTCATCTTTCCACTTAAATATTTTCAAAAGTTCTTCACAGAATTATTTTGCAAAAGGAAATAAACGTCCATGATTTAAAACAAAACAAAACACAATCTGCTTTACATATAACCTTTCAGATATGTCTGTATCTCATAGATGGAAATGCACAAGAGCCTCCCTTAGTTAGGATGGTTTCAGCTACAGAACCTAGAAAGTCACTAAAACCCCAAACAGGAAGTACAGACATCAGGCAGGCTCAGTGACTTGCAGTGTCATCCATGGCGCCAGAGCTTATGAGCTCTCTGCTCTACAGACCTGGTGAAGGCTTTGTCCTAAGGCTAGTTCCCCACATGCTGATTAGATGGCTGCCGGGAGTAACTGGTGCCCCGTGCTCCTGTTCAATTCCTAAAACAGACTAGCTTTTCATTCTTAGAAATCCTAGCAAGCTTCCCCTTGCTGCTCCATGACCCAAACTGGTTCAGGTCAGCTTACCTTTGAATCGGTACCTGGCATACTTGATGGAAATACTCCGGGGAGGAAGGAAGGAGGAGGGAGGTAAGGGGAGGAGGGAGGGAAAGAAAGGGCCCCAGACACGTGGGCTGCTGGTCTGACAGCCAGGCCTCAGTGTGAGAAGCTCCCTGGTGCACACAGCAAGGCCACACTGCTCTCCTGCTGGACATAAGCAACCTCACAGAACACCAGCACCTCAGGAAAGGTCATGCTGAGATCAAGTTAGGTAAGACAAGACCACCTGACAATTTTGTCTAAGCACAGACAGAAACAAGGTTATTGTACAATCCACAAAACCCCCAACATTGCCCTGCCTTGGCTAATACGAGTGACAGGTGCTTCTTCAGGAGTTACAGCTTTAGCCTCGATCTAGCCCACCCTCCCCATAGAGATTTATTGAGACACCCAGTTATAGAATTGCCCCCAACTTAGTGACAGCATGCAACCCAGAATGAACCTCATCCCCACGGACCTTGCCTAAATCACCTAATCAAAGCTCAAATCCTTTTAACCAGGCTCTTACTTAGACACCCCATGGCTCTCCGTAGTGTGTGTTCTCCCTCCTGCAATGAATAATGAACCCAGCTTTTTCCACTCCAGCTGTGTTCCTGGTGGTCTCTAGCTGGAGGACATCAATACTGGTTTTAGACTAATGTTTGCCAAAAGTTTTAATTTTCATTATTACCTCCCTAAGAAGCCTCTTCAGATATTTTTTTCCTAATCATCCCCACCCCATGAAATTTTTTTTTTTTTGGCAGTACGCGGGCCTCTCACTGTCGTGGCCTCTCCCGTTGCGGAGCGCAGGTTCAGCGGCCATGGCTCACGGGCCCAGCCGCTCCGCAGCATGTGGGATCTTCCCGGACCAGGGCACGAACCCGTGTCCCCCACATCGGCAGGCGGACTCTTAACCACTGCACCACCAGGGAAGCCCCCCATGAAATATTAATACCACAGATATACAGAATCTCTATTTACTGTATGTACACCAATGCTTTATACATACAAAGAGGACGATCCCCTCAACACATGCACATACACATTCATGAATCAATTTTGACATGGTTCAGACTAAATTATAAGGGGGTAGAGCAGATGTTAAAGAGTCCATCACAAAATGTTAAGAAAGCACATACCTTCTCAGCAACATACCTTTTTAGGGCAGTAATAATAACAACAGTTACCATTTTTTAGTGCTTTCTGTACACCAGGCACTACTCTTAGCATCTATTAGTTTTTGCATAGGTTAACTCATTTTATCCATCGAAAGACCTTTGAGATTGGTACCATAATCACCCCAATTTTAAAGCTGCTGAAACCGAAGCACAGTTAACTGTCATGCCCCATCACAGCGTTCATAAACAGTAGAGAGGCCACATGACTGGACTTCAGACTCCAGGGGACATGCTCTTAGCCTTGAGAACACACTGCCCCACACTCAGCAACAGTTCCATAAATACTTGTTAACGGCCATGAACAAACATACGAGCCAACGTGCATTGTGATTTTCATGACAGTACTTCCAAACACTCATGAACAAGGCAGTGAAATGAACTTGGGATAAGACCTAAAAGCCAGACATCTGTGATATAGAAAAGCATTTTAGTGGAAATCTTTCAGGGGAATTTTTCACATTGTGTTGCATGACTGTCAAATGTTTCAGTAAACGAATCCCATTATGTGTGTGTGTGTGTGTGTGTGTTTGCTTGACCAGAAAATGCCTTGGTTAGGAAAGGGAGGGAGGGAGAGGAGGTTGGGTATTTTTTCCCCTAAAAATTAGGAATTAAAAAGCGATGATGAACCTAGGGGTAAGATGGGAATAAAGACACAGACCTACTAGAGCATGGACTTGAGGATACGGGGAGGGGGAGGGATAAGCTGTGACGAGGTGAGAGAGTGGCATGGACATATATACACTACCAAGCGTAAAGTGGATAGCTAGTAGGAAGCAGCCATGCAGCACAGGGAGATCAGCTGGGTGGTTTGTGACTGCCTGGAGGGGTGGGATGGGGAGGGTGGGAGGGAGGGAGACGCAAGAGGGAAGAGAAATGGGAACATGTGTATATGTGTAGCTGATTCACTTTGTTATAAAGCAGAAACCAGCACACCACTGTAAAGCAATTATACTCCAATAAAGATGTTTAAAAAAAAAGCGATGATGACGTCACACAACTGCCAGGGATGGCAGAGCTCTGCCTCTCCGCTGGCCGCCACGGTTCCTTGTGCTGTTGTGCTGCTGTACAGTCACAAAGCCTGTCCTCCCTGAGTGCCACCACTTCGTGCACATCTTCGGAGCATTTCTGTTACAGAAGAAACCGGATTTGCAATGTTGGTTTTTTACAACTGTCTTTTTGTTTCCAACATTGCCAGAGAATTCAAGATCCTAAAAAACATCTCCCTGCTGAGGTCAAGCGAACCACTCCTGGGATTTCTGCTCAAGTCAGAGCCTTTCGTGAAGCTGATTTTACACAATCAGAGAGAGAAGGAAAATGGCTTTTGTGATGAGCATCTGCTGTTTTGTTAAAAATGTGGTTAAGGACATTAACAAAAGTGACATCACCAGCTGTTCTAATGTCAAGCAGTTTAGCTAAACTGTTTTCTATCAAATGACAACATATGACACCCAAATCAATTCCAAACCAATAACACATTGTTACTTGTAAAACAGAGCTGAGGGGAAGGGAGAGGACGGGTGAGCTCCAGAGCAAGAGAACATAGCAGCGGGAGCAACAGAAGTTAATTAAAGCACAGGTTCAAATTTCTCCTGAAGTACGAACGACAAACCATATGATGCTGATCATTTTCACAAATGTTTTTACTTCTGTTTCAAACAAAGCAAAAGGGGACCATTATCCGTTCCATATTCTGACACAGAAACACAGGGTTTCTTTCGTAACATGTTTGTAATGGCAAAAAGAGACGACAGTGAGTTTCTGGCCAGTTACAATCTAACTTGGCTTCTGCCCTTGAGCCACATCCCACCTGAGGGATGTGGCAGTCAGGAGAGCAGAACTGTCTTGTGTGGCTATGTTCAGTTCCTCTATTTTTATCTGCCCATCATTTAAAATCATCAGGCCATTAAAAGGTGGCAGATCAGTAGCACTGCCAACTGCGTTGTCCTTATGGCTGAAAAGTCTGTGGCAGTCGACGGGACGAACGCCCACCCCGTCTTCATCACAGAGCTTGTAAAAGCAAAACTGCCTGCCACGGTCACGGCTACTCCCAAATAAATGTTTAATTTCCATGACTGTGACCAGGACAGGGCCTGAGTTGTGGCCGGCGCTTAGGATTCCATAGGCATTTCGTATGCACAATTATTAATAATGCAATTCACAGATGCCAAATCCACTAACAAGGCCTGAGCTGGGTCCTGCTTCTGAAAGAGTTGAAGTGGTTTAGTCAACAGGAAAGAAGACACTTCCAAGGGCATCATTCCTCCTGGAAGGGAAACAAAGGGGCATGCTTTGGGGAAAGGAAGTTGGTCAGGAACAGAAGGTGCACTACGCGTGGAGAGAATTTCAAGATAGGTAACTCAGGAGGGACCTCCATTTGGGAGAAAAGAATCATGCCAGAACCAACAGAAGAGGCAGAAATAAGCAAGCAGCTGTGTGCCCCTGTTTCTATTAAATGAAAGGAAGACAGGGCTGAAAGTCACAAGCAGCATATGGAGGCGCACAGAGAGGAACCACCTGGGAAAAATCAATGTTCATCGGGCGGGCTCGACAGTGCCTGCTTCCTCTTGGATCTTACTGTGCAGGTTCAGGGTAGATACGTTCACCCTTAAATCGGCACAAGTGGATGGTGCGTCTCTGCTCAGAATGGAGCAAAGGCCGCACTCCCGGTTAACAGCAAGAAGAATGTCAGCCTGATGTTGGAAAGAACTTCCAACAGCAAAGCTGCAACACAGCACAGATCACCGAGAGAAATGCATCTGGGAGTATGTTAGGGAAAGACGGGGAGCCCTTGTGTAATGTGAAGAGTCCAGCTCTGTGAAGAGGCGGAGGGATGGGCAGAATGACCTCTTAAAGGTCATTCCAACCCTATTTCTACAGGAAATAAAAGCTTTTTTGAGGGCAGTGGGTTTTAGATTTCCAATAGAGGAAAGGCCATTTTGTAGTATTTTTCAAAATTATTTTTGTTGGTTTCTAGTAACGTCTAAGGAAGATCTTTTCATTTTACCTTTGAAACCAATCTTTACATTTTTTACGATCACCTATCTAAATCCTCTGTGTCTGAAAGGATGGAATTTGGACCGAACACCAGAAGTAGTGGTCAGATGTGAATTTTCACGTTTGCTCGTTTGTTCCTGGATTCATTTATTTCACCAATTAGAGCCTGCAGTTCAGACTCAGTTTCCCTAAGTATTTATAAAAGAGGATTGCCTTGGGACTCACAGGAGTGGAAATCTGGCTTTCTCCTCTCTGACTACTTGTTCTGTGCTCTGTGCTTGCTGGCTGCCCTACTATATGCTTACATACATGATTTTATTTCTTTATGAGATGTGTTTCATTTTTAGCCTCTTATAAAGACAAACTGTCTAGAAAAGAAATGACAATTAGTAAGAGAAGTAGAGATGGGAACCCAGGACTGACTCCAGAGCCAGTACTGTTGGCCGCTGTATTATATTCCTCCCCATCAACTTCTAAAAACACACGTCACAATAAACTTCTTTACAAGTAAATTCCTAAGCTAGAATGTTCCCCTGTGGCTTCTCTGGATATTAGGAAACCTGAATTATAATTGGAATTTTCAGCTAAAGTAAATAACTAAACCACAAGATCTTACAGGGTCTTCCCTATGAGGGAAGGACTCAGGCTCACAACAAAGCTGGTGACAGTTTATCAGGATGTAGGACACCCGGTTCTTAATGGTGGGGGTCCCAGAACTTTAAAAAGATCTCAAAAGAGTCCTAGGTTCCTAGGCAGTTCTCTTGGTTTTGGATAAGATCCCTTTAGCTTGAGCTGGGACTGAAGATCAGAGGGGAAATTTCTGCAGAAGACACAGTAGAGGAGTTATCTCTGTTACTCTCTACACTGCCTCTACAAGTGAGCATTATAATCCTTACATGGAAGCAGAGGATGGGTTAGGTCAAGCAATGTGTCCAAACTCAGCCAGGGCATAAGAAACAGAGCTGGGATTCAAGCCCAGCTGTACCAGGTTCCGAAACATGTGTTCTCTTCTGTGGCAACACATGTTGCTGTGTTACCTCCAGAGGTTGGGTGGTATCAGCCTTTACCACACTAGAGTTCTTGAATTCACCTTAGATCATAGGACAAGCCTGTGTGACCCTCTGGGGACTCCAAGGCTGCTGGTGGTCCACAGCCTCTACCCACCTAGGCACATTCAATGTGCTCTCTTCATGTTCACAAAGCCTCTTTCAGTTCCTCCCAGACTCTATGCCCCTTCCTTTGCATGTGTCCTCCTGTCTAGCACTCTTCCCCACCCATCTCAACCACCTTGCTGACGCCTGTCCATCCTTCAGAGCTCCCACAAGGAAGACCCCAGGCCGGTGTTCCATGCTCCAGAGCAGTTTCCCAGCCTAGGCACTATGTACTGCCAGCTGGGGACAGTGTGGTGTGGGGTCTGTCCTGTGCCTGTGGGTTAGCAGCATTCATGAGATGCTAGAAGCACCCATCTCTCAGTTTTAACACCCAAAGAAGTCTCCAGACATTGCCAAATGATCCTGGGAAGCAAAGTCACTTCCAGCCAAGCATCACTGATCTATAGCCTTGTGGAATCACTTTCCTGACCTTCAGAGCATTGATATGCACTTTGCTTATGTGATTATGTGACCATTTCTGCTACTTGACAGTGAGTCCCAAGAAGGCAAGGACGGTGTCGGCTTTTTTACCCTTATACACCAAGCATTCAGGGTAGTGCCTGTCTCAAAGCAGGATCCCAAGAAAAACAAACACTTTCTGAACTTGTACCTAAACAGGGCTTAGTCGAAAATCACAAACTTAAGTCAGTAATTAATGGACGATTGCTGAAGCTTTCTGGAACATAAAAATAATGCCACCATATTTAGTCTCTGGGCGGGGTGGATATTCACCAATCAGAACACCAGGAGAAAGAGTGAAAGCGTCGGTAAGAGGTTATTAACAATGCCCCTGACAGCACACAGGATTACAGAATGACAGCCCACCAAAATGGCAGCGGGGCCCTAATTAAAAGAAGAGCCTATTCTTTAGCAAGTGTTCCCTCGCAGCCATGGCATTGCTGGGACGTGGCACATCGCACCAACCCGAAAACACACACCACGACCTGGCATCTTTGCCCAGCTGCACCACTGCGCGTTTCCCTGATGGAGATGAGAAAATAACGTAACCTCAGCTGACAGGTTTATTAAGACACAGACAACATTACAAAGGCCCTTTTGACATTATAATCTCTAACGCAGTCAGGGGGAGATGTTGACTTGCCATCATTACTGAAAGTAATGGGTCAAAAAAAAAAAAAAGGTAAGAGAAAAGGAGAACATTCCTATAAAGCTGTCAAGTTAACTTTTTGGCCTACAGGTGTGTTCAGCAATCTTGACTCACGGCCTATGACGGTGCTTTGCAGCAGTGCGTTGCTGTTCTCTTGCCACCCCGCTGCACCCCTGCTCTGGGGTAGTTGGATCTAAGGCTACAAGGGCATAGTTAAGGCAGAATGCAATCTTCACCAAGGTTTCTCTTTGCCCAATTATATTTTCATGCTGGTCCAACTCTCGAGACTTCCCTATCACTCGGTCACATTGGCCCGCCAAACTCCAATCTTCTAGGACAAATAACCCAGATTAAAAAAAAAAAAAAACAACCACAAGTGTGAAGTGCTACACAGGGTCACAAAAAAACAGCAAGTTTTATTCAGGTTGAATTTAAGTTCTTAGGAAGTTTACACCAGCGATCAGAAACCCATCTATTGTCACAAGTCAGGCAAAGAACCCACATGCGTCAAATAAGCCAGAGAGGAGTGAGAGGGTAGTGGTGGGGACTATGAAACACAGGGACCAGGGATGGCAGACTGTGAGCTCAGCTTTACTAGAAAATCCCACTGAGCCAGGGAAGCTGGTGATGCTCCTGACCTGGCCCCAGGCCCATCTCATGCAGAGCGATACTCACTTAGTACTGGCTGAATGAATGAATTCCTGTCTGAGGGTCCACCCTGTTATTTCCACATCCAGAGCGCCATCACCAGAACACTTTCCAGGTGTCCACTGACTCACTGAGTGCCGTGAATCTCTAGTGCCTGCAGCGCAAATGCCATTTGAATAGTGCTGCCATTTGAATTGAAAAATGAAGCTAAAGGGTGAGTGGGAGGCACTGATGCATGTAGGGGACACCATTAATGTCACTTCCAGAAATGCAGAGCCCATATAGCTCATTGTCATGAGCGATTTTATTTCCAACTAGTTACAGGTGGGCGTTATTCACAGTAACTTGAGAGATCATACAACTTTGCAAGAGACTTGGTAGCCTGTCAGGTCTACAAAATGAAGACCAAGGATATCAAATGAGATTATGATGACACCTATCTTTGCTCAAATAAAGGAAGGAAAAAAGCACTCCCCAGCCTCTTCTCCTCTCCTTAAAGAACTTCACCTTTTCCCCCACTTACTACTCACAAGCACTACGATACAAATGTAAATATAAATATGCTCAGAAACCGTAAAATGTATGTTGGTAGAAATTTCAAACAGCATAGAAGAGTTCAATATGAAAAATACAGACCCTACGCTACTCAGAGGTGGCCTTGGTGAACAATTTCAGGGTGTGTATGACATAAATAGGATCAGATTTGCACAAAGGAGCTACCTTTTCCCTCAACATCTTGGGTATCTTTCTATGTCTATAAATATATATCTACTCTGTTCTTTTTATCTACTGCTTAGTAAAAACCCACTTTGCAAGCATATAAGGTCAATTTGTCTCAATCCTCATCATGGGAAATCTTCTATAATCTGGGCTTTTTCTGATCTCTTCAGTATTATGATACTTAAATCATCAGAATCAACGGAAGTGGCTGACACTGGCTGGTTTTTGTTGTAAGGATTTGGTTTTACTTAATTTGGGCTGGTTTAGAAAAAAATATTTAGAAATGCCTGTGCATGAGGTGATGAGCAGAGAAGCATCCCACAGGAGTGCAAGGAATGGAAAGTGTATTTTTGAGGAAGGATTTGGGAGGTGAGTTACAAATCCAAAGGGTTCAGACTACATGCCAGTTGCTCCAAGGTACAAGTTGAATACTTTACATAAATCATATAAGAACTGGAAAGTATACTCATCTTTGGTTTTCTATTTCAAGCTTCCAGGAATACTTATCTTCAGTGTTAGGACTTAGCACTGTGCTAGGCACTGCCTACGGCCTATGTCATTTAATCCTCAGGTTCACCCTGAGAATAAGGTACTGTTATTCTCCCCAATGTAAAGATGAGGAAATTAAGGCTCGAGGTGACACAAAGATCACTGAAGCAACAAAACTGAACCCAAGCAATCAACCTCAAGAACCTGAACTCTATAAGCATCAAATTTTATCTTTTTAAAAGCCAGGGGTTTATGGACAGAAAAAACCTGTGTTCCTTCATGTCTTCGGTTTTTCCTCTAAACACAAAAACAATGCAAAACATATTTCTGTTTTCTCTTCACTTAACTAGATTTCCATTTTATTTGGCAGGGGAGGTGGTCGCTTAAGGCAATGCCTTGTCAGCTTCAATTGATAACAAAGATTTTTCAAAGGGGTGACAAGCAGAGAAGAAGAGAGCAGGAAGGAAAGACATATGGAAACGATTCATACATCTCTCCCAAGAGAGGGGAGGTTATCTGTGTCAGTGTGGCCAAGAGTCCAGCACTCTATTAATGCTCCTCTGAGACCATCTGCTGCTCTTCAGATACATCAAACACACCCAGTGCTTTGCACGAGTTAGTCCTGCCTGGGAGGCTCCCCTCCCACCCCCAGTTACCCACATGGGGGAGCCTTCACTTCCATCAGATTCCTGCGCCTCCTCTTTTCTAAAAGAGCTCTGCCCCCATCCCTATCCCATAACCTGCTATGTGTTATTCTTAACACTTACATGAAAACATTTAAGTGTTTTTTGACTGTCACTCTCACTGTAAACCCTGTATGTATCCACAGCCCCTGAAACAGTAACAGTACAGGCTCAATAAATATTTGTTGAATGAGAAAATACACTGTGTACTATTTGAAACATATCTCTTTGGGTGTTCTGATAGGCATTCTAAGCCAAAGTGTGTGTGCGTGTGTGTGTGTGTATCTGTGTGTGTACATAAACATATATGCAAATCTCTATTATATATAAATACATATATACATGTATGTTTATATTTTGAAGTTTAGCTATTCATCATCAATAAATATGTATATTATTATTATCACCATCATCAGTAATACTGGTGATCCAACCAGTATAAATCAATTGAATTACAAGCACAGGACTCACAAGGTATCTGGACATTGCACTAATTGTGAAGGAGGACAGTGATTAATTCGTGGGTAACAATATTGTGTTATTTGTAAATACAATGTGCAATCTTTATGAACTTCATGGAAAAATCTATTTTTCTCCTGCTGCTTATTCTACCATGAAAACGGTGAAGTGATCAGAGTCCTACTTTAGTTATTAACATTTATAGAAATTTAAATTTATTATCAAGTCTTACTGAACTGATCAAGTCCCTACAGTTAACCGGCAATGTATTTCTCATTTGGTGATCATGGTGACAGAGGCTCCAAAAATGCCTAGTCAGAACTCACTGGCGTTCAGATGAAGGGGGCCTGGCAACAAACACCTGAAAGAATCCCCTGTTGGAAGAATGAATGAAACAGAAGACGGACAGGTTTCAACCCTCCAGAGCGGTATCTTCTATTCCTTCTCTATGACTGTTAGGCTGATGTAATTAATCTAACACATGGAGCAGAATTTACTCTTCATTTTCAAGTACGTTGTCTACCGAGAGCTTCCACGAGCACTGTGATTATGCAAGGCTCTTGTCAGTGGATCCCTGCCAATACCAACCATCAAGCTAATGACCTGTGCTTGCCAGCTCCAAGGTCAAGGACAACTCTTGGGCATTTCTCCCCAGGACTCAAAGAAGAATCATCCCTGCAAATGATCTCAGAGTAGCGGGTGTCCACTGCCTTCCCGCCAGAGGCTGTCCCAGCTCAGAGTGGGGGCATTAAGGGAGGAGGAAAGAAAATCTACTAATTCATAGTGGTTTAGATTATTGACTTCACCTTCATGCAAGATAAAATAAAAAGGAAGGGTCTTGTTTTGGAAGGTGAGACTGAGGACATTACCCTGCATTTCATCAATGTCATTTCTTTATGTTGGGCAACGGTATATATCCTGTGACTTGTCAACGGCACCATACAGTGAAGCTAAAAGGTTGAAGGTTATTTCTATAATGATTGATACTCTTTCTGTCACAGTAGTCTAGCCTCTGCAGATTCTTCCTTTTCTCCTCCACTCTGGTGAATCCTGTTTAAAGTTCTTGGGTGAAAGAGCTGCAGACATAAAACCTTAAACACTGACTTGACATATTGGGATATGTGATGCTATTCACTGCCCAGTTTCAAGCCCCTTCAGGAGCACTTGAAACACAGTCAGAAGATTCTTTGAACACGGGGTAAAAGTGTATGGATGACCTACATTGTCACTGGCGTCTCTTCAGCCAAAGACAAGAAAATGCTTTGGGTCAGCACACTTCCTCAGCTAATGGAAAGGCTGCCCAAAATCCTGTGGACCAGAGTCGTGGAAAAATGCACAGACAAGTCAGCCCGCGACTTTCTCTGCCCCAATCCTTCCTATTTTACAAATCTAAATCAAAAGACAAATGGGAATTCTAATGAAACATGTGAAGAATCTCAACAATGTCTGGGGTTGGGGGGGTACTGTAATGCCCTTGAAAACAGTATGATTATTCTGGGCCTCCAAAATAATGTGAAAATAAATATGCATCATGTATAGGGTAGGAGGGATGGGTAAAAGCTGCAAAAACATGTTTGCTGCTTTATGAATTTCACATACAGTGTTCTGTGTTCCAGTGAACGGCAAGGCAAAGCGTAAGAAAAATCTAAGAACTATTTTTTGTGGTAATCACTGTTTTAAACTGACAAACTGTGAGCCAAATTGAGATAATCTTTGTGACTCCACAGAGAAACGGAAAAGTATTAAGTCCCTTAAAAACATCACTATCCGTGTTCTCCAATCAAAGGTTAGGATAATCCTCAGTACATTTCAGAAAAGTAATGTCTCAAATCAATAAGGGTCCATGACAGTGGGGACTCTTACACATCTTTGGGAGACAAAAGCCCTCTGGGGAAGAGAAACCAGGCTGCCTGATGATATTCAGCAGAAATCTCTAAGCTGTTAGAAGAACTTGGATCCACATGGCCACCCAAACTTCAATGTGAGAATGCAACAGAGGGAAAATATAATCTCCAGGAGGTAAAATGAAGAATAAAAACGTGAACAGCAATAACCTACAGCATTAATCTGTAAACCTTCTTCAAGCGGCAAGAGCAAAAAATGGAGTAGGACATATGCTAGAAATTGTAATGCTACATTGAATAGACAAGCTCTGTTTCTGAATACCCAGCATCCATTCACCCATCAGCATACACTTCCTCTGGGAGAATCATTTTTTGCCGACTCTCGATTCATATTATTTGAGAGAGGTCCTTCCAGGCACAAGCACATGACCAAACAGAACATCCCTGACCTCATCCCCCCTATAAGAGTTGGTCTAAGAGTTTTTGTTGAAACTATTAGAAGAGAGAGGTTTCCCTGATGGTGGTTTAACAAGATAGTTGAAGGTAGACAGGGTGACAGGTAGGCATGTAGGCAGGTGACCATCTTTGTTGTCATACAAGAAAAATCTTCCAGAGAATAAAGGTATCACACAAGAAGGTACAGTTGAGAGATGGCCAGAGACACCTGACGACATACAAGTCCCTAAATACAGCCATGAATGAAGCTAGGTAGCTAGGTGTCCTTAGTATTTGAGATGATAACTTCTCTTGTTTGTTTTAGTTACTTTGATATGTGTTTCTATCGCGTGCAATTGAGAATCCATTTCACACGAGGTATAAAATGTGGAATGATCTTTACAAGAACAAACAGCCTTACCAAAAGCACCGTGTCTTGTTCATCAGTATAACCCCAACCCTGAGAACAACAATTGATATGAGAAGACTTTCGATAATTGTTCAATGAATAGAGAATTTTTAAAAATATGGATCTCTGTTGATTCAAGAATTATCTCCCAAATTCACAGTTTTAAAAAATGAAACATAAAACACATCTGTCCTTTTCATCAAAATCCCAGCAAGACCAAACACTGGACAAAAACTCACATTCTCCCATATCTATCCAGCTCACAACAAATTATTACTTCCACACAGTACTATTTTATGAACGGATAATCTACATACCATATTTTTAATGGGTAAACATACTTAATTATCCATTTTTCTCCCCATAACAGGAACACAGTACCAAGAACACTAAGCAACTCTCCTAAGAAGAAGGCATGTCATTCCAAACCTCTGGTTTCCACAGGTGGTTAATTAGACGAGCAAAAACAAGGAGCCAACTTTTGGGGGAGAATTAAAGACCTAATTTACAAATAAAATATGCAAATTCCTACCCCCAGCTGACACCAAGGGACCAAGGACAAATAAACACTTTCATTTTCCATTACCTCCATTTTCTATTACCATAAGAAAACTAAAATATCTGTATCATTTCATTTACTTTTAATTTACTATTTTGGTTTTCTTTCCTAATTTTTAAAGCAGGCAGAGAAGTATTTCTAAAGAATGCTATTTTTTAAAAATACCTTCTTTTCTTCATCTAATGCAAAGCAGTTTTCCCCAGAAATGACTTTATATTGTTGGTTCCGATGTTACATTTTGCAGGAAATAAAATGTCTCTTATTATTCTACAAAAAAAACCCAGACAACTAGATATGCAAGGAAGGCTTGTGTGCACTTGGAACCCTTTGGCGGATGCTTTATTTGGCCATATGACATGGTACTCCTATCGCACCCTCCCAGCTAATGACTCTTATCACAAAGCAAACTTCTCCCCAAAGAGTCTTCAAAGATGACAACTAATTGTAGATGCCGACTGGATGTTGAACATTTGTATGGTTTCCACCCTATTTTCCGAAGAAAGTGTAAAATTGCAGAGTAAAACTGCCACATTAATCTTTTGTTGGGACCTAGCATTTGGTCACATTTTAAGTCACATCCTCTCATTACTGGAATCACATTTTTATTTCAGATTAATCCTTCTTTTTTCCCTTCATTCAATATTGATTAAATGCTTTCCATGTGCTGGGTACTGAGCCAGCTCTGGGAACATAATCGTGAACAAAAGCCCATACAGGTCCAGTTTTAATGGAAAGTCCAGGCTGGTAGGGGAGACAGATCTGATTCAAATAATTTATGGTTTCAAACTGCATTTGAGGAGTCAGGCGAGGCCCTTTAAGGGAGTGAAGATGTGAGACTAGGTATTAAACAGGCCTGGAAACTGTCTGTGTTGTAGCGGGGTGGGGAAGAAGGAAGTGGGGTGAGGGCAGAAAAGCACTGCAAAACAAAGAACAGCAGCTACCCAGACCCTGTGGTGGGAAAAAGTGGCCAGTGGCTGGACACCAAGACATAGTTTATGTGAGATGGGACAGGAAGGCTGGGGAGAGGCCCCACTAAGCAGGACCTTCCAGGATGCTTCAGGATAGAGGTCTTTATCCTAGGAGTGATAAGAAGGATCCAACTCACTTCATTAAAGAAACAAAACTGGTTAAATTCAACACATTTTCTGTAAAGCTAACATTGCAATAGAACTGATGAGAAAGTTCCACCTCATGTTCTCCTTGCTTCACCTAAATTACTGTATCACACTGGCAACCAAAGAAACATATTTCCCCTACCTCCATTTTTCATGTGTATACTATGTCTAAGGTTCTTCTGACATTGTTTTCTTTGCTCTTCTAGTGATCATAATAAACATCATTTAAAACAGCAATTGTTATAAATCATGGTGATAGCAGCCAAAATTTGTTGAAGTGTCATTATACACAAGACATTGGACCAAACAACTGCTGTGCATTCACACTGAAATCAGCTTCAAACTTAAAAATTATCTACTACTATTATCCTCACGTGACAAACTGGGTCTCAGAGAAAAAAATGTTCTTTGACCAAAATCATATATCTAATGAATAGCCAAGTTGGTAGATTATTACAAGTCTATTTGGTTTCAAGGTCTGTGTTTTTTTAAAAAATTGAGGTTGGGCTTCCCTGGTGGTGCAGTGGTTGAGAATCTGCCTGCCAATGCAGGGGACACAGGTTCGAGCCCTGGTCTGGGAGGATCCCACATGCCGTGGAGCAACTAAGCCCGAGTACCACAACTACTGAGCCTGCGCATCTGGAGCCTCTGCTCCGCAACAAGAGAGGCCGCGATAGTGAGAGGCCCGCGCACCACGATGAAGAGGGGCCCCGCTTGCCGCAACTAGAGAAAGCCCTCGCACAGAAATGAAGACCCAACACAGCCAAAAATAAATAAATAAATAAATAAATAAATAAATAAATAAATAAATAAATAAAAGTGAAATTCTTTAAAAAAAAAATTGAGGTTAAAGCCACGTAACATAAAATTAATCATTTTAAACTGAACAACACTTTGGCATTTAGGAATGTATAATGTTGTGCAATCATTACCTCTGTCTAGTCCCAAAGCATTTTCATCATGCCAAAATTAAACCCATATTCTTTAAGCAATTATTGACCATTTTCTGTTTCCCCCACCCCAAGCAACCATCACTGTGTTTCATGTCTCTATGGATTACCTATTCTGGATATTTCATATAAACAGAATCATACATTATGTGACCTTTTGTGCCTGGCTTGATTTGCACTGAAATGCTGTTTAGCATCTTTTCATGTATTTGTTGGCCATTTGTGTAATTTAGAGAAATGTCTCTAAAGCCCTTTGCCCATTTGAGTTGTTGGTATTTTTATTTTTGTGTTGTATATATTCTAGATACAAGATCCTTATCAGATATTATGTGATTTTTAAATACTTTCTCACTTTCTGTATGCTGTTTCACTTTCCTGATGGTACCCTTTGAAGCATAAAAGTTTTTGATTTTCATGAAGTCCAATTTACCTGTTGTTTTCTTTTGCTGCCTATGCTTTTCATATCATATACAAGAAGCCATCACCAATTCCAAGCGTCATGATGATTTTTCCCGTGTTTTTCCTCTAAGACTTTAATGGTTTTAGATGTTATATTTAGTCATTAATCCATTTTGAGTTAATTTTTTATATGGTGTGAGGTATCAAGGTCCATGCTTATAAACACTAACCTATGTAAAAGGCTGCTCCCAAAACCAAATTAAAGGTTATCTTCTGAAAATGAAAACGGGAAAATGAAATCAGCCCTTTGTAGAAGAAGCCTCCATCTGTAAAGAAGTGCGAAGAACATTCTAGTTCCTCTCAGAAAGGAGTGTGGGGTTTACGTGCTGGTAGCAAGGATAATACACGGCCAACAGAAAGTTTTGCTTGGCCAGCAGTATGTGCAAAAGTTTTATATTAGTTGCTAATATAAAATGAGAAATTTCCACATACGGATTCAGGCTTCCTGCTCCCTTTGGAGTAATGGAAGTTCTGGCCCAGTGTGCTGGGTACTCTGAACCCTTGAAGGAAGAAAGTCTCTTCAGTTTATCATAGACCTCAGTAGCCCTGCTTAATTAATTTTTCATACACCCAACAGGCCCCTGTCAACATCTGGGTTGTAACCTCTGCCTACTAAGCAAGTCAGGTGTTAAATCCTGATCAATCTTACAGATCCCTGTCTGAAGAAAGATAGCCATACAAAGAGAAATCAAAGGGTAGAAACTGGTGGCCTCTAAGCGTAGGTCCATGAGAGAGGTACATTACTAAGATGAAGATGGAGGCATAATAGTTTGCTGACACTCACCAGTAGGATTATTGTTCTGCTCTATCCACCTACAGCTTGTAATGAGGTTCTCTCTGCCACTCTCCTCTGTTTGACCAAGTATTCCTCCTTCACATCTCAATGCAGATGTCAGTTCCTCCAGGATGCCTTCCCAAATCCTCCACTTGTAGATTAAGGAACCCTCTCATGTCCCACTATAACATTATTCCATAATGGGCTACATAATTTGCAGAGTCCAGTAAAAAATGAAAATCTGGGGCCTCGTGTTCAAAGTTATTAAAAATTTCAAGGCGGTGACAGCAGGGCATTGAGCCAAGTAGGGGACCCTTCTAAACCTGGGGCCCTGGGCAGCTACAGAAGTCACAGGCAAGGGGAATAGAACTTGTATTTTTCTCTTCCATCATGGCACTCACTTCTTTTCACCTCCATTGTTTCCTCTCACCTTTGAATCACCCCAGTAGAAAACACAGTGCCTGGCATGCAGTAAACGTTAAGAAATAAAGATTGACTGACTTAATGAGACGATAGGACTGGATAATGATTAAACCACTGTGAAATCTGGAGTTATTGTTCTGACATCCATTGTCAGCTGCTCCACAAATGCTCCTTCATATTTTATCTTCCATAACAATGACACTACGTCAACCTATCCAGGGAGCCCCAGCCACGGTAATGCTGCATGTTAATAAAATCCCCGTCTTTCTCCACAGAGCTATTTCTTAACACGAAGCTTTAGAATCTAGATAATCAGGGCACAGTACACTGGAGGTCCATATACTAAAACCATGCAAAGCTATGCTAGACACATTGCTACATTAAATATAAAACTAATATTACTTGAGTGCCTAAAGAGGAGAATGTGGAATTGTGGGTAGGGTGAGCCTTCTGCTGCTAGTCTGGAAATGATCACCTGGTACAGAGTTTGTGTTATGGGGCATCTCAGGGCCTGAGATAATGTCATAATTACACGTTAGCTTTCACCAGTCATAATATCTTAGGAACTGGAAGATGTGAGGAGGAGGAGAGAAAAGGTAAAACTAAACAAAAACACTAAATTATTTTTACACAACACAAGGGTTCCTTGGAAGGTCTAAATAGCAACATTAGCAAAATTACAAAAGTATACCCCAGAAAAAAAAAAGCCAGATAGCAGACAAAAGCTTAGTAGTTTATTTTATATATTCCACAAAGGACAACAAAGATGAGAAATGCACAGATTTTCAGAGGAGCAACAGGGTAAAAACCCTCATCTCCTTTAAAACTTAGGGTATCAGTAAATGCTAAAAGGAGTTCTTCAAGCTGGAACAAAACAACATGAATTAATAACATGCAAGTATATTGCACACTGACAAAGGTATGTGACCAATAAAAATCAGAATACTGCAATGTGGTAGTGTGTTAACCACTTTAGTAAAAAGGTTAATGAAGAAAAGTATTAAAATAACTTTATCTACAATAAATTGTTAGTGAATACACAATATAAAAAGAGGCAGGGGCTTCCCTGGTGGCGCAGTGGTTGAGAGTCCACCTGCCGATGCAGGGGACATGGGTTCGTGACCCGGTCGGGAAAGATCCCACATGCCGCAGAGCGGCTGGGCCCGTGAGCCATGGCCACTGAGCCTGAGTGTCCGGAGCCTGTGCTCCGCAACGGGAGAGGCCACAACAGTGAGACCCGTGTACCACAAAAAAAGAAAAAAAAAAAAAATCTACAAACAATAAATGCTGGAGAGGGTGTGGAAAAAAGGGAACCCTCTTGCAATGTTGGTGGGAATGTAAATTGATACAGCCACTATGAGAACAGTACAGAGGTTCCTCAAAAAACTAAAAACAGAACTACCTTACGACTCAGCATCCCCACTACTGGGCATGTACCCTAAGAAAATCATAATTCAAAAAGAAGCATGTACCACAATGTTCATTGCAGCTCTATTTACAATAGCTAGGACATGGAAGCAACCTATGTGTCCATCGACAGATGAATGGATAAAGAAGATGTGGCACATATATACAATGGAATATCACACAGCCATAAAAAGATATGAAATTGAGTTATTGGTAGTGAGGTGGATGGACCTAGAGACTGTCATACAGAGGGAAGTAAGTCAGAAAAACAAATACCGTATGCTAATACATATATATGGAATCTTAAAAAAAAAAAAAGTTTCTGAAGAACCTAGGGCAGGGACCAGAATAAAGACACCAACCTAGAGAATGGACTTGAGGACATGGGGAGGGGGAAGGGTAATCTGGGACAAAGTGAGAGAGTGGCATGTACATATATAAATTATCAAATGTAAAATAGATACCTAGTGGGAAGCAGATGCATAGTACAGGGAGATCAGCTTGGTGCTTTGTGTCCACTTAGAGGGGTGGGATAGGGAGGGTGGGAGGGCGATGCAAGAGGGAGGAGATACGGGGATATATGTATATGTATAGCTGATTCACTTTGTTATACAACAGAAACTAACACACCATTGTGAAACAGTTATACTCTAATAAAGATGTTAAAAAAATAAATTCAGTAAAGGCAAAGATATTCATATCCTGTGATCCAGAAAAAAAGAAAAAAAAAAAAAGAAATACACCAGATCATGAGGTTATCGAACAAACTGGATAACCTGAAACAAATGAGTAAATTCCTAGAAACATGCAACCTACCAAGACTGAACTACAAAGAATTAGAAATCTGAACAGACTAATAATGGTTAAGGAAACTGAATTTGAATTCAAAAACCTCCCAGCACAGAAATCCCAGGACCAGATGGCTTCACTGGTGAATTCCACCAAACATTTAAAGAAGAATAAACATCAATTCTTCTCAAATACTTCCAGAAAATTGAAGAGGAGGGAATGCTTCCAAAATCATTTTACAAGACCAGCATTACCCTGATACCAAAACCAGATAATACCACGAGAAAAGACTACAGACTAATATCTCTGATGAATATAGACGCAAAAATTCTCAAAATAATAGCAAACCAAATTGAATAACACATCAGAAGGATCATACAGCTTAATTATGTGGATTTATCCCTGGGTGCAAGGATGTTTCAATGCAGGCAAATCAATAACTGTGATATATCACATTAATACAATGAAAAATAAAAACCATATGATTATCTCAATAGATTAAAAAAAAAGCATTTCAAATTATATTCTTTCGGGGCTTCCCTGGTGGCGCAGTGGTTGGGAGTCCGCCTGCCGATGCAGGGGACGCGGGTTCGCGTCCTGTTCCGCGAAGATCCCGCATGCCGCGGAGCGGCTGGGCCCGTGAGCCATGGCCGCTGAGCCTGCGCGTCCGGAGCCTGTGCTCCTCAACCGGAGAGGCCACAGCAGTGAGAGGCCCGCGTACCGCAAAAAAAAAAAAAAAAAAAAAAAAAATTATATTCTTTCATGATAGAAACCTTCACCATGTTGGGTACAGAAGGACCATACCTCAACATAATAAAGACCATATATGACAAACCCACAGCTGACATCATACTCAGCAGTGAAAGACTGAAAGTTTTTCCTCTAAGATCAGGAGTAAGACAAGGGTGCCCATTCTCACCACTCTTAGTCAGCATGGTACTGGTAGTCCTAGCTAAAGCAAGTAGGCAAGACAAAGAAATAAAAAGTATCCAAACTGAAAAGGAAGAAGTAAAATTGACATGAATTGCAGATAGTATGTTCTTAAATATAGAAAATGCAAAAGATTCAACCAAAAAGTTGTTGGAACTAATTAACAAATTCAGTAAGTTTGTAAGCTATAAAATCAACATACAAAAATCAGTTTCATTTCTGTACACTAACAACAAAATATCTCCAAGAGAAATAAAACTATCTCACTCACAATAGCATCAAAACCAATAAAATACTTAGAAATAAATTTAACTGAGGGGGTGAAAGATCTCTGAAAACTGTAAGACTCTCATGAAAGAAAGTGAAGAAAACACAAACAAATGGAAATATATCCCATGTTCATGGATTAAAAGAATTAATATTGTTAAAATGTCCATACTACCCAAAGCCATCTATAGATTCAATGCAATCTCTATGAAAATTTCAATGGCATTTTTCAGTGTAATAGAAAAAACAATCCTAAAATTCATATGGAATAACAAAAGATCCTGAATAGCCAAAATGATCCTGAGAGAGAACAAAGATGAACAAATCACACTTCCTGCTCCGAAAATATATTACAAAGCTATAGTAATTAAAACAGCATGGTACTGGTATAAAAACAGACACAAAGCATAGAGAGTCCAGATTTATTCCTGCATATATAGTCAACTAATATTTGACAAGAGAGCCAACTAATATTCCCCCTCAATGGGGAAAGGATACTCTCCTTAAAAAATGCTGCTGGGAAAGTTGAATTACCACATGCAGAAAATAAAATTGGACTCCTATTTTACACCATTTACAAAAATTAACTCAAAATGGATTAAACACTTAAACATAAGACCTGCTACTGTGAAACTCCTAAAAGAATACATAGGGAAGAAGCTCCTTGACATTGGCCTTGGCAATGATTTTCTTTTTTAATAAGACATCAAAAGCACAAGCAAAAATCAGCAAGTGGGACTAGATCAAACTTTAAAAATGTGCACAGCAAAAGAAATAATCAACAAAATGAAAGGTAACCTATGGAATGGGAAAAAAATATTTGCAAATCATAGACAAGGGGTTAATACCCAAGGTATAAAAGGAACTCATCCAAATCAATAGCAAAAAAAAAAAAAAAAAAAAAAATGCTCATTAAAAATTGGGCAGAGAACTTGAATAGACATTTTTCCAAAGAAGACATACAAATTGCCAACAGATATATGAAAAGGTGCTCAATACATCACTAATCATCAGGGAAATGTATGTCAAAAGCACAATGAGATGTCACCTCATACCTCTTAAAATGACTATCAAAAGAAGATAAGAGATAACAAGCATTGGGAAGGACGTAGCGAAAAGGGAACCCTTGTGCACTGTTGATGGGAATGTAAACTGGTGCAGCCACCATGGAAAACAGTATGGAGATTCCTCAAAAAATTACAAATATAACTACCACACAATGCAGCAATCCCATTTCTGGGTATATACCCAAAGAAAATGAAATCAGAATCTCAAAGAGCTAGGAGAGATCCTATGTTAAACGTAGCATTGCTTACAATAGCCAACATATGGAAACAACCTAAATGTCTATCTTTGGATGAATGGATAAAGAAGATGTGGTATGTATAAACAGTGAAATATTATTCTGCATGAGAAAGAAATCCTGCCATTTGTCACAACATGGATGAACCCTGAGGGAATTATGCCAAGTGAAATAAGTCAAAGGATAAAAACAGTACGATACCACTTATATGTGGAATCTAAAAAAGTTGATCTCACAGAAACAGAGAGTATAATGGTGGTTGCCAGGAGCTTAGGGGTGGGGAAAATGAGGGGACGTTGGTCAGAGGATACAAATTGCCATTATAGTTAACAATATTATATTATATACATGAAAGGTGCTAAGAGAGTAAATCTTAAATATTCTAACCAAAAAAAAAAAAAAAAAAGAAAAAAGTAATCATGTGAGGTGATGGAGGGGTTCACTACCTCTCTTGTAATTATTTCACAATATATGTGTGTATGAAATCATCACATTGCACATCTTAAACTTACACAATGTTACATGTCAATTATATCTCAATAAAGCTGGAAAAAAATAGGGAATCACCAACAAAGCTGTCACCGAGTTAGAACTCAAAGTATTAATAGGACTCAAAGCAACTGACAGTGGCATACCTTGAAGCTAGCAGAAGCCAGTGGATTTGATGAATGTTAACAACTTGATTCAACCCAGATAAAACATGAGCACTCCAACAGAACTTTCTGTGATAACAGAAACGTTCTATATTTGTCCTGCCCAAAATGGTAGCCACTAGACATATGTATCTCTTGAGTATTTGAAATAGGGCTAGTGTGACTAAATATAAAAATTTGATTTTATTCAATAGTCACCAATTTAGGTTTAAATTTAAATAGCCCCATGTGGCGAGAGTTACTATATTGGACAGAGAAGCTCTAGAGAAACAGTGACCCAGACAAAGCCCAAGGGAAAATATTTGTGGACTAGTCAGATATATTAATAAGAATGTAGATATACTTTCAAGCAAAACTTATCTGCATTTCATAAAGGCAATCAAAATAGCCTTGTACAAGGTGTTGAAATGATAATTCCACAAACTTTGTGGCCCTGTAATGTATAAACAAACATCTGGCAACTGTCATACAGAAAGAGACAATCCCCTAGGCAGTCGAGGTGGAGATGGAGTAAGGTCGGGAAAATGCAAGTCAGGTTAACCAGAGTTCATGGTAAGGCTGGGGGTGTCCCAGGGACTTGAAAAGACTTGGAGAGTCAGATTTCCCCAGGAGGCTGCCACCTAACAAAGATGAGTATGGGTAGATGCTAACAGGAATGTTAAAAGAGATTTCACATATGCAGGAAGCTGGCTTAACGAAAAGAACTGTATCAATCTTGCATCACTGTAAGTCCTGCTGTGGCCTTCGATGTCAAGCCATAAAATCTGTTCCCTGGAAATGAGAACACCTCTTGCTTTCTCTGATTCCTCAAACTGTGTGTGTGTGGGGTGGCGGGGGGGAGGTCATGGAAAAAAACTGAGGAAGGCAAAACAAGGAAAAAGCAAGAAATCCAAAGGAGAAGATCAGAAACAGGAAACAGAAATTAAAAAATAATTTAAAAAATAGTGAGAGGCAATAAAATGCTCATAAGGAGATGGAATGCTCCCAGGGAGAAAATGATGAAAAATCAGAGGGTGGAGAATAGGTCACAAGGCCCTCTGTGAACTTATGTAGAAAATCACAAATTACATGCATCCTAGGAGCTACAATGCTACACAGAAAACTACTCGCTATTAAATAAAAGGGGGGAAGGGAGAAAGGAGTTGGGAGAGTGATACAATAAGCCAAGACCAAAATAAAACAAAACGAAAGCTAGGAAACTTGACCTAGAATTTGACAGCAGTGAGTTACTTAACGCAGAAAAAATAAAAATGACTGACAAGTGTACTCGCACAATGGGCTGAGACAAAACTGAATATATTAACACAGATATTGGTAACTCGGAGGAACTACTTATAGTCAATTTTTTGCTAACACTGTAGTTCAAATTAAAACAAAACGACACAAAACCCTAAGTATAAACTATGCTTCTAAATGCAGTCCCATCACATAGCAGTAGTTCAAAACAGAACAGGCTTACCAGGGCAGGGAAAGAGACAAATTCCATCTCGCAACACACCATGGAGGAAGGTGTTTATTGAAAGTACCAACTTTAGCACTGATGTTTTGCACCTTGAGATTAGTGATTTTTGAATCACTTCATAAGGTATTACTATGACTGTGCATTCAGCAATGTCAGTTGAGATATAATTTGCCAACCAGTGCAACTCTCATCTCTCACACAGGTTCAGATCACGAGTTCTCTCTCCACCAAGATTTTTTTTTTTCCTTCCTAGAAAGGATTCCAACAAAAAATAGTGTCATTTCCTTTGCTTGGTCACAGTCACAGTTTGGTATAAGTTGGACTGGGTCAGAGCAGAGAATCTGAGAGGAGATATACAATTAAAGTCCCCAAGTACATTTAGTAGCTGATGCTAACTCAGGGTTAATAGTGTGGTTGAAGGCAAACAGTCTGAGCTATGGAAATGGAGTTTAGATTTGGTTTCATACCAACTTGTAGCCTTGCAGACTTAAATTTAACATGAAGTGCTCCAATTACCTATTTTACAGAACATCAAAAGAGGAAATTTCTGCTAAGGAAGAATTTAAGAGAACGGAGGAAGGACAAAGGGCTGATTAGTGACAAAGACACAACTGAAGTTTCTGATTCCCACTTGATTATTCAGTGTGCACCACTTGTGATGAAGTTCATTTTTCCATTTAAGAATTGGAAACTTCCCAAAAGGGTTAGCAAGAGAAAACCATCACTAGCGTAAGCAAGCACAGATATATCAAGCCAAATGTAGCTCATCAACCCTGAGTTTTATATAACATTTTATTCACTATGTAAGATGCTTTTCCCCTAAAAAAAAATATCTCTTCTTTAGCATTCTGGTCCCACAAGAGACACCTTGAAGAAAGGCTTTCACAGATCAAATATGGTAGGAAATTTCAAACACTAAATTCTCTTTCAAGATATTTACCAAGGTAGGAGCGCATTAAAGACTCTGAGAAGTTCCGAAGTAAAGAAAGCAGATATTGCCCCAACATTCTCCCAAAATGTTTTTGGCCTTGGAAACACTTTTCCTTTGTTCTCTCTATAAAACCCCAATTATTATTGTATATCTAGAGTCCCATGGGAGATTCAGGAAATACTCAGGTACCCCTAAGATAATTATACTGTAAGACTCTTAACACATAGTAGGTATGCAAAAAGATAGTAGAAGAGATCAAATACTCCTCAGACTTAGCTTTTCACGGGCAGAAAAAAGGGGGGGAAAAACTAGTGTTTATTGACATCTGCTGTGTAGCGGAATTCCATTAGGAGCTTTTCAGCGGCAGTAAATCATCACAACAATTCTGTGGTTTGTATCAACATTCTCTTACTTGCAGAAGAGGACACCAAAGTTCAGGAATATCCCACTCAGCCCACTCAAGGTCATATGGTCAAGAGATGACAAGGCATGGATTTGGAAGGCTTGCGCTCCATCCCCTGTAACACACAGGTGTAGTCTTGCCACAGATTATGCAGATTCCTGTAAAACTAAACCATTTTGAAAAAGTTGTCCTGTGTGACATCCCAATATTGTTAATGATTTCCCTCTGTTTCCAACTGTCCGCTTAGTATAATGAAGTAAACCATTTAAATGGAAATTCAAACTTGCTCTATGACCTTGTCTTTGTTAGAATATGCCAAAGTAAATCAACATGAGATTTTTGGATGGTACACCGTTTATTAAACAATGGCATGCCAAGACAGAAACCCTACAGAAATTTAAATATACTGCTACAGAACTTCAGATACCAGTTTGTAGTACAAGTTTCTAGGTTACAAGAAACATGCAAGAGGATTCGTTGGGTTTAAGAAACCCAACAACAGGAAAACAGGCAACACTTTGGCCTAAGCTACAACACTAAAGAAAACTCAAGCCATCTTCCATCTCTTTCTGACATCTGAGTCACTCTACACGGGTTTCCTTTGTATTCCTTGCTACGTGAAAGGAAACAGCTACCAGTAACTCTCTAGCAAATCCCTCATATGTTGTGAGACCAAGTAGATTCAAAATGGAATCTGAGCTACAGTTCTAAATTCTTTAAGGAAAGGCCCCAACTTGGGTGCAATCTTCCATGGGGACTCTAACATGGACATGGTCAATGGAAACCCCATAATATGGAATGGGAAAAAGCAATCTCCACACAGGATGTGTGGGCGGTGCCACTAAGGCAACCAACACAATCTATAAAGACCTGCCCAAAAGCACACTAAGCCCGTCAAGAGAAAATCCACATGGTAATATTCAAGTGACTTTTAACTAGGAAGATCGGGGGCGGGGGGGCAGGGGTGGGAAGAGAGACTAGTTTTAAATGAAAAGTAGAGAAATCTATCATGCTATTGCAACAAAAATAACCCAACTTATGCTAAAGTTATAAAAAGGAGAAAGGGAAAAAAAATTTCACATCTGCAACAGAATCATTAAAACATGACAGGATGGTTGGAGTTTGTCAGAATTAAGGGTCACCTGCTGTTACACATTTCACCCTCATCCCAGTCCCAGCCCTTGAAAAGAAAGCTGAAGGGATTTTCACTGAAACAAAATCAAGCAGAGGATGGATCTGCCAAAGACTATTTATTCTACTCTGGAAGAAATAATGTAGAGTCCTGTTGCTAACAGCTTCGTTTTGATTTTGATTCCATTTTTTGTTTTAGGCATTTAGAGTGATGTATATTTTATTTTTTAATTCTGTTAGAAAAGGAGGGCATTCATTCTAAGGACTCAGAGGTCTTCGTGTCTGAGTTGGTGTTGATGCTTTCGGAAAAATTAATGAACGTTTCTTTTTCAGAACCTAAGTACAAGACCAAATTTTAAATCTGGAATTCAAATCTGCATCCAGGCAGACCCAAAATAATTTTCACAATTCCTCTTTAAATTACTAGATTGCAAGATTAAATATAGAGTACCAAGTACCCTGCTATTACTTTACATTGCATTTACAAAATTTAAAATACTCTATATATTTTAAATAAACTAAGCAACTACTTTTATTTGATGATCCTAAAATTTCTTTTATTTCCTATTTTAAAATATGATTTAGGAAGAAAAATTACAATCTCTTTAAACTACTCTAAACTTCCACGTGATGGGGCTCCTTACCAAGCATCTATGTGAAGCAACAAAATAAAGAGCTCTATGAATATTATGTTTAATCTCTATAATGATCCTACAGATTACAGATTATTATCTTCATCTTAAACCTAGGAATACCTAGGTTTAAGTAAAGGAACTCCTCAAGGACATATAGCTAAGAGACTGAGAGTCAGAACCATCCCTGTTATCAGTGGCATCTACAGAACACAGGAACAGAGGTTAGGGTGTTAGTAAAGATCTATTAATAAGTACGAAGCCTCTTTGTAATAATGAAAATTAAAACTTGAGGCAGTTGTGACTTGCTCTCATATTGACAAGTTGAAATGTTTCAGAGCATTCCTTCAGCATTTATTGATTTCTATTTCCATAGCTCTTCATAGCCTACAAAGAATTATCACATTATTTAACTCCGATAAGATTATACCCTTCATATTTTAATTGGTATTGATTAATCTATTCCATATGTCACTCCAAAAGCGATTTTAGATGTATTCTATCCTTGATACATAGCCTTCCATTGTTCCCAAGTTGCTGTTACTTCCCTCATATGCCTGGGTCTCAGCAACCCTACACATCCAGGTAGTAACCCTCTCGTACCCACTGCTATGATTTAAAAAAAAAAAATCAGAAATATGCGAGAGTATAGATATACGGCACCACAAAACCCCCAGCGAAAGAGAAACATTTTGTTGAGCTGTGTTCCTCCAGGCTTGCGAGGAAGCAGCAACTGTTCTTGCAATATACCTAAAGCCGACAACGCCAAGAAGGATGGGTTCTGTCAGAGCAGCACCTAACTGCATCTTCAGATAGTGTAAGAGATGCCAGCAGACCGTCCTCATTCACAGTTAGCTGCATCTAGTCATAGTACGCAAGATCTTCATTGATGTTCTTTCTTTTAGAAAACTAGCTCAAAAGGGTCACTAAGTTCTTCTTTTATTCTCCTTGCATGGGGGGTGGGGTGAATAAAAAGCAGAAAATTAAAACCAAAGAAAATATTGAAGACAGTTTCTCCCTTCTTAAAGAGATCTTACCAATGACTATCTTTTCCATCCATTTAAGGCAAAAATGGATGCAGACCTTTATCTCTTATGGTTTCTCATAGCAGGTATCTCCTTCAACACAGCCAGTTGAAAAGTCAAATACCTAGAAAAACTTGGGGGGAGTGAGTATTGTTTTGGTGCTGTGTTTTGTTTGGGGTCCACACCATCACTAGCAGGTTTGACTGATACTGTCCTCAATCAGATCAGATAGACCTAAAAACTCCACAGACTTGCCCAGACTCCACAGACCCCCTGGGGACATACCAATAATCACAGCAAAGGCTCAAGTGTCCCATGTCACACTCATGCTTTTCAAAACTTGACAAAATCTAAGTTTTAACACAATGATTAAATGATCTTAACACTCCCCTCCCATCCAAACACTCTTTCCAAACCAAGCCCAACTTTGTCCAAACACTTACTCAGAAACAACAAAAAAACTTTCCTTTGGGACTTGAGTCTCATCCTAGTTTTTTTTTTTTTTTTAATAAACTTTTTAATTTTAGAATAGTTTTGAATCTACAAAAAAAAATGTGAAGGTAGTACACAGTTCCCATATACCTCACCATCCATCCAGTTTCCAGTATTATTAACATCTTTCATTTGTACAGTAGAGTTGTCACAATTATTAAACCACCACTGATACATTATTATTAAATCCATACTTTATTCACATTTGCTTAGCTTTTAACCTAACACATCTCCTTCTTTGCCCCCAGGATATCACATTTAATATTGCTCATTATGTCTCCTTAGGTTCCTGTTGGCTGTGAGAGTTTATCCAAATTTTCTTGTGCCTGATGGCCTTGATAGTTTCAAGAAGTAACGGTCAGGTATTGTGTAGAGTGTCCCTCAACTGAGAGCTGTCTGCTCTCTTTCTCATGATTAGATTGCGGTTATGGTTTTGGGGCAAGAACACCACAGAGGTAAAATGCTATTATCATCACATCATATAGAGGGTACATACTGTCAACATGACTTACTACCACTGATGTTAATTGTGGTCACCTGGCTCAGGTAGTTTTTAAGGTTTCTGCTCTCTGAAGTTACTACTTTCCTCCCATTTGCAAACCGTTCTCTTTGGACAAACATACTATGTTCCATAATTAAGGAGTGGAGAGGTAAGCTCCACCTCCTTGAGGGAAGAATATCTACATAAATTATCTGGAATTCTTCTACATAGATTTGTACACTTCCCGTTACTTATATCCATATTTACCCACATATTATACTTTGTGTTATAATCCAATATTACTTTATTGCTCAAAGTGATCCATCTTTGGCTACTGAGAGTTCTTTGAGTCAGGTCCTGTGTCCTTTTGCCATACATCCATTACTGTGAATTTATCTTGTTTTATTTTTTGAGCACTTTCTTATTTACTACCACTACAAGACACTCCAGGATTAGCTTGTACATTTCTTGCCCCAGTCCTAGAATCAGCCATTTCCTCAAGGACGTCTGGTTCCTCTTATGGTAACATGGCATAGGAAATCAAGATCTGACTGTTAGGTGGTCTTGTTGCTCCCAGGATATCTTTACTTCTAGGCCCTCTCAGCTGACCAGCAAGAAAATGTATGGGAGTATTCTAATCTATGCATATACATATATCTGTAAATATCAATATCTCTATATGTGATCATCAGTATCTATATTAAGCTAATTAGAGTTGGATGTCTCCAATCCTAATTAATTACCACATGGGTCATTCCCAGCCTCTCCCCTTGCATATCTGTAACCTCCTACTCCAACGCTGAGAACCCTGGTTCCCACCATTCCCAATCCATTTCCTTAATTGTTCAATTATAGTATACATATATAGTGGTTTCAGAATTGTTAACCTGTAACCCCATGAAAAACAACTTTATCAACTGGCATAAAGTAGTTATGTACAGTTCATTTTGCCTTCAGTCTTACAGACTCTATTCATTTCCAAAGCTACTCATCAACACTTTTTCTCTCACCCCAATTTAGTGACATTGCTTTATATATTTATAATACAGTTAGATCCTTTTGTGAAATCTTCATTGCATCCTGGTATCCCCATCTTGTAAATGATTTTTTTTAATTTCCATACATTAAGGTTCACTCTTTGAGACGTAAAGTATTATGGGTTTTGACAAACACAGAGTATCTTATATTCACCATTATTACAGTAACATACAGAATAAGTTCACCTCCCTAAAAAAAAAAAAAAATCCCTTGTGCTTCACCTGTTGAACCTTACCCCCAAACCTCTGGTAGTCACTGACCTGTTTCCCATCTCCATGGCTTTGTCCTTATCAGAATGCCATGTGATTGGAATTATACAGTATGTAGCCTTTTCAGACTGGCTACTCCCCTTAGCAAAGTATGCAGTGAACATTCACCCTTGCTTTTTTATACAGCTCATTCCTTTTCAATGCTGAATGGATGTGCCACAGTTTGTTTATTCATTCATTATTAAAGGACATCTTGTTTGCTTCCACTTTTGGAGGACTATAAATAAAGCTTCTGTAAACATTCCTGTGCTGGCTTTTGTGTGAACAATAGTTTTCAAATCAGTTGTGTAAGTACCTAGAAGAAGATTGCTCAATTGTATGGTAAAACTATGTTTAGCTTTGAAAGATAGTGTCAAACTGTCTTCCAAAGTGGCTGTACGCCATGAGTGAGAGCTCTTGTTTCACATCCTCTCTAGTAAGGGTGGTGTCAGCCTTTTAAATTTAACCCATCTAAAAGCTGTGTGGTAGTAACTCATTGTTTTAACTTGCAATTCTTTACTAACATATCATGTTGAACATCTTTTCTTATGTGCATTTTTCCATCTGTGTGTGTGTGTGTATATTTTTTAATATTTATTTATTTGGCTGCACCGGGTCTTCCTTCATTGCGGCATGCGGGATGTTCATTGCAGCATGCGGGATCTTTAGTTGTGGCATGCGAACTCTTAGTTGCAGCATGCACGTGGGATCTAGTTCCCTGACCAGGGATTGAACCCTGGCCTCCTGCATTGGGAGCATGGAGTCTGAACCACTGGACCACCAGGGAAGTCCCTCCATCTGTATATTTTTAATGAAGTATCTATTCAGGTCTTTTGCTCATTTTTAAATTAACCTGTTTTGTTACTGTTGAAATGTAAATGTTCTTTCTATATTGTAGACACAAGTCCCTTATCAGATGCCTGTGACTTGCGTTTTTTGAAAAGAAGTTTCTAATTTTAATAAAGTCCAACTTACCTATTTTTCTTCCATGGATTGTACTTTTTGCACTCTGTCTACAATCTCATCGCCAAACCCAAGATCACACAGATTCTTCTTGTATGTTTTCTTCTAGAAATTTTTTAGTTGTGCATTTTGTATTTAGTTCTTTCATCCACTTTGAATTAACTTTTGTGACATTTTTCAGGTACATATCTAGGTTCACATTTTTGTATATAAATGCCCAACTGTTCCTGCATCATTTGTTGAAAAGACTTTTCTTTCTCCTTTGAACTGCCTTTGCGTCTTTGTCCAAGATCAATTGACTTAATTTGCATAATCAACTATTTTTTTAAAACAGTTCAGCATTGTGAAAATCCAAGAAAAGAGAGAGGTTCAACTTTAAGCCAAGAACAATTTGATAATGGCAGGTCACTGGCATCACCACTGTGTATGCAGGTTAGATGGAGAGTGTTAAAACAATCAAAATAGCAGAAGGCCATAGACAGAAGGCTCTGTATCTCCTCAATGGCTTGTAATCACTGATTAATTCTCTGCTAGTACAGGTGGCCCTCATTAGCTCTGAGAGCAAGGAGAAAAGATGTCAGACTGATAATGCTAAGGGTGGGGAAGAAAAATTAGAGCAGAAAAGCTATAAAAAGGGTGGAAAATGCCCTGCCCATGAACATTATAAATGGGCCACATAACTATTTTTTAACAAATGTGATTGTCTCTTCATTTTCTCCCTACATTCCACGTTCTCCCAAATTAGGAGGCACAAAAGATTGAAATTCCAATGGGAGCATCCTTTTATAAACTCCTTCTACTGTGTATTTCTTATTAAAGCTGTGTGATCATGTCGTATTTCACTAGTGCACATCTATGTAGAATTCATTTTATAAAAAATGAAAGAGTTCATGATTGGAGCCTGCTGAAAACATGGAGACCAAGACAAGGTCAAAGCAACCTTTTTGTCTTTCAGAGGGGTCTGTGGGGGACCCAGTGCTGCAGACTATGATGCATTTTCCAATTCCTCTTCTTGCACGTTTACCCATGATAGCCAGGGAACACGAAACAAAAAGGATAGCTGGAGTCAGCCTGAAAAATGTGAGACCCCTTAATGTCACATTGGAATCAACACATCATAAGCCTGTCATTAAACTGCCTTCATGAAGTTAATGTGAGAAGGACATGTGAAATAACCACAGATAATACAGATTTAAGGGGGATGAGGCTGAAGTTTATATGAGAGATTTTACTTTGAGGACCAAAGTCTATAAATATTTATTTAATTGGGCCATGCAAGAGAAGACTTTTAGATTCCTTCATTAGTGGTGCAGGGTTTCCTGTGAATCACTGCATAGGAAAATAGCAAACACAGAAACTGATCCCATCTCCATGTTAATCAGTCTTCAGTCTGTAGAGTGTGTGATCGCTTACAAAAATGGCAGGCGTCCTGCTGAATCACCAGCCCTGCCTATTATATTCACCCTGCTGGTGCAGGAAGCCAGAACAACTGAACAACAAGCAGCAAATACATTTCAACAAACAGATTTATTGTCCTATTTCAATACAAATCACAGTCTATTAAGAATAATGCACTCTAGTCCAGGTTCTGACAGTCAAAAATGCTGATTTAAGAAGAGATTTGTGTTCCTAATTTAATTCATTCATTTGCATGTCTCTCCTCTAAGTATGATATAACTCAGGCTTACTGATCAGAGCTGGTAATCACTCCTTCGTTTTGTGGTTCAAATGGAGCTTTTTAAATCACAATTCTACTTATTTATTTAGAGATTTTTATATTTAATGACTCTAGGATGAATGCTTATTAGACGATAATAATGAAAAGAGAGGTTATTCAAAGTGACCTCTGAAATGATCCTATATATTTTCAAAACGATGTATCGGTATTACACGGAGCCTCGCAGAATCCAAGCACATTTTCTGTAACTGATGACCTGACTTGGTCCATTTTCACCTTTTATCAGCACTGTTTTCTGATTTCAACATAGCACAACCTGTTGAATATCAGACGGTAACAAGCATCTATGAAGTAAGGGGTGTTGACAATTTCATTTTAAAAAAATTATTGTTACCTTAATAAGGGAAACAGGATTCAGTTCCTTCAAGCTAAGATATTTTCACCTTGTTTACAGCCTCTCTCTTCTTCTACCTCACTTGTCCACTTGGTAAAAAGGAACACATTATATTGTAGATGCTGACAGGCTTCTATCACATATTACGTTTTGGGGGGGGGGTCGGAATTTTTTAATTGAAAGACTGACTGCGTTCTGTAGAGTTAGATACGACAAGGAGTTTAATTGGATTCAATGTGTTTGTTTTCTTCTGAAGGATTCCTTTTATTATGCCCCTTCCTTCAAACACAAAATCCTTAATGAGCAATGAAAGTGTTGGACACAGACACAGATTTTACAAAGTTTCACATAGTTAGTTAAGGGTTGCCTTCATTATGCTTCATATTGACAGAAACCATTTTTTTGAAGAAATCAATTCAGTAACTTCAAAAAATTTGTAAATTACATCACGATGTATACCATATTACAATGAAAAACACTGCAGCTATTTCTGTTAAAGACAAACACACGTTTTCATCTCAAGTTAAATCGTGAACAGGGATTCAAATTTCTCAGAAAAAGAAGTAATAATAAACCGCTTAGTGTTCTTAAGAATGAAGAATTTCAAAATGAGACATTTTTAGGCTCTCTCTCAGAAAGCAATTTCTTTTTATCTGCAGGGCACCCCAGTAGATGTTAAAAATAGATTACACTTCTATTCATCCCAAAGAAGGACACTAATGTGAGCGCTGTATCTTTCTGCATTTCAGTAAAAATCAGAAACGATCTGCCGCCCGATGTACAAAGTTGACTCGCTTACAGAATACCAGCATTTCTATCCTGGCCTAGCTTTTAAAGGCAGTCTGAAACAGTCCCAGCCTATACAATTGCAGAGGAATTACTCTCAATTACAGGCTTCTGTCTGTTAAAAAGTAGAGTTGGTGATCAGTTTTGACCTTTTTCCTCTGACAAGTCAAAGAAATGAAAGGGGAAAAAAAATCTGGCAGGTGCTCAATTTAGAGGCTGAGGGTGAGAGAATGAAAGGGAAAAAAACAGAAAGAAAAGAAAACCTTGTATCACTCAACTAGATCTCAGGATTTTTTTTTGTATTATTCATCTTATTTTAAAAATTCATTTTCAGTGAATAAACTGCACGTGGCAATGTCATTTTGCTTAAAGTCACTCGCTTAATGTTTTGAGTATCATTTACCAAAATGTTGCCACAATCAATCATTCAGGTTTTTAGTTTCACACTCTGGGGCATTTTTGCTTCATGGTACAATTCTGCTCTTCCCCCTTCCCCCCTTCTTTCTTATAAGTAGGTTACAAATGACTATAGACAAATGACCTTTCTGGATCCCTGCTAATGCATCAGCATTATTGCAAGATGTGGCTTATGAACACCAGCTGACATTTTACCTATTTATGTAGTCATTACTGAATTGACTAGATTTGGGTTGAGATTGGGTTTAATTGATTGGGAATGTTTTAGAAATGACAGGAATAGATTTCCAGATCTCTGACACTGACCCACGATTTTCCATTTTAAAAGAATACTTTGCTGAGGTCTGAAAAAGTTGTTCTGACGAAAGTTAAACCCTGAAATGTTCTGTATTCTTGGTAGTTGGTTGGCTAAGTTCTTGATAATCCAGCACTTGTTTGGCAAAACTGCTAATTAGAGATGGAAGCCATGTTTGCACTGAGCAGCCACCTCTCCAAACTCCAAAGGAAAAAAAAAAGGACCAAAGAGCACACTCTTCCCCTAGGAATCCATCCGACCCGCATTTAGGTCAGTTAATAACAGCTCCCACCCAGCTTAGAAACACGTTGCTTTTAAGTCAGCTGCTTTTCGGTGGGGAAAAACTATTTTGAGAAGAATGAATGATTCTAGATCATCAGGCAGAAGCCAACCAGTCAAAATACCACAATCCTAAACAGGGCTGCAAACAACACTTAGAAATTCAGATTCTGATTGACTGATGACATCACAGAACCAAAATAATGTCCCATATTCTCTTCTTGCTCTGCTATTTTTGTTGCCTTTAGAACAGTCAGATCTGCTTTTCTGAGATGGGTGTGATCATTTGCTCAGAAGTGACACATTGAAGTGGCTAATGGCCAGAAAGTGGGATGAAGCTCAAAAGAAAGAAAAACTAAAAGAAAAAAGATGGAAAAGGGTCACAGATAATGTACACACAACTCTAAAAGCAGGCAAAAGATAGTCACGGTAAAAATACTAAGGGAGATTTTGAAGTTTCGGGCTTTTTTTTTTTTTCTTTCCCCTTTCCTAAAAGCTAAGAAAATCTCATTGAGGATTTGCTCTATTTCCTGGAGGTAGGGTCTTCCTTATACCTCTTTCCTAGCTTATGTGAGGCAGTATTCTACAAAGAAAAAAAAAAAATGGTCCCTTCCTATGAAGAGTCAGCCAGAGATGAACTAGAGAACAGCACAATGACATACACTGCAGAGCTGGTACCAACACCAGCAAGTCAAAGGGATAGTAGCAAAGGAACACAATTTATGCCTAGTTAAGTAATGCTTAAATAACCCATTTTGTTAAAGATTTCAGGGAAAAGGGATACATTTGGAATAAGAACACCTAAGTTTTCTGGACATTAATAACCATGTGTTGACTGGCCTGGTCCTTCGGGAGGGGCAGGTTGTCACCTATTACACCACCCAAAGCCTCTCTACTAGAAAGTTTACTGGCTTGAAATGTAGGTACTGTATGTACTTAAGGACAATTTTCATGGCTCACATGCAAAAATATAAAGCCATAGGGATTAAAACACTATTGTATTTGCACATGACCCAAAGGGACACTGACTCAAACACAAAGAAAAGTGTAGATGATAAAGATGGCATTTCAAATCTGTGGGGAGAAAATAATCAACAAATGGCATTTGGTACCATGAGGCCACTGGAAAAACAAATTTGATCACTGTCTTGCATTTTCTTTGAAATGCATTCAAGACATATCAAAGATACAAACATTAAAAATGTTATATTTAAAACATAAAAATATTACAATAACAAAAGTACTTGAAAAAATTTTAAACATTCCTACAGTGAGGAAGACCTAAAAAGAAAGACTAAAAAAAAAACTAAATACATAAAAAAATACGAAAGTTCAGTATAATTTTAAGCAAATAAACAGAAAATAAACCAACCAAAAAAACCTACTAAACATACAGGTAAAAGACAAACAGGCAAAAGTTGAGTGAGCCTGAAGGATAAATGTGTGGTAAATTGAGCTCCACGGAAAACCCTAGAGCAAGCAGACAAATGGGGATGGAAGTGTGGAACTCTGCAGAGGCTGGAGACCTGGGAATGTGACAGATGCTTTTCACAAAGGCCAGCAGAGACCATGCCTCCCTACCTACCAAATGGGTGCACAGTAGCCCAGTGACTCTAAGACATTCAGTGGAGCTGCCAAGGGTGGTCTACAGGGTGTTGGGAATAGCAATCTTTTTAGAGTAGTGCCCTTCCCATATCAAAATCCTAGGGCTGCCACTAAGACGCCCACACTTTTTTTCTGATTAAATTAGGTTGACTTCCCATTGGCACTCAATTGAGAACTCTCAGGAGAGCTATCTATAGAGACGATGAAGAATGCTTTGGGGATAAAGAAGGTACTAAAAAGGAGGAGCAGACGGGAGAGAAAACAGCATGCACCTTTATACATGAGGCGTAAAAGGAGAGCATTCTGGGAAAAAAGAAAGAGCAGGACAATTTTGCACAATTTGAAAATAAATATATACAATGAGGTGCTTTGGTTACATCATTTTTGACCTGCAAAATCGCTGCATCTTCCTACAGGTTTTGGCCGACCTAAACCATGAGTGGCCTCAATCCCAGCAGGAAGCACATGGTGGAAAGAGAAAACTAGCTTGAGAACAGGTCTGACTGGCCTTGGTGCCCTGACCACATTCTCTATCCTTGCTACTCAAAGCGTGGTCCCCAGACCAGCAGTGTCGGCAGCACCTGGGAACTAGCCAGAAATGGTCCTACCCTGGGAACAAATGGATCAGATTATGGTTTTTCACATGTACCCCAGGTAATTTGTATGCACAGTCAAGTTTAAGAGTACTTTGTCCTTGAGTGTCTGGGATCCATCCGCTCCTAATAAGCTGGGCAGGTCTGTGACGATATTGCTGATTTTACCCTCTAGGATCTGTGCCCTCCTAGTTCCCACATTCCTTCCTAATTCCTAACCTGTCAATTTAAGAGCAACCTGCCTTCCACTTGCCTGAGTGGTAACACCCTGCCTCTATATTCTTTCTGTTTCTGCCTCTTATTCTTTCTTCTTTAAAAACAAACAAACAAAAACCAACAACAGCAACAGGTTTCAATTTAACGGCCAGTTTTGATCAATGTAGAAGATGTCTCTGTTGAGAGAATTCCAAGGCCATGTACATCAGCTAACTGAATGAGATTTCCAAATTCAATCAGCCACAGGGGAGTAGTGGCCTGGGTCACCTATTTGCCATCTTCATTCTTCATGCTGCTTCCCTACCCAGGACCTCCACTTGGGTAGATTTCTCTCTATCTGACTCCACACTCTACCTCTGAGTCTTAACTCCCTACCTTCTTGCATGAGTCCACGGCCACTCATGAGAGTAGAACTGGTAAAAACTACAAACTGCAGAGTCCAGTGATAGAACCATTGCATTTGTTTTAGAAATGTCTACTTGAATTAGAAAGAAAAGAGGAATCATTTAACTTATTTTATCCACTCTATAGCTATTGTTTTTGAATTTGGCTTTGTACAGATGTTTACGCTCTGACACTGGGGATTTTCCCCTCATCTTAAAGTTGAAGAATCTTTTTCAAGGTCAGTATTCACTTGTTGGTAAAGCCAAGATTCAAAACAAGATCTGTCTCTGTCTCTGTCTCTCTGTAGTGGTGAAAACTTACCTTTTTGTAAGTAACAATAATCTCAAGGATAGATTTCAAGTGTCAGAGTAATGTTATGTCACATTAATAAAGATAACATCATATGACCGGAAAAAAAACCCCAAAATACTACAAACTGCATGACAGACTCATGCCTTGTTTTGACTTCTCCTTATCACAAGCAACAAGAAGCTTTTTCAAATAACTTGCTCGTATTTTGTATGAACTTTATAATATTAAATGACACAAATTCCTCCTGAAGTGATTGGTCCATCACTTCCAGTGCAAGTGAAAGAATACTACATATGCCTTCTTAAATCATTCATTTCTAAAGGACATTGGGTTAAGATGACCACAAACTAAGCAAATGACATTTTGCTTAAAAGGTAGCACTGTAAATACCAGACTGCACTCAACAGGAAAATGAAAATTTCTCGGTTTAAAATCCCTCAACCATGAGGAGTATAATTAACAAAAACTACACTTCAAAAGTATGAACACTTAGAATACACACAGGCACTTTACAAGAATCACTATTATCCTCTCCAAACCTAAATGCAGGCATGAGTATAATCACTGACCAGATGAAGGAATATAGCTCCTGAAAACAGACCTGTCTCAGGCCACACACTGCAGAACAGAGATGGTCTCAGCACCTGTAGGTCTCAATGGATAGGACCCAATATTCAGGCTATGAATGCCTCAAGCATGTGTCTTTCCAGGCTGACAGAGGAGGAGATAATTAGACTCCTCATCAACTTCCTAGTAATGTTCTATAAAGTGAAAACAAATTTCTTAAAGAAAACCAAATGAAATAAAAACACCAACACTATTTAGTTGGCTAAAGAGCTCTCCAGTGTCAGTTCCCAAGAGGCCCTCAGACAATTTCAGGAAGTAAATGGACAACGTTTGACCACACCAGTATGGACAAGATGGAAAAAAGGGAACACACACACCTGTGACCGTGTGCTTCACAAGCCACTGTATTAAAGTGTAGGACGGAAGTCTTGAGGCACTTACTTAACATATTCAAAAACTTCTGGGGGCTGAGGGCATGCAATACCCTGGCCCTGCAAACAGTCTAGCGGGGAGACAGGCTTCCATACACATTATTGCACCAGAGTAAGATACACGCAGTCTCGGAGGCCAGCACTGAGAACAGTGGGGGCTGAAGAAGGGAGGAGAGCCCTCGTCACAACCAAAGTAGTTTAGGAAGGTGTCCCAGGGTAAGAGCTGCTTGACTTGGGTGCCAAACAGGCTTCTTTTCCAAACTAAAGAAGTTGAAAGTGATGCATTTTTAGTCATCCCATTGCTCAGAATGGGTATTAGTTTCCTATTGCTGCTATACCAAACTACCACAAAGTTAATGGCTTAAAACAACACAAATTTATCTTACAGTTCTGAAGGTCAGAAGTCTGAAATGGGTCTCACTGAACTAAGATCGAGATGTCAGTAGGGCTGTGTTCATTTTGGAGGGAGGAGGGGAGAATCCATTTTCTTGACCTGTCCAGCATTCCTTGGCTTGTGGACTCATCCCTCCATCTTCCAAGCCATCAACAGCATGTTGAGTCTTTCTCATGTCACATCACTCTGACCTCTGCTTCCATCACCATATCTCCTCCTCTCGGCTCTCTCTGACACTCCTGCCTCCCTCGCTCATTTATGAGGACCCAGTGACTACACTGGCCTGCCCAAATAAATAGGATATCAAGACACTTAATTTACATCACATCCATAAAATACCTTTTTGTCATTTAAGGTAACATTCACAGGTTCTGGGGATTAGGATGTGCACATCTCTGGGGTGCATTATTTTGCCTACTATAATGGGTTAGACATCTCATACTGGCCCTAAGTGCAGACAAAAGAGTCAATGGCCTGAGATACCTGATCTTCAGGAGAAGTCTTATTTCTCAGGCCAGGTGTTACAACTGGGCTAGCTTCAGCTATGAGGCAAATAGTAAGGCATTTGACCCCATTAATAATTGTAGTGTATATATGTGTGTGTACTGTGTGTATTACACACAGCATCTACATTTAAGTATGTTAAATAGATACTATATGGAGTAAACATTTTATTTGTAAAAAAAAAATACATCAAGCAGGATTACATCGGTCTCATTCCCTTCAACTCTGCTATGCTTTTGCATGAGTAAAAGAAAAAAATGTGTTTATAGCTCATGTGCTGGGGACCACAGATAAGCACAAACACCCATGCAGAACCCAATGCACACAAGGGCAACCTACCGTGCACATTCCTGCCAAATAAACAAACAAACACGCCACTTATTGAGGGAGTGTTTCTCATAGTACGGTGCATTTTTCATTTATTAAATCAAATTTTTCTAAAGTTTCAAAAGAAACACATTTATTTAGCATGCATTTAAGAAAATATAACCAGCATATCAAAGTCATGATTTCGTGACTATGAGAACTTAACACTACTCTGCTCAATACAGTAGGCACTAACCATAGTGGCTCTTGAACACTTGAAATGTGGCTTGTCCACATTGAGATGTGCTGTAAGTGTAAGATACACACAGCGTTTCAAAGTTTAGTATGAAAAAATAAGATCTCATAAAATTTTTTTTAATATTGGTTATATGTTGAAATAATAGGATATCCTGGGTTAAATAAAAGACATTATTATAATTAATTTCACCTGCTTATTTTTCCTTTCTTTAATGTGGCTACTAGAAAACTTTATATGTGCCTTGCACTACATCTTTATTAAATAGCACTAACTTAGAACAAAGCAAAGTAGTCCATTAGTTAGAACAAAGGGAATTTTCCTAAGGTAAATAATAGTAAAGTTGGCATAAACACACCACAATTACTTTGAAACTTGTAAGTTAATAACTGTGTGGTGCTACTACAAACCAGCACTGGACAAGAGAATCCTGCTTTTTATTATCTCTGGGAAAGAGATCTTAATACTTTTGAAGTTGTTTAGTCCAATGCCAGGTAAGACCAAATGATACAAATGTTTCCTCCTATTGACTAGAAATCTGTAAATCCTTTGTAGATTTCTCTACATTGACCTTAGTTCTGGCTGACAAATCAAAACACAAACCTACTCTCTACTACCCACAACAACGGGTCTTAGGCCTTTGAACTCTCAGTTTAAAGGCAAAAGGTGCTTGTGAAACTAACACAGCAGCTTTGTAACTTTATAAACTTGAAAGGCCACATTGTTGGAGGAAGATTCTTACTGCAGGCACTGGCGCTCCCCATTGATGAACTTACGTCAGTTACTAACAGGTTCTGTACACACTTTCTGATGATGGATAAAACAAATGGATATGCCTCACAGGCACAGCAGGAATTAAAAATACATTCGTTTATTGCAACTTCAGATCTGGGATTGAGGAATGTTTGGATGATTCTTTTTTTTTTCCAATAAAGTTTAGATGAGGCAGGATTTCAGCACAGAGTAGAGTTCTGAGACTCCCTGGGTTCAGTTGAGTACTTGGAGGGATATCAAGTACATTTTATCTAAGGTATGGCACTAACTTTCATCCAAAAATTATCATATGCTCAGTCACAAATGGTTATTGTAAAAGCTTTATTAACCTAAGTGCATATAAAAATTGTGAATTCCTAATACAAAGCAGTATTTGACTTTTAAATTTCATTTTAAGCTTGGCCCGTTCACTTGGAATGTGATTACAGAGTAAATTAAAAAGTAATCACACGTGAATTACATTTCCTCATGAATGTAATGACTTCAGGAGGCTGATTAATGTTAAGCAGTGCCTGTCCTACTGCATGCATACCTTCCCAGGTGAGATATGCAAGATAGCTGTCGTGAGTTGATTTAATTTTCTTTTACCAGTGTCCCAGAGAGAATACCTACATATCTAACAGGCTCCTCACGTTCATTAGGAAGGAGGATCTTCTTCTCTTTTGTCTGTCCAAGAACCACCAGCAAAATAACATCGTTGTCAACTTATGGTTATGAGAAATACCCGATGGAGGAGGTCCAGCTCTGGCACCATTTTCTAACTAACCAAGTCTCAATTTCCAAATCTCTCTATCTTGGCAAATCCTTCCAATTTAGATGGAATAATTCAAGAGAATCACTAAAAAATGCATGTGCACTGGTGTAAAGGTAACAAACTGTCTCACAAGGAATGAAAGCTTATTAATAATCTACAGGAGTATTACTGCAGAGAACAAAATTTAAACTATAAATTTAAACCATGTGGAGCACAAGATCATTAAAATACTTCCCTCGTGGGTACTGGGGTATGGGGAAGTCAAAAATATTTGCTTCTTTTCAGTATATCCAGGTCGAGGTATTATTTTCTAAAAAAAAGTTGTCAAAAGGCATCATGCTATTGTTAGCAGTGGGAAAGGCTGGGTACTTCATTATTCTTAGCCCAAAGAGGAGATCATTACTGTGGATTTGGTAGTAAGCCAAGTAAAGCCAGATACCGAGAGTTACTTTAGGTTAAGAGTTGATGTTCATTCCTCTGACTCCCCACATCACTGAGAGGATGATGAACTAGTGCAGTATCGTTAGCTGGACATTATACATCATAATCTAGGACACACAGAGAGAGTTGATGTGGTAAAGTTGTTATAACCCAACACCTACTCTTACTATAAGTGATACTCTCAGACATCACCTATTCTGTAGTATTTATTTTCTTGTTTCTTTTTTAAGTTTGGTGAGACATACTAAATTGAAATCACATTCCATGAATGAGTTATAACCAGTACTTGGAGACCTTCTGAACTACGGAAATACGGAGATGGTCGGAGTTAGAAGATCACCATCTCATTTTATTGCCATTTAATTGTGGGCCCTCCGAGGAGATTGCTTCAAATGTCAGGTGTTCCTAACTCTGAGTGGGGGTGGGCAAGGAAAGGGGTGACATGGAGAGAATCAATGTCAGAAGAATAAGACAGAAAAAGCACAGAATTCTGTAGTTTCTCCTAAAACTGGCCTTTGGGATGCTTTTTAATGTTTTTGTTTGTTTTAATGTTTTTGTATATGTTATGTTTTCAGCCTGGGTATGTGAATTTCTAAATTGTTCTGTGCAAATTTCAAGAATCGTAGAAAGTCTTGTTTAAGTAGAAATTTTAAAACACTCAGGAATTAAAAAGAAATCCATGAGAGCTCTGAACAGGTAACAGGCTTACCCCACATTAGGGAGAGAACAGAGACAATTTTTCTTCCGCTTTATATTGGAGATGCCAGATGCAGACGACTGAAAATGTGAAACAATATACCAATGTACAGTAAGTCCACTGCCTTAATTTGTGTGAAGAACACAAGTGTTCTTTTATTACACTGAAGATTTTATTCTACATTCTGTTGTTCCTTATCTAAGCATGTTAAGCCCTTTACTAACATACTGTATGACATCCAGAAGAGGTTGATGAAGATAGTGTGTAAAAGAGAAAACACCTCACGGGATAATGGACCAGAGAAGAAACTGACCATATTTAACATAAACAAGGTAAGACTAGGGCACTACGGAAAGACTTAGGAACATAGCTCCTCCATCCAGAGGACAGTACTGGATCAAGGTCATGGAGGCAGAGATACTGGATTAAGGATGCCCCTGAGGTGCTAATGAGGGTTCTGTTACCCACAGGACTGGGTTAATCAACTCCCCTTCTAGGCAATCCCCATCTGCAAACTGAGGAATGATACCTAACTTCTTTTCCAGTATTTCAGGGCCTGATGTTTGACAGTGGCCTAAAGAGCTACATGAATTGTATGCATTCTGTTCTACCATGTTTGATTTACTGTTGTGGATAATATTGAACAGAACACAATACTCCCTAACATGTCTACTTTCAGCCTCACCCTTCTCCCGAGATCTGTTACTGGAGTTATGCTACACACTACCAGAATTATTTTTACACAGTGGAATTTAGCATACAATGGGCCCAGAACAAGGGAACGGAATCATTAAAATGTGAAAAGGACAAGATTTTACCAGAACTCTTTTGCTGCCACTTTTTACAAAAAAGACTGTCACTGAACTTTTAATTAGGTTCTAAAAATGTGACCTGAGACAATAACAGAATGGCCTATTTTAATGCTACATTGCTCTTAATGGTATCTGCCTAAAAATGGGCCAGCCTTTGAAACACTCTGACATCACACTCTTGACACCTAAAATGTTGAGGCTGTGAATTCAGTTTTATTTCCTAAGATGCCTTTCTTTACTCCTCTGTTCACCCACACATCCATCTACTCACTCATCCATTCAACAGACATCTACATTTATTGCCCGGCATGAGGGAGAGAGACAGGCAGCAAGAAGAAAACGGTCCCTGCCTTCAACAGAGCTTATTAAAGCCCAGCTGGGAAGGCTGCCACCTACCTAACTTAAAATAAAACAACATGGATTGTCGGTACTCGGCCAAATTTGAAGAGACTCCAGTCTGTAAGTTTTGGTCTTTACTGTTCCCTCGAACACAGATTTCACTCTTGGTTTAGCGATTTAGCCACTGTTACTTCCAATACCCTGTGTGTACTTCATATGTTGCACTGCTGCTTTCACCAACCCGGAGGTGGTCAGCCTCGCCGTGGAAAACACAGCTCCCTCTGGTGTCTTAAACAGAAACATGGTCGCCCACAGCAGATTTTTACCATTATTCTAAATTCTACGTTGTGGATTTCTATTTCTGAGGGCCACCACTAACCCTAATAACACGTTAAAGAACCTGGCAGAGCCGCTCAGGGGAAGAGAGATGCTGCCTCAGGCAGTCAGATGAAAAGAACCATTCATCAGCCACCCAGAACCTCTCCCCCACCAAAACAATAGGACAGCCATCTGTAAGGAAACAAAATCACTTACACGTAACTACTTCAAAACCAACATTTGACCATGAAGCCATGACATGAGAATTTATTATACTAGTCCCTCTACTTTTGCATATGTTTCAAATATTCCATAATAACATTCTTTTAGACAGTCATTGCTAATGAACACCTGAGTTAGTCCACTGTATATTGGATCTAGATGTTACCCACACTTTCAGCAAAAATCTGAACTAGACCCCAACTAAACTTACTTTGGATCCTTGGGGAGAAAAAAAAAAAAAAAGAATGTTTTAGAAAACTTTGAATTGTGTCATGTTAGCCTAGCATAGGAATTAGAGCCATCAAACCTACTCTTACCAGTCAGCTGTCTATTACAAGAGATGGCTGCCTGTCCCAGGAGCTCCTAAGTTCCCTTAGAATAGTCTAGTGACAGAGAGAAGGAAAACCACCTTGGAAAATTTTGTCGGCTGTTAACAGGCTGTTAGGACTTTTCAATCCACTGATCTAACGCATAAAAATGAGCAGAGTACTACAGTGTTAGAGTGGAAGGAACATCTTTCCAGAGGAAGATCCCTGAATTTTAGTCAAGACTCTGACACTGTGCCTTTGTCACTTTATGCCTTTAAGGATAGCACTTCACTCTTCTGGACCATACTTGCTGACAGGAAAATTTAAGGAGTTGACCTACAAGTTATGAAGGCAGATTTCTGTCTCTTATGACCTCTGTAGTCCATGGACACCATAATATGAAAGTATTTCGAGGCTGCATTTCCAGGTGGGATCAGCCCTTCAGTTTCTCTGACTCTGTTAAAGTACCAGACACCACCCCGACGACCACGACAGTTTGTAAAGAGAAGGAGGGCTGCTACCCAAATACACTTTCTTTGTCACGGCATGTAATCAGATGCTGGCTGGTACTAATTTACTTGTTCACAGTTGTACATGAGACATTACTTCTAAAGAGTAGCTATGGTTTCCTGATTACAAATATGTAATTAATTTAGAAAAAGACTGCTATAAAATTACAATCCAAGCAATCTCAGCAGGTGTCTTTGTAGTTAGAAGAACATATCTTTCCACAAATACTCATTATTTATTATATATTCTTAGATAAGAGACAGTCCCTACTGGCCCAGTGTAGAAGCGCTGAACCCCGTTTCTCATTAGAAGGCTGAGATGTGGCAACCATGGGCTCTTTAGAGAGAATTTTATGTATTCTCTGCCTTCACGTGTGTCTATGTGAAGCTGTAAACCTTGAAGCACCTTTTTTGATTTTTTTTAAGGTTACACGCAGAATGGCATCCCACAGTATCACTCAGAAAACTACTTCAACACCTCAGTTTTTCTATGACCTCAGTTCTATCTACTTTCATTTATAAATTTGAAGCATAGAATTTGAGTGATAGAAGAATCTGTTTCACATATTAAAGTTAAAATATAACTCAAATAGAACTACACACACACATACACACGCACACACAGGAGTACTCGGTAGAACTGGTGAAATCTGAATAAATTCTGTGGATTACACGGACGTCAATTTCCTCATATTGGTATCATAATATAATTAAGCAAGACACCAACATTAAGGCGTGGGTGTGAAGTGTACATGAGATCTCCTGACACATTATTTGTAACTCCTGGGAATTTACAATTACTGTAAAAGATAAAGTTAAAAAAAGAAAAAATAATGACCCCCCAAATGGTAAAGAAACCCATATATTTAACAAGGAGATTAAAACATAGCCAGAATCCTCACTGAATACCTTTCCTTCAAAAAAAATTTCTGTCATGATAATAAGATTAATATCCTTCAATGAAGGCATAAAAGTCACCACTACTCACCCAGGAAACAAAGACCATCTCTTTTAAAAATATTTATAGGACCTGAAATGACCTTCCCACCCCCAGATTATACCAAGAGTTTTTACTACTGAAAGCTCTTTCTTAAAACTAATAGTTATAAAATTACATTACAGATGTGCAAACTAACGAAACAGAGCTATTCAGTGGTCTTGAAGGGATTTCCACAAATAATTATTGAAAGAGAAAAGAGTCAATAAAATTCCAGTGCTGTAAAGCAGTAACGAAAAAATCTCTCCAGATATGAATGTGTAAATACACATACAGACACATATGTGTTATTATATAGACACGTTAGCATGCTGAAAAATATGGAAGCATCATCATAGGTCAGGACTTTACAACTGTTTTCATAGCACAGATATACAAGAACAACTTTTTTACATGACACACTGGGGTAAAAGGACTGAAACTGTGCATGGCCAGAAGTGACCAGCCCAAGGATTCAGCCACCAATGAATTAACATTTGAGCGCAGTAGATGGAAAGTTCTAAAGGAGCTCGTTCACTAAGGGAGATCTGCACAGGGAAGAAGTAGGATGGATGGTAGTGTGGATGGTGAGGGTTTTGAGAATGGTGAGGGCACAGTGCTGAGTGAAAATGGGGTGGGAAGGGCTGAAGGTACAAAAATACACATACACACATTTATACATATGTGTACATATACTTACATGTGTGCACGTGTATACAAAATTGCATGACCGTGGACTTCCCTCCCTGGTGGCACAGTGGTTAAGAATCCACCTGCCAATGCAGGGGACACGGGTTCGAGCCCTGGTCCGGGAAGATCCCACATGCCGTGAAGCAACTAAGCCCGTGCACCACAACTACTGAGCCTGCGCTCTAGAGCCTGTGAGCCACAACTACTGAAGCCCCACGCCTAGAGCCCGTGCTTCGCAACAAGAGAAGCCCCCGCTCGCCACAACCAGAGAAAGTCCACGTGTAGCGACAAAGACCCAACGCAGCCAAAAATAAATTTTAAAAATAAAATAAAACTTAAAAATTGTATGATCATATTTACGCGTTTTTGGTGAAACTATGTTTTAAAAACTTGTCTTATGTCTTAAAAATAACACAGAAAATGAGTTCAACTAGATGATCCACTAAGAATTTCTCCCTTGAATTTTTTTTTCTTGTTGTTAAAATCAAAAGGGCACAGGGTTTCTCCTTTCTTGCTTCCAAGACCCAGTGCCTGTGATATAAAAACCATACTCTAAAATGTCTGAGGTAAGTTGTCCTGTGTGTATAAGTTTCAGAGGAAAGGTGGCTCTTCAGACTCCAGAGGTATTAGAGTTTGTACATGGCTGCCTGGCATATCTGGGTAGGGGTTGACTTTCTTAGCAAGCCAAGACTTATTGCCAAAAGCACCATCTTTTTCCCTTTTGTTTAGACTTAACATGCCAGCAGAACAGCACAAAACTGTAGGAATTAAACCTAATCCATTATAGCTATGTTCTCTAAGGCATAAAGGAGGCAAGGGCTGGACCAAAACAAACATCAATCATGTAATGCAGGGCCACTTGTATGATTAGCATAATTCTTTAAAAGAATGCAGACAGGTAGGCAGTTCTGCCATTAAATTATACTGTTTAAGGAAAATGCAGACTCGGTAGGCATTTCTAAGTGGCATTTCTTAGGCACAGTCTAAGTTTCAATAGGGTGCTTCATTAAATGTGTGTGTGTGTGTGTGTGTGTGTGTGTGTGTGTGTGTGTGTGAGAGAGAGAGAGAGAGAGAGAGAGAGAGAGAGACAGACAGACAGACAGACAGACAGACAGACAGATGATAAAAAGAAGCTGCCCTTTAAAAATCCCCACACCATATACTTTTGTTAATTTAATTTGGAGTCAGCTGTACCTTTAACAGTTCACTTCTGTTGCAATCACTGTTCCAGTTTAGTGTCACATATATTGTCATAGTTTCATTGCAACTCTTACCTCAATAAAAAGAAAAGATTAACCCCATTAGACCCACCTCAAAAGAATATCTTTGTGAGCCAACACACAGACACACAGACACACACACACACAGAGCCACATCAGAAGTTGGATGAAAGTGATCTTTAGGGATCTGGCAAAAGCATTAAAAAAAAAAAAAAATCTCAAAACACACCTAGGAAAGCCAAATTTACTTCCTTAACCAGCAAAATGCTATCTCAAATGTGTTAAGTAAGTAGGGAGTGTGAGTGCGTGTATATACCAATAAGTACCTAGGGGGGAAAAAAAAGAACAGAAGGAAAGGGGAAAAATCAATACAACCCTTTAGAAAATGTCAAAAAGCTATGGAATATATCTGTATGTAAGTTCTACTCACTGCCCCTTAAAAAAGTCTTTTTGATTTTTCTGGAAAACGTTAGGCACATAAAACATGAAAACTCAAGATATTGGTTGGCAAGGCTATGGAATGGGTAATGTTTTCCTACAATAAAGGCTGCATTCCCTTTGCAGATACATTTGAAATTTACTGTGCACAATTTGGAACGTGATATCTTACTGGAGTAAATTCACACCTAGGGAAGCCTAGGACCTAGCAAACTGGGTGATGCAAGAGTGTAGATGTCCAAATGAGGTAACCAACCAGATCCGGTAAGTACTTGACAATAATGTTTTTACTAGAAGTGCTTGGCCTGTGCCATTTTACCAGCGGTTCCTCTAGTATTGGGATACATTTGAATCTGTCATTTTAAATGCATTTACGCTTAATCTGTGTACACGAACTGCTGACCAAGCCAAGCGTGACATGTCATACTGATGATGTGTTAAGCTGCGGAAATTCAAAGTGCCACAGGCGAAACCTTAACCTTAGGAAACATTTTAATCACATTTTTCCTGGAGAAGCTTATTAAGAGATACAGGTTTTCAGAACTTGACAAATTTTCTTTATCCTGTGCCAGGTCTGAGGTGAGCAAAGTGTACTCTAAAATCACCTACCCCAAACTGTAAACTCATCTTCGGAAATTAGATGTTGACATTTAAGCACCTTATAAAAGTCAAAGCTTACGAGGACGGCTGAGAAGCTAAAAATCCTAAATGCCTACATTATGGGAAGGCACATGAAGATAGAGACCAATATTGGTGAGTATATTTAAAATTAAGTTTATCTAGTTTTCTGGGTTATCACATGCCAAGAATATACTCATTCTTTGGCATACAATGTATGTATTTTCAATCTCTGTTACGAAATAGTCGTCTATCTTTTCAAAGCATTGGTTATTTTCCACAAAAGCTTGGTTTTTCAACAGTATGATTTCATGTTTGTGGACTATAAAGTATGGTTCTGAGAATATAAAAGAATATAATCGCTAAGGAAGGCAATGGATTTCTGTATGGGCAAAAGTTTTAGACCTGTTCTTTTAGCTGAATGACACTCTGAGAGAGCCACTGAGCTCTAAGTTTCCATGACTGGCTGTAAAATGGAGATAGCATTCATTCATTCGTTTGATAAGTATTAAGAGAACATCTGCATTATTTCAGGTACAGAGCAGGGTGACAAAAAACACAGTGATTCTGCCTTTAAGGAAATTTGCAATCTACTGCTTTTCATCTACTTCAACTCAGAGACAAAGAATGTTTATAAAATTTATTGAATTCTCAGAATAAAAGTACTCTCTAGAGAACATTCAAAATTCAAAAGAGGACTCCAAAACAAATGCTAAAACATTTATCCAACGTATTCAGGCCTTATGAACCTAGTGACTAATATATTTTAAAATATCTTATTTTAGCCACACTATAGTTTGTAAAAAAAAAAATTGATTTATTATAAAATCACAGTAAGTAGTACTATGCCAGGTGAGTACTCTTTTGTAAGCATTTACACACCTGTAATGTGTCTAGGCACTGTACTAATAGCAAGGGACATAAGGACACATTAGAACCCTGTGACCTTGAGAAGCTTATGGTCCAGAAAGGAAAACTAATGCATTGCTGGTTACTCAACATCCATCCCCATCTTTCCCTCACTCCGTCTCTCTTATACAACTACCTCAGATTTAGTCCAGGCGATCCACTACCCCACCACCAGCCCCCGACAGAGCCTGAGGCTTCCACTAAGCCAGTAGTAGGACGTGTTTCCTACTATTGATGATAAATCCAACAGAATATTTAGTATATAATAAATACTGCATCCTCAAATTATTGAAGGGAAGATGGAGTTTTTAATGGCACTGTTGGCATAATTACATAGTCACATGAAGAAAGATAAAACCAGGTCCATTCGTTAGACTATAAACCAGGAGAGATTCCAACTGGATCAAATATTTAACTATTAACAGTGAAACTAAGCATCAGAATAAAACATTGGTAAATTTCTCAATAACCTACAAATGAAGAATCCTAGGATTCCTAACCATGAATTAGTTAATCTATAGGAGCCCTAACTATGATTTAAATTGCAGAGGCAATGAGGGAAAAGACAGAAACTTGTGATTATATTAAACACTGTATGGAAAAGGTTCAAAAGAAGACTGGAAAAAGATATGTGTAACTTACACCAGAGACAAAAGTTCCAAATATATACAAGGCTTCAAAAATTAGAAAAAGAGGTCAACAATCAGAGTGAAAATGAGTTAGAAATATGAAATGATCAGTCACAGGTAAATATATGCAAATGGATCTTAACCATATGAAAAAAATTCTACTTTGCTTTTAAGAAGAGAAATGCAAATTAAAAGTATACTGACATGACATTTCTTACCCATCAGATATGCAAATCTTTCAGTTTGACAACATAGTATGTTGGCCCAACTTGTGGAGACAGAAACTCTCATATAGTTCTGGCGTGAATGCAGTGTGGAACTTACAAACCCTATGGAGGGAAATTTGTCAATACTGAGCAAAATTCCATAGGCATTTATCCTCTGACAGAAATTCCACTTCTGGGAATCTATCCAAAAGACATAATGGCAAAGAAAAACGAAAGATATATGCACAAAGCTATTCACTGCAGCATTATTTATAATAACAAAGACAGGAAACAATCAAAATATCTATAAATAGGGGATGGGTTGAATAAAGTATGATAAAACCACACAATGGAGTACTATGAAATTGTAAAAAAGAAGTATCTCTAGAAAGTGCAGTGGAGGGCTCTCCAGGGTATTTTGCTAGGGAAAAAACATCAGAAAAAATCATACAGTGTATCCTAAACTTACCAAAGAAACGATGTGGCCCACATGTGTGTGTATGTATGTATGTGTGTACATACATATGTGTATATGTACACATACACACACATATGTACAACCCTATCTATATCTATGTATTTGCTTATGTCTTAAAAGTAGAATAAGAAACTAATAAAAATCTGTGGGAGGAAGAGACAGGATATAGGGAAGAGAAAGAAATTAGACTTCTTTGACTATACCGTGTTTTAGAGATTCAATTTTTGGAATCATGTAGTAAATTTTCTACATAATTACAAAATAAAACTAAATATAAAAAAGCAACCTCTATAAATCAGAAGTGAAATAAGACAAATTAACCTGATTTCTTATCTAGTTGGTGTCGTAAGCATTCACAGAGGGGCTATTCCAAGTGACTATTTAATAACAAGGTAATTTGGAGAAAATGTCTTAAACTGTTCATAGTAATTACATTATTCATGCTAAAATTGGCATTGTTATTCTGAGACTTGTGCATGTACTGTGGATAAGTCAAAGTAATTATAACGTTATCATTAAGAACTGAGGGGTTTTCGTTTTGTTTTGTTTGTTTTTGGTATAGTTGAAAAGGCATTCTGAATAGAGAAACCTACGTTCCTAAAGGCTATTCTACAAGTTGTCTTAGCTTCCTCCACAGACTTTCGTCTCTCACGTTATTGTCATGACATCCATCCTTGAGCTGTTGTTTACTTTTCACGTGATAAGGCCAACATGTGTGCACAAACATAAAAGTATATTTTTTATGTATATTGACACATGCATACACTTATTTAGATCACACACTCTCATGCGTTCATTACATTTTTGACTTGAGGAAATAGCTCTCTGGCTCAATTCTCCCAGGTTGAGGGTCAAAGTCTGTCCTTGCCCAGCATCAGACCTCACCTTCTTCCCACCAATTTGTCCTAAGCTGCTGGCTCCTTTCGGTCAACAGGCAGAAAACTCTTCTCAAATGTATGCTGTCTTTCTAGCTTGAATTCATCAATGTGGATTTCAGAGCTACTAGTGGAAACCAGTTTAAGGTATGAGTTGAATTTAAAACAAGCACTGTCTCCAGCCACACTCTTATCTTCAAAAAAGAGGAACATGAAGCACTCCCAACATCAGGACACACAGCCCAGAAGCCATGTAATATCCATTGGTAGGATGGGCCAATGGGAAACTAATGTGAAAACAATGTTTGGACCTTGTTTTAGATATAAAAGGTTTAGCCTGTGTATAGTATAGCAGACCTCTAATTATTAGAAGACAGACTCTCGAGACCTCAAGGATAATAGAGATTCAGATAGAAGACACCTCTTGAGACAAGACTGATATCTACTTCTAGGACAGTTTAGGACATTTTCTCCAAGAAACCTCTCTGTTTACCATAATAGATGTATAAGCAGAAATATTTCTGAAGCCAAAATGTCTTTTAAAAAGTAAAAGAAAAATCTAAAGAACCAGTAAGAAGAGGAGAAAATCTTTTAAAAAGTAAAAGAAAAATCTAAAGAACTAGTAAGAAGAGGAGAAAAAAAAATCGATGTGCAAAGTAATTGTAATTATTTAGTTTGGAAAAATAAACATGGTCTGCAACATGTATGAAAGGAAATAATACTGAGCAGGGAGCTAAAAAGGATCATACGAGAAAAGCCAGACTGAAATGGAAGATGTGCAAAGTTAGAATAGACTTAAGGAAAAAGAAAGTGGTGGAGCAATCCTGAGTGCTAATGGTTTTCCAAGAGACAAGGAAACAGTGGCTGTCGGGCAATGCTTCCACCAACCTGAAAGCAAAACAAAAGAGAAGAATCTTCCTCTCTCTGAAAGTACGTTGCACTTTATGATGTACCAGCTTAACGTTCTTCAGAGGTTTCTTGTGTTTATTATTCAAGACTCCTTGGTTGCAGGTGGCAAGAATGAGAATCAAACTCTCTTCAGCTAGAAAAAGACTTCATTGCCTTATATAACTAGGCATTCTAAAGATAAACAGAACGTCAGGCAAATCTAGATCAAGGGAAATACCCTTTCTCATTGGCTCTCCCCCATCTCTCCTTTCTATCTCCAAATTCTGTTTGTCTCTGATTATCTTGGGTTTTTGACCTCACACTCCTCTTCTGCAAGTGGACTCTGAAACCCCAAATCCACAGATTTCTACAAGCCTTCTTTCTTCATTTATCAGATCTCATGGAAGGTTCTGATTGGCCCTGCTTAGAAAATGCAACAGCTCCCCAGATCAATCATTAAGGGTATATGCCTGTGACAGCAAAATTGTCCAGGCCCAAGTCAAGTGCCCACCCCATGCAAACGGGACACTGTGCTTGCCAATTCCATCGGAAGCCCATAGGACGGGGAAGGCGCCGTTTTCCAATAGATCCCCACAAAAGATGTCTCTCACTATCCTTTCAGTAAGATTATTAGCCCTCTGGGGACAGGGTTATCTCAAACTTTTTTGGCCTTTTCTACATTTTCCTACAACACTTCTCTAATACATGCCTCGCGAGGAAGCAGACATATTCCAGAATTTGCACTGTAGGCATCCTCAAGGAATAATTCCTACTGACTGCAAACCTATCCCTTCAAGATTCCGTTAATTGACTGCGATCACCTAACTAGCACGTGAAAACTGCTCCAAGCACCAGGAGCATCAGGGAGACAAGGACATCAATTTGAAAACACCATCATGAGAAGCAGGTCCATCCACATTCCCTACCGTTAAGTTATGGATTGAAAGCACTTAAAATACAATCAAAGATTTTTAGAGATGAAAAATTGGATTGTTCACATAACCCAAGGATCTTGTAACTGTGGTGCGTGGAACACAGGGGTTGTGCAGCATCATCTCCTGGAGTGAGAAGTTCTGAGGGTGCTCATGGGTAGGGAAATGAGGAAGAGACTAAGCAGAGAAGTTTCCAGGCCCTATCCTTACTGCAGACAGAAGGTCAAAGATTATATCTCTATCTTATTTGAGAGGTTCATATTAACTTTTGTTTGAAAAAGGATTCTACTGCCAAATCTCAGAGAGAGAGAGAGAGAGAGAGAGAGAGAAACTAGACAACCAACCAAAAAACTGCAGTTTTAGTCTAATCACTTCATTTTACCAAAAAGGAAACAGCTCCTAAATTACAGACCTGGACTCAATTTGGGAACATTCAAATCTCACTCCAGCACTCTTTATTTCACGAGGCTGCCTTTCCTAACTTGATTTTGCAAAGATTTTTTTTTAAAGTATAGTATTCTATTCTTGAGTCCTTAAACTACATATAAATATGTGAATTATATAAAATTCTTATCAGAATTTTAGAACTCTGCCTGAACCCTCAAAAAATCCTAAAGACAACATCAGTGTCAAGTATGGACATAAGAAACCAGAAGTATCTACCTACCCATCCAATGAAGTATTGACGAATCTATCTACTAAATGCTTACAAAAGGCCATTTAATTAAAGTGAATAGTTCTAGCAATCACCTTGGTTTACAACATTTAGAATCAGGAGTAAATAATATTTAAAAATCATTCCACCATACTTCTCTTCCATTTGCATACACATCATATGCACAATGCTTGGACTTGGTAATGCAAAATTCCAATAATCTTTAAGAGAACATTTAAAGACTTTACGATTGAAAAGAAAAATTTTTGGAGTACTTTTGAATCCATTTTCTAAAACTAAATGACTTTTTAAAGGCTTAATTACCATGATAAATAAATACATACATTGGTACGGGAATCATAATAAAAGGAACACATGTGTGGTCCACAGTAAGTGAAGAGACATCAGAGCCAAGACTGTATTTCAGAATGCCAGCTGAAAGCTTTGACCAGGAAAGGAAGAAATATTGGCCCGTTGCCCAAGAAATCACCTGCTATATTGGTTTTTAATTCATTTAAAAAACAAGAGAATTTATATATAAACTGTGGACAATTTTAAGACGGTTTGGGGGTAACCTGAGCACACAGTCCTAAAGAACCTCTCCAGGACAGCTACATGCAATTCTTTGTAAGAGTCAAATCTGTTTGTTCATTAATCTGATTATTCAGAGATTAATATCAAATCCTAATACACCTAAGAGTTAAAACTAAAATGCAAGTTCAATGAAAAGCTAAAACCCTGAAGACCTATTGCACTTTTCCACATGTCTAAAGTTCTTTTTAATAGTGTTAGGTCAGGTCCTATTTTCTCACTGGGTGTAAGATACAGCATTGCAATGTCCCAAATGTAGTACAGTCATAAGCAAAAACTTTCACAAACCGTTTATAAAACTACTCAATGTACTGCCTGTCTATCTAGAACTAGGCTGAAATACACTGATCAGAGCACGTTTGCGACCTATTAATCCTACGGCTTGTACTTCAACAAGGCTGGCTGGATAGATAATCCAGACACATGCAGGGTTCCACAGCACAAAACAGTTTTGAATGTCTTAGGCTATTACCTAAGCCAAAAGCAAAATTGATTTTTCCAGATATGTTCCAGTGTCTGCTCACCCTTTTCTGCTACCAACTGTCATCTCACTCCCCTGATAAAACTCTTGACGTATTCTGCAGTATCCTCTACTCCTTTCCCATTCCAAACAGCTGTCTTCCCTTCCTGGCAGGAGCTCCCCAACATCTGGACGCTCAGGATGGCTACTGTTGTGATGGACAGATTCCACTTTATCCAAATACCCAGCTCTGAGAATATAAAATCCGCCTAAAGAGGGAGGAGTGCAAAAGCTTCGCCTGCTCAACAAATACGAGTTCAAGTAATTGCTGTATCGAAGCCGTAGAATTTAGAACAATTTCTTTTAAACCACAGTTTTGTGACACCTGTAATGTGGTACCGAATATAAAATGCCATAATTCTGAGAGGATAAATGATGACATGCTTCCTAAGTTGCTACCCAGGTGGTTATAACAAATCCAAACTCCTAACTCAAACACAGAATTTCTGCTTCATGGTCTAATTTGATGTTTTGTTTTGTTTTCTTCCCCAACTAGAGTTAAGAACAAAAACATGTGTGTGAGATGAAAATGGATGAGTTGAAGAAAAATAAATCACCTTCCTTCAGTTCACTGCCCCTATCCAATCAATCACCAGTTCCACCCTATACAACTTCCTAAATATGTATCGTCTCTTGCATATTCTGCTACAATAGTTTTTGTAACTGTTTTCCTATAGCCATTCTTCCCAACACTAAAACCTATTCTCCCTAAACAGCTAGAGTGATATTTTTTAAAAGTGCAAATTGGGTCATGTCATCCTCACTATTCCCTTCCTAAATCCCATGGATGGCTCCTCTTCCTCGTAGGGTTAAACCTACATTAGTCCACAGGGACCCCAAAGACCCTTGCATGACCCTGGCCCCAGCTTCTCTCTCCAGCCTCACCTTGAGCCTCTAGTCCTCTCATTCAACGTATCCAGCAGTGGCCTGTCTTCCATCCTCCCATGTTGAAGGTCCTCCTATGCTCTGTTCTCTTTGCCTGGCTCCCTCCAGCTCCTGTTCAGATCCTGATTTATGTGTCACTTCCTAAGAAAATTACTCTTCAGTCCATTGAAAAATATGTTAGGTATCCTTTTATGCCTTTCATGGGATCATGTAATCTTTCTTTGTGGCAGATTTTACAACTGTAGTTAATTAACATATTAAATCAAACATTAAAGAGATTTGCAAACCTATAAAACAATGCCATTCTCATATTTTTTTCAAAAATAGAGGTTTTTTAAAGTTATATTAATGTATAATGGATTTACTATTGTTATTTTAAATGAATTAATAGCTTAAACATTTCTTGGTTTTAATTTCTATTACAGTAAGTTTCAATAGATACAACCATATAAACAAAAGCCCTTTGGGTCTTTGATAATTTTTAAAAGTTTAAAGGGTCCTGAGACCAAAATGTTTAAGAACGACTGCATAGGAAATTATTTTATGGTTTAAGAAAGAACGAGATAGTGTAGTATAAGTAATATTAAATCTTTTAGAAATAGTTATTTTAAATTTTATTTAAATACACTTTACATGAGAAAGAATGTTTTCATGTAATATTGCTAACTTGGAAAAAAATGTTATAGTCTTATATACTGTTAAGTAAATTATAACAGGATTGGTTAGGCTGGGTCATTAGTAATGTGTTCATTACAACAGAGTTCAGAGGAAAATTCAACTTCCCATGACAAGCAGAGTTTACAGCTTTAAGTGAACAATTTTCTCCTTTAAAAGCATTTTAACAAATGTCACCTTTAATAACAAACACATAACCTCACACTTTTGAGGCAAAGATGCTGGAAAATCACAATTAAGACAAACCTTTTGATTTATTTTGATCTATTTAAGAACAGAAAATTTCTTAACAGAAGAAACAATTTTTCAATGACAAGATACAAAGTATGTGTTCAATAGTAATGGCAATAATCATTACCACAAAAACAACACTCTCACATATAGCACTGTTCTAAGAGCTTCACAATTTTTACTTACTAAATCTTCCCTACAACCTTAGATACTATTATTATCAGCCCTAGTACATGGACCTTGCCCCAGGTCCCACAGTTAAGTGAGAACAAGATTTGTAGTGAGGTGGGTGGACCTAGAGTCTGTCATACAGAGCGAAGTAAGTCAGAAAGAGAAAGACAAATACCGTATGCTAACACATATATATGGAATCTAAGAAAAAAAAATGTCATGAAGAACCTAGGGGTAAGATGGGAATAAAGACACAGATCTACTAGAGAATGGACTTGAGGATATGGGGAGGGGGAAGGGTAAGCTGGGACGAAGTGAGACAGTGGCATGGACATATATACACTACCAAACGTAAAATAGATAGCTAGTGGGAAGCAGCCGCATAGCACAGGGAGATCAGCTCGGTGCTTTGTGACCACCTGGATGGGTGGGATAGGGAGGGTGGGAGGGAGGGAGACGCAAGAAGGAGGAGAGGGAACATATGTATATTTATAACTGATTCACTTTGTTACAAAGCAGAAACTCACACACCATTGTAAAGCAATTATACTCCAATAAAGATGTAAAGAAAAAAAAAAGAATTGGGATTTGAATTTTAACGTTATGCTAATGAGAATGTGTATACGTAAACTAATCTCCTTTCTTGCCCTTTCCTGCTTATAAACAAAGGTAAGAGCTAACACCATCAAGGCTTTATTGCTTTATTTTCTCCAAATACTCATTCCAACAGCTTCTTCAAAGACTCTCCTGAAGCACCACGGTAGCTAGCAATCTCTGATTTTACTATAATTTTAACCAACGCCGAATGAAATGACTTGTTTCTTTACCTATGGTCTATCTACCCACTTATCTGCGCCCCCACCCCCACACAAGCTATTTAATTTTCCCATTACATCTGGTTTTCTCTTTTTAGGTTTTCACGGCTGCTGAAGATTTTTCTGGCAATGATGGGTTTTTGCCCATTCATGATCCTTTTGGCAGACACTTAATCATCAAATACTGATGTTTCTCAGCCTTCTGACTGTAAGAAAGCTAATACGTTGAAATCTTTTCTTCCTTAATGGTCCTATTTTTTGTTCAATATCTATTTCATCTGTTTGTGTAGCAGATATCGTAAATAACCAGAGTTTGGAGTCCCCAGTAATTGAAAGAAAATTCTATCGAAGGTTAATGTATTTATGTTAAACAGAAGGCAGTTTGTAGCCCTGAAATGAACTGTTATTTCTCCTGGCATCTTCCTGATTAAAACAGTAAACTCTGTATAGAGTAAGGAACCTTGAAAGTAGTCAGAATTTTAGGGGAAATACTTCTTAAAATATATAACCAGATAGAGGGCTCCCAGATCACGTGACAGAATATTTTCATTTTCTCTGCTGAAATGTCCGTGTAAGTGATACCCCCATGTCCCTCAGTGAATCTCCAAAAACCAACTACGCTTTCTCCTTGGAGGTTATTTTTTCCCCAATCACTCCATTTCTTTTCTTTTTTTTTTTTCACTTTTATTTTATATTGGAGTATATAGTTGATTAACAGTGACGTGTTAGTTACAGGTATACAGCAATGCGATTCATTTATACCCACAGAAATATCCATTCTTTTTCAAATTCTTTTCCCATTTAGGTTAATACAGAATATTGAGCTGAGCTTGTCCTCACCCAGAGGCTAATGAAACAGAGATTTCAGGGTCCCTTGCTTTAAGGTCCCCTCCAAGACCCTGTATCTAATTGTACAGTTTTAATTTTGTATGCTTTATGCTAAGGAGGGCTCTAAAAATTGCATAATCTCCTGATCCTATCAAACCTCAATCTGCCTTATCTAAGTTCTAAATATTTCGGTGAACTTACTGTTACTGAATTTATCTACTCATACTTTAGTACCTGCACCTAGGGAAAATCCTTTGGTGTGACGCATGGACATCAGGCCCCTTGGCTACAAAAGCTTATTTCAACAAGAAAGTGGCAAAGAATTACAAGTCAGGATAGGTGGTATAAACATGAATTTTAGACCTAAATGTCTAGCAATAGGTGATTAGATTAAAAATAAGGTAAATCTATATCAGAGACAACGTGGATGCTTCTCGCCCTAATTGGGCCCACATAATTTTAAAACATAAGTTAAAAATTGGGGGATTTCACATAAAATGCAAATGTCAAGCTTCTTTCAAAAAACTAGAAGGTCTGACAAAACTGGGCAAAAATATGCTTTGGCCTGAACATGTTTCCTACCCACTGCTCTTCACTAATTTACACTGCCTGGCTCTCGCCTTGTAAGCATTTGTATATGCCACCCTCAAATTATATGAATAATGTCCAAGAGATATCATTAAAAAAATTAACTGACAATATAGCATTCATAGTATACTTCCACTTTCATTTAAAATGACACATAAAATACATTTTAAGACAAATTCAAACAAGACATAATTGTTTCTTATGGGATGCAATTCTTTTTTAACTTTCAGGGGGAAAAGAAAAAATACAAGTTTTTAATCCGTTAGATATTTTTTTATAATAAAAAAACATTTCCCACCACATTTAAGTACAACTTCAGTAGCAGATGCTATGTTGATGGTTTGGCCAAAAGGAGGACAAGGCAACAGTACTTGCTCAAATCCAGGGACTGGGGCCCCCAAAATTTATTTTCCAGGCCAGAGCACAGACGGAGGAAGCACGGATGAAGCATTTAGAGCTGGCACGTCTTCACAGCAGTATGAGAAAAGGAAAACCACAATAGATGCCATCCTTTCTGGATCCCAAATAACACCCAATTAACCAACACCACTAGAGCAACTTGTGTGGACCGTTTTAATATATATTCACAGCGTGTGTCATGAGGGCTCCTGGCTGCTATTAAAAGGGTGGGCTAGCAACATGAATTAACAGTAAGACATGTGGTATATTATGGCTCCATACTGCCTAAAGAATTTAGCCAATGTCCTTATTATTCTTCATGTACCCTCACAGCTCCTGAGAATCATGTAACTGTGAATTCAACTGGTCCCAAATGCTAAATGGAAAACAAAATGTCTTGTAAAAGTATCTTTGAGTAACTGCTCCATCTAGCTTCCTTTCTCATCCACTAACTTAGTACATGTTATGATCAACAGATTGTTCTGTTTTCTGAACCTTTTTTGCTTTGTTTTGGGCACACAGAACTCTTCAGGGTCGACAGTCCAAGATTCTGGGTGGGAGAAAAACAAGTGCACCGGGAGAACAGCAGTTCAGTATAAAAGGAAAACCAGAACACTGCCCCCCATTACCACCAGCCTGGGTCGCCTAACAGGCATACATGTTCCCACCTGGTTCCCCTACAGTCCACTCTCCTTCCAACAGCCACAGTCATCTATGAGAGTATCAGGTAAGATCATATCACTCCTCAGCTTAAAATTCTCCACGGGCTTCGATGCATACTTAGAATAAAATGCAACCTTCTGCGCACTGCCTACAAGGCTCCTTCATGATCTGGCCACGTACTTAGTTCTGCAACTTCTTTTCGTACCATTCTTATTACTAAAACATGGCCAATCCCTGTCATTCCAAACTCTTGATATTTGATGCTCACTCAGCCTGGAATACCCTTCCCATAGATTTTTTTTTTTTTTTTTTAATGGCTGGTCCCTTCTCTTCCTTCAGGTATTAACTCAAAGTCACCTCTTCAAAGATTCTCCTATCTAGAGTAGAGCATCCATTTTCCCATTCCCAATCACACTGCCCTAGTTAAGGTTTTTCATTGCACTTGGTATGTGAAATTACTCTCTTTTCTATGAGTTTTCTTATTGATTATCTCTCCACAAACACATGCACAGACAGTCACACACACACAGAAATTTACACTCCATCAGGACAGAGGCCTTGTCTATCTTGCCTATTACTATCTTCCCAGCAACCAGAGCAGAATCCAGTAGGCAGTAAGTGCTCAAAAAACAAAATCTGGCATGAAAAAAATGAACCTGCCAGTTTAGCAGTTATACTCAGAGGATAATCAAGGGAGCAAAACTGAGATTACATGTGACTCAGCTGGCTGAAGTTTCATCTAACATGAGAAACAATATCTTCTTTCTGTGAAAACAGCCCTGGTCCCTCTTACTAGGGTGGGCAAAACACAAGCCCTAGAGAAGAAAATTTATTCCTCCACAGTCCTTTGCATGTTCCCCAAATTTCAATCATTCACCTTCCCTCCTGTACAGTTTGTGCCATTTCTCAGTACCACGTGTACCAATTATTTACTCAATTTTTTTTCCACACAATATTTTTTACTCAAGCCTCAATACTAATCAACAAAATTTGTAAAATAATGGGTTTTCTGGGGACTATATATATATATTTCCAAATCATATTGCAATTAACCTTTGGCTATTAAAACACATACACATTCATGTTCATACATTTTTTTTTTTCATCTAAAAGGATCTCTTCCCACACTCGAGGAAACAGTTCATTACAAATGAAGGGAGACACTCTTCCCGGGGCTCCAGCTCCCCTTAGGCGGGCATTACACAGCAGAGTTCCATGGGAAGAGGTGATGTTTACTAAGCACTAGCTCTATGGCAGGCCCTGTGCAAGCTCTTTATTAAAATACCCGATTTGAGGACGTACTCATATTATTTGTTTTGTAGGGGAGGACTAGGTATGAAGAGCTTAAATGTTTGCTCAAGGCCACTGCTATGGATGGAATGTCTGCATCCCCCCAAATCCATATGTTGAAGCTTAATCCCCAGTAGGATGGTATTTGGAAGTGGGGCCATGAGGAGGTAATCAGAGTTAGATTAGGTCATGGAGCTGGTGCCCTCATGATGGGATTCATGTTCTCATCACAAGAAGAGAAGACAGGAGCGCTCACTTTCTGCCATGTGAGGACACAGCAAGAAGGTAGCTGTCTGCAAACCAGGAAGAGAGGCCTCACCAGAAGGCAACCATGCTGGTACCCTGATCTTAGGATGCCCAGCCTCCAGAATTGTGAGAAATAAATCTCTGTCACTTAAGCCACCCAGTCCATAGTATTTTATTACAGCAGCCCAAGCTAAGAGAGTCACACAGCTAGGAAACAGCAGAAGTAGGACTCAAATTCAAGTGTGTCACGCACCAGAGTCTGTTCTCTTAACCCTGTGTTATATGGCATCTATGCAGTGCATAACCAATCTGTGCTTTGTTTCATAATAAAAACACTTCTTTCCTGAGGTACTAACAGGAGAGTTTTTATTTACTAATATAAAAGCTGCACACACACAGCTGACTTCCCTTCACGACTCCTAAGCAACAAGCTTGTTGAGAGTCTACAAGCTCAGCCCTCTTTTCACTATTCAATGAATTTAAGTGTTGCTAATCTAATCACTGTCTTTCATACTATTAGACTTTTATTTTCATAATTACAGGCTGCCAGAGGCTTCTTCCAAAGCCCCCTGCTAAGTCTCCACCCCAGATACAGGTTTAAATTGCTTTCTTAGCACCCCTGGGAATTCTCTGAGAAATGACTGAAACTTTGGATCTCACTACCTAGGAGAGACCTCTGGTTTCTCTCCTCTTCAGCAGCCCTCAGTGGAATTCAGAGCGCCCCCCAGCTGACCAGGCCTGCCCCTGAGCCTCCTCCCTCTCAAAGTCCAGTGAGGTCACAGTTCTGTACCTGTGTTTTGTCACCTTTTTTCCTGATGCTTGCATGGCTGTCAAAACAACATGTTAAGCTTGGTAGCTTTTTTTTTTTTTTTTTGTGTGTGTCTGTGTGGTACGCGGGCCTCTCACTGTTGTGGCCTCTCCTGTTGCAGAGCACAGGCTCCGGATGCGCAGGCTCAGCGGCCATGGCTCACGGGCCCAGCCTATCCGCAGCATGTGGGATCCTCCCGAAGTGGGGCACGAACCCACGTCCCCTGCATCGGCAGGTGGACTCTCAACCACTGTGCCACCAAGGAAGCCCTAAGCTTGGTAGCTTTTAAATCAACTTGTAGAAGTATGTCTTTGTGTCCTGTGTAAAGTTTTAACTATACAAAATAAAAAATTAACAATAACAGCTCATCTTTACAGAGTTCCTATTAAGCACCATGCTAAGAAATTTAACATATTTATTCCTCCAAAAAAAAAAAATCCATGTGAAGTAGCTATTTTTTTTTTCTCATTTTATCCCCATCTTATAGAAAAGTGAGGTCTATACAGGTTGTTTAACTTGCCCAAAATCAAGTTGAAAGGAGAATCCAAGCTTCCTATTCTGAAGTTCCACTACATATACTACGTACTGTCAGTATATACACACTGGTCAAGGTAAAACTGTCCTGAGCTGATCCTTACACAAAACTATGACAAACAACAAGGAGTAGACCCATTTTTCTGTAAATGCAGAGGTTAATTAACCTAAGCATTGAAGAAAATTTGTTTTTTAATAAGGAGTGTGCTTCCTTTTCCTTCAAGACCTATAATCTGCTCTTGTAGGTGTCTTCACTGATTTCTCAAGGATCTTCTGAAGGTTCCCTTCATGAAGTCTCTCCTTGTGTTTATGTTCCTACTAGATTATAATCAGGGTAACCATGAAGTTCCAGTTTATCCATGTTCTTGCAAACTTCCTCTTTTGGAAGGCAAATTGTATGGCTTCCCTAACCATATTCTCCATGAGGGCAGGCTGGGCCTTCTCTCTATATCTGTCACCAGGGTTTTCAGATTTCAAATCAATACAGGAGTACTGCTTGTTAAATTGTCCTCTTCCACAACTAGGTATAATTTCTCCATTACTGGATCTTTCACTGCACTTTGCTTCTGTCCCCCTTCCAAGAATGATCACATACTGAGTTTTTAATAGTTCACAGACCACACTCTGTTCCGCTATGGTAGCCCTAGGTCCCTACTCATCTTTTATCCCCTGGGCAGCTGGTAAGATGCTTTATCCAGGGATGTGGTTAACTACATACTGACAAACTAAACTGGATATTCTTACAATGTCCCACCTTAGTTCACACTTTCACGCAAACACTTCCTGAGGACTTACACCAGATCCTAGGAAAACAAGAGACAGGTACGTGCCTCCTCTGAAGTGATCTACAATCTAAAGGAGCAACTGCCAATGGAACGGAAAATGAGAGAGCTGATAAATGATGTAAAGAATATTGGCAGAAATCAGATGGAATGTCTGTCTTTGCCTAAGGAGTGGGAGAAAGTTCAAAAAGAAGGCTAAAGGACCAGGAGGTATGGTCCAGATAGAAATGTCCTGAGGACTGGGGGTGCGGGGAGGGAGTTGGAGAGGCCCTCCCAGGCAGAGAGGAAAGAAAGGGCAGACACAAGAAACCATGCAGTCTGGTGCTCGTATGTCACACGGCACTCAGTTGGAGCTTAATATCCCAAGGGAGATAAGTAGAAGTAGTAGACAGGCTTACCTCCCAAAAGGCTGCTCTGTTAAATACTATAGAAATAATTAATAAGCATTTAAAGCAAAATGTGTCCTTTTTTTTTGAACATCAGAATTCAGTAGTAGCTTTTAATTTAATTTTTTTTATTGGAGTATAGTTGCTTTACACTGCTGTATCAGTTTCTGCTGTATAGCAAAGTGAATCAGCCATATGTATAAATATATCCCCTCTTTTTTTGGATTTCGGTCACCAAAGAGCACCGAGTAGAGCTGCCTGTGTTATACAGTAGCTTCTCATTAGTTATCTGCTTTATACATAGTAGTATATATATGTCAATCCCAATCTCCCAATTCAAAAAATATGGAATGACTCACGAATTTGTCATCCTTGTGCAGGGGCCATGCTACTCTTCTCCGTATCATTTCAATTTTAGTATATGTGCTGCTGAAGTGAGCACAACATTTGTCCTCTTTTAAGACAGTGATTTAGGGATCGACAAAACTGAGCTGTAACTTGAAACAATGGTAGGATGGGGGAGGGGACAGATGACCTATAAACAGCATATTCTGGGCTAAGACCAACTAAAACCTTCTTCTTCTTTGTATTTCCATTAACAGGACTGGTAGAGGACAAAGCTCTGCTTAGGAATTCAGTCATGTTAAAGGAAAAATGGTCATTTCAGCATTTCTGTGACTCTACCTTGCTGAAGGGACCCAGGGTGGCTGGATCCTCTGTTTGTAAAACATAATATTGGGCTTCCCTGGTGGCGCAATGGTTAACGATCCGCCTGCAAGTGCAGGAGACACAGGTTCGAGCCCTGGTCTGGGAAGATCCCACATGCCTCGGAACAACTAAGCCCGTGTGCCACAACAACGGAGTCTGTGCTCTAGGGTCCGCGAGCCACAACTACTGAAGCCCACGCACCTAGAGCCCATGCTCCGCAACAAGAGAAGCCACTGCAATAAGAAGCCTGCGCACTGCAACGAAGAGTAGCCCTGGCTCACCGCAACCAGGGAAAGCCCGTGCACAGCAGCGAAGACCCAATGTAGCCATAAATAATGAATGAATGAATGAATGAATGAATTTGTAAAAAAAAAAAAAAAAAGAAAAAACATAATATTGGATCATGGGATGAGGCCCGCCAACAGAGAGGAGATGTCATGACTGTAGGAAGACACAGGTTGGAGTAGATGTTAACAACTGGCCTCAGGGGAATTCGACCTGGCACACCATCTGGGAGAAATGCCCTGTGTCGAAGAATGACCAATGGATTTTTACAAGAGAGCTGTCCTCTGTTCAATTAAAAATTATTGCCTGTATTATACTGCTATGTTCTGTGATCCCCCTCCTTTAGCCTAAAGCTTTAGTGTGTCTGCTATGGTCCGTGGCTGCAGGTAAGAAGTACTTTGAGAAAATGAGAAACGGACAGTCTCCAGGCTGGAAGGAAGCAAGTAGGGAAAGCAACAGTTAGTTGTCACCAGAGTCTAGATATAGAGGAGGGAGGAACAGTCAGGAAGGGGACTCAGAGGAGTATGTGAGTGTCTCTAGAATGAGAAGTAATAATCACGCTGCAGTCCTTTTTCCTTGACAAGTGCTGGTTTCCCAGCAAGCTTCCCTCTGTGGACGCTAAGGTCTCACCTCCTGTCTAAAACTGTTCTGGCCCTCTATGTGAAAGTGAGCCTCTCTCTTCTCTGGCAAAAACATCTACCTATCTAATGTGGTAATTGAATCAGATTTAATTTAAAGAAAAATCGTAAGTCCTTTCCACACAACCATAAAAGAAAGCACTTAACCTCAATAAACTAACAGTTAGGGACTCACCTAATGGTCCAGTGATTAAGACCTCAACCTCCCAACGCAGGGGGCCTGGGTTCGACCTCTGGTCGGGGAACTAGATCCTGCATGCCTGCCGCAACTATCAATAAAAGTTCCCTCGTGCCGCAACTAAAGATCCTGCGTGTGGTAACTAAGGCCCAGCACAGTCAAGTAAATAAATAAATATTAAGGATAAATAAATAAATAAACTAGCAGTTAGGAGGATGAGAAAACGTACCAGAGCTCAGAGATACGTAGCAAATCAAAATTCTTCCCATTCGTGTGAAGGAAGTAAGCCAAAATAAGTTTTCTTCTCGGACTAAACCACATAACACAACACATATTAAAAAGATGGGCTGGAGCAATGAGCTGCAACCATCCGTGATTCAGTGGAATCCCCAAACACTCCCCACCAGTTTCACAGCACTTCACCGGCACCAGAAAATGACATTTACTGAGATTCTTAATAAAAATGAACATATTTGGCTGTTTCATATGTTATTGGATTTTTTGGCATATGTTTCAGAACTCAAATACCTTAACTCTGCTTGTGAGTGAGACAGGGTTCCCCAGAGGATCACTCTCCTACTCCTGGAAATAATATTTTCATTACTCAAGTCGGGGTAGGTAAGGAATTGAAAGTTTCCTGACTCTTGCCAGGGAGATAGCTTAATTCAAGTGTGTTACGTTTTCATTATTTGTATCTTCTCTTGAAATGTGAGGGCTGTCTGCAAGTCTTGTGGCATATGTTTTTTACCTGCCTCTGTTCAGTGATTTCCTGGAAGAAGGGAGAATATGGCTTAACTAAACAACTCTTGGGGTCCTGCTTTAATATATACAGCATTTATCCCCAATTAGGTTAACTATGCATCACTGTTCAAAAATATTCTTACAAGACCCTTGAATAAAACAAGTATTACATAGCAACTAGTTCTGGTCTCTGTGCTTAAGTTATCTCATCTTCACATGAAGGGAGTTGACACCCAACATGTTTTCCAGCTCCAAGAGTCTATGGAATGGTTGGGGAGGAGGGGAGGGAGAGGGATGGACTGGGAGTTTGGGGATAGTAGATGCAAACTATTACATATAGAATGGATGGACAACAAGGTCCTAGTGTACAGCACAGGGAACTATACTCAATATCCTGTGATAAACCATAATGGAAAAGAATGTAAAAAAAAAGAATGTCTCTATGTGTGTAACTGAGTCACTCTGCTGTACAGCAGAGACTGGCACAACACTGTAAATCAACTAGACTTCAATTAAAAAAAATTTTTAATTAAAAAAAAACAGAGTCTATGGAATAGTGATCCGACCCTTGTATTCTGCTGATCTTGCTTTCTTTAGTTAGTCCTCTTTAATTATTGCCTCCTCTTCTTGACATTTTTTAAACAAAATGGAAAATGTTGTATAAATCAATTACTAAGTAAGTTTTACAAACTATGAAGAGTGTGGAGATGGTTACGAGAGAGAGCTGTCAGTTGTTTTCTTTAGGGTTTTTTTGGCTGTTTTTATCATTTAATTTTTTTTAATATTGTAAATTCATCCTTCACACCTCTTGGCTCACAGTAAACCATGAAGAGATGACCATATCACTCCAGACTGTGCTTCACAGTGGCAATAACCACGATAATAATATGAACTCTTCATTTTCAAACTCCTACTATGTGGCAGACCTTTATTTGCTTACTGCTTACTGACTTCTTACTATGTCCCTGAATCTTGGGAACACAACCCTCAAGTCAGCCATAGCCTGTGATGGGAGAGAAAGGACAGTGCCCGGGAGATTAAGGAAATGAAGGAACTGGTGAAATGGTAACAGCACTCAAGTAGGTGTTTTTGCTGTATGTTTAAGAACCTTGAGACCTCCTTATGTCTTTACAAGGGGACTTCTCCACCAGAAGACCAGTAATGAGGCTGAGAAAAACATTCTGTAGATGAGCTCTTGAGAAGTTCTTTGAAAAGAATTAAGCACAATCAGCCTGGGTCCGAACACCATATTTTACTTAGATTTCAAACCTCCTTGTCCAACACTTTGGCCACTAGCCAGCTGTGGCTATTTAAATTTAAATTAATTAAGATAAAATAATATTAATATTGTGCTTCCTTAGTTCACGAGGCACATTTCCAGTGTGTATAGCCACATGTGACTAGTGGCTGCTGTACTGGACAGCACCGATAATAGAACAGGTCCATCATTGCAGAAAGCCTTATTGGACACTGCTGACTTAAAGTATAAAACGACATCATCAACAGTCAAATATTAAGGGAAAATATAACATTTTATTTACTATACTAAAAATATGTATTGGTATCCAAGCCAATATCTAGAAATGCAAATGTTCACCTTTATCATTGTAAAATGATATTATAATTCCTCATTTATACTTTTTAGACAATAGTGTCAGATAATATTACTCTGGTGCAGACATAGGATTTTTTTTAATTGCTTTCCTAGACTCTGATCATAAAAAAAGAAAATGCAGGTAGCATAAGACAAACAGATAATGAGCATGCAAGCTCACTGCATTTGTGTTTTGAAAGAGACAACTTACTGGTCTTGCAAAGAAAAGTTCAGTTCATAAAAGGAAACTCAATTGCTCTGGTCCCTGAGTTAATAGTCTTGTGAGAAGAATGCCTTTTTGTCCAAAAGGATTCTCAAAATGTTTTGATAACCATTCTAATTTCATTAGATACAGCCACAGAAACTCCCCAGAAATAATTTTATGAGATAGGGTCAAATATGCTAATGAAGGCCCTCTCCCATCTTTTCTCTGAGTTACTGCCATATTTGTAATTTGGGAGGAAGGATTTTTCTACTTACTATCCTACTGTGCAATGATAAAACACACACACATACACACATACACACCCTACATGACACATACAACAAGGTTATCTATCCATAATATTGGTATCTATCATCTAATTGTATTTAAATTTTTATTTAAGTAAAATCAGTATACATATACAAGTTCGATGAATTTTTACAGTCTGAACACTTCCATATAACCAACACTCAGAATAAGAAATGGGATATTATCAGCACCCCAGAGCCCACCTCATGGAGCCTTCCAGAGACCACCTCCTCAAGGGTAACCAACATCCAGACTTCCAACACCACTGGTGAATTCTGACCATTTTCATGTCTTATATGCATGGGACTCTTTTGTGTCTAGCTTCTGTCAGTCAACAACATGCTATCTAGTTTGGGCAGATCCTTTGTCACCATAAGGTGATGACCATTTGGCTTTCCCACCCCACCATATAGAAGAGTTAATCCTTAATGAGGAGGTACCAGGTATGAAGTACTGTGCTAAGCTACAACTCATTTAACTCCCCAAACAAGAAGTATTATCCCTTTTAAATAGATGAGGACACTATGGCTAGGCAATGACCCCCACTTATTCAATTAAACACTAATCTAGGTGCTGCACTGAAGGGATTTTTCAGATGTAATTCAAATTTCTAATCATTTAAATTTAAATTAGGGAGATAATCCTGGGTGAGCCGGATTTTAGTTAAAAAGAAGGTCTCAAAAGCAAGGCGAGGCTTCAAAGAGAAAGGGGCGGGAAGAGGAGGGGGAGGGGAGACGTTTTTTCTGGAACAGGTAACAATGAGCAATGATCATACATTAATTTATACATGTTAATAACAGATAGTAAACCAATTCAGAGGCCAGTGTCTGCAGAGAAGTTCTGAGTGGAAACGAATGGTAAAAATGGTGGGGATCGTAGTTATTAAGGTTTCTAATTTTTTCCCCAAGTCAGCTCTGATGTCCTATATTCTTGCATACTGTCCCTAAGTACACTCTCAATTTTCAAATCCTTGGTCTCGATTTCAGGTTCAGAAAGTAAGGTCACTGTATTTGTGGTAGGCTGGTGGAAGGCAGTGTTACTGGACAGCCAGACGTCTCAGAATTCTTACTATCTTTCAAAGCAATCTCAGTGCAAGGCTTTCCTTGAGTGGGCCTGAATAGATTTCAAGTAAACCCATACTTTTTTTAAGAACAGAAACTATTTCTTCCGTTATCACATTCCCCTTAACATATATCCTAGAGCAGGATTAGAGGTAAGTACCTATAAATGTGGATGCATAATACCATTTTTCTTCCCTTTTTCTTTTTAAGGCTGATATAAAAATTGTTCTCCATTTTCAGAGGTGAAATTAAGGCCAAAATGAAATTCTTAATTTCCCCTTCCACAGCTGTTCTCCTCAAGTCTTCTCCATCTCGACTGTTATTCTCCCCCAGTCACTCGGTGTCTCAAGCCAAAATTATAGTAAAGACCAACAAGTGGGTTCTGCCTCCAAAACTGGTCAGTTCTCTCTATCTCCATCATCACACTCTTGTTCGGGCCACACTGATGCCAAACCCAAACAAAGAGTCCTTAGGTGATCTCCCAGCTTCCACTAAGCTCTGATATATACAACAGGGTAGGAACTCTTTTTTAAAAAATTGTAAATTAGGTAATACCACTCCCCTGCTAAAAATCCCAACTGAGACTAGATATTTGATGATACTAAAGAATTACTGAAAAGTTATAGGTGTGATAATGGTACTGTGTCTGTGTTTTGAAAAAGAGCTTCTATGCTTTACAGATAGTGAAATATTCACAAAGAAAATGACAGGCCTCAAACTTCAAATTATGTGATGGCGTTGGGGAGAGAGCACAGATAAAACAAAATTGGCCATGAGTTGCTAATTACTGAAACTGGATAATGGGTACATGGGGAGTCATTATATTTCTCCATTTTTCGTGTATGTTTGAAATTTTTGTGATAAAAAGTTTTAAAATCTCCATTGGCTCCTGAATGCACTTAGAATAACATTCCAAGAACTTGCCTTGGTCCAAAAGGCCCTTTATGATCTGATTCCTGCTCACCACTCTCAGATCTCCCCCAGTGCCCAGCTCTGCCTATTAACTACCCAAGAGCTACAAGGGTTATCCCTGTGCCTTAATCATGCCAAATGTTTGGACACTTCGGGGCCTTGAGGTATGCTCTTCCATCAGTCTGGAGAGCTCCTCCCCAGATGTTCTCATGGGTGGCTCCTTCAGGTGGCATCACTCTCTGGAGAGCCTTCTCCGACTATGCTATCTAAAGCCATCCTCCCTCCTTGCCCTCCTCCTACCCACCCGTTCCACTGCCCTTTCCCTACTCAGCCTCTTATGTTCTTTCATTCTTTTGCTTTATTTTCTTCATAATCCTTATAATTTTTTGGAAATCATCTTTTTTCTTGAATAACTCATTTCAAAAATAAGCCATTTGTCATCAGTGTCTCCTCTACCACTAGACTATGTGCTCAGACAAAATTGGAACCTTGTCTGTCTGGTTCACTTTCGTGTTCCCTGGGCCTACGGTAGTGCCCACCACAAAAGTAGGAGTCCAATGAAGACCCATTCAATGAAGCCGCTATCAGACCGGACCATGAAGACGGCATACATTTCACATGAACATCAAAGAGAATAACTAACGTCTTAGGAAGTTAAACTATCCTTACATGTGTTTATGTATCGTTTTAATGAATACTTAATACCTACGGAATTCCTTTGAATTAAATAGATCCACATAATAAGTAAACACTTACACATATTAATATAATTAATGAATAATTAATACTTTCAAGTTTCCTTTGAATTACGTATAATATATCCATACACATATATACATAGTATTATTTTGATACCCCATATCTGATAAGATGATTACTGGTTAATATAGAAAGAAATGACAGTTTGTGATCGCTACATTTCCAGCAAAAGATTGTGCTGAATGTATTGTTGCCAGACTTCACACTTTAAAATTCATTTCTAAGATTCTTAGCTGGTGTTAAACCATGTCACCATAATAAGCAAGTTTTTAATTTCCTTTCAGATGTTCCTGGCTACTGAAAGAATTGATTTTTAAGATTTTTCCCGTTGACCTAGAAGGCTGTGAAGAAGAGATAGCTCTTCTTAATCTCAAAGATCCAAGCTAAGCTTACACTCCCTGGTCATTGTGCAGGTATCACCTTCCCTGCTTGCTTCTTTATGTATTGTTGGAGAAACACAAATGTATCAGTTACAGGACACTGGTAGCTTTTAAACCTGCTTTGAAATCTTGCTTTAATAACAATGGCTCAGCATCATTGGAGGATAACTGTACCCAGTTATCACAGATATAATAAAGTATGTTTTTAATTTTAATATACCTACCTTCCCAAGTATAAATTTATTCTGGGGCTTTGAGGGACCCAAGAGCACCGGGAGTAGTGTAAATAACATGTGACTTCTGAGTTGGTAGACGGAGGGAATGGAAGGCAGATTCTAAAACACATACAAACCCACGGATACTATATTTAAAGCAATTTGGCTTTCTAACTGGTAAATCCAAGTGAGGCAGGAACAGTAACGAAAGGAAGACATAGCTTCTCAAATCCACCCATTTCCTTAAAAGCAGACCGGCCTAGATCCTAATCATTCAGTAACCTTCAAAGGCCATTCCCCACCTTCCTCTCTCTCAAAGCAATTAAAACATCAGATACTCAGATCTTTAAATAACTGGCAAGACAGTTCTCTGTTAAGGAGTTTGTGAACGTGTATCCTTCCCAAATATCTGAGAAACTCCAGAAGAGAACATTGTATAAAGACTGGTCCTTAACCTCAAAGTTCACATAGAAAGCAGCACCCTTGACAGTCTACAATGAAGCAATTTAAATGGCAATGGTAGCCCAGCCTGAAGACGCTTTTCTAAAGGGAAGCCTGGAAAACATCACGACAGGAAGCTGTCACCCTTACTTGGACTAAAGAGAGTGTACTGTGTTCCTTAAAGAGGTTGGTTCCAGTAGGAAGGTGCAATAAGCAAAAAGCAAAACTCAATACAGCAACCCTCCCAGTGCTTTATTTTTTAAAAAAAATCAATCTATCACTAGCTCTTGTTTGCTTCGGTGCTCATAGAGTAGTGCTAGACTGGAATCCCTTCTGCTGGAAAACCGAGAGGACATTTTGTCTTGCATTTTGTCTCCAGCAATCCCAGTCTGCATGCAACTCCCCAAACATGCTCTCTACTGGACACAGCTCTCCCCACCACAACACAGGTTTGTTGTCTGCCAGAGTACTTCTTGCTTATTTTAAAACCTAAGGTGGAGGCTACTTCATTCAGAAAGCCTTCCTGTCTCATTTTCAGGTCAATGCCACCCTTCTATATGCTTTGATCTTACTGACTCCATGCTTTAATGACTGGTATTTTCCCAAGAAATTATAATTCACTTTCTGAATGTTTGTCACTGGATGAGGCCCACGGGGACAAAGATGGTTTCTTACTTGGGTCTGTGTCTCTAGCAGCTTGTTTGGGGCCTGATACAAAGCGGCTTCTCAGGAAACAATGCATGAAAGAGTAAAAGAATGAACAGAAGAGTGAACAAATTAAGCAAGCCAGTATCTCTTTAAACTCCTTGTTTGAATCCAATGCCCACCACTACACTTACACTTCACGCCCAGTACAGGTTACCATCTGCTTCCCTCTTCAATCTTAAACATTGTCAAATATTGAAGTTCATTTCATGATCACTAAAGGTTGGTGAAGGGCCCAAGCACAATGGGTTTACGACTGAGTAATTTAGTGTTGTATAATTTGTTATTGTGTAATTATTGCTGTAAGTAATTTATTGCTTCCTTAAGGACTGGTTCTTATGTATTTTTTAATCACTAGTTGTCCTTTATTGTGAATGGAGATGCTCATGTATCCATCAATTAGATGCTACCAATTTTACAAAATGATTGAGTGCTTTACTTCCTTTTTTTCTCAGTTTTATATACAAGTAATACATGAAAATATCCTCATTGTAAAAAAGTTTAAACAATATAGAAAAATTTGAAAACTCTCCCTTACTGCTCCTACCTTATCTATGTCCCTCCACAGAAGCAACCTTTGTTACCAATTTCAGACCTTTCTCCATGCATTTACCTATACGCATACGCAGACATCTTTTGTGTTGTTTGGGTGAGAGTATTGTACATCTGTGGGATCAAGAGGTTTTGCAAAGGTTTTGCAAACTTCTGTGTTTAATTAACATACTTCTTACCTACCAGCATTCCATACTTTGGGTATACCTAGTTTATTTAATTATTCCCAGGTTGATCAAAATATATGTTTTTCAGTTTTTTACTCTTAAAAATCCCTGAACATGTCTCCTTATATAAAGGTGCCAGGAATTAATGAGTTAAACAGTATGCATAAAACAAGCTTACCAGAGTACAAAACTGCTTCTCCTCATCCTTACAAATATATTGAATATCAACAGGTTTTTGTTGTTGTTGTTGTCGTTCACTCTGATTGACACCAACTATGTTCTACATGACCTAACCCAGTGTGGAATCACCTATGTTCAGATTCACTGTAGGTCACTGTGATTGGCACACAGGTTCAACTGAAACATACAAAAGGGCTCCTACTCAACTCTTAGCTCACATCCCAGTAACATCAACATGGATTCAATATCACTTCATGTTTAAACATCAGGAGGGAGATACTGGAATAAGTGTCTTCCTATAAACTATCTCGTTTCACCCTCTTAACATCCAATAAAATAGAAACTTTAATTCCTATTTTATAGATAACCAGAGTGAGGCCGGCTTCCCAAGGTTCCCAAGCTCTATGTCATACCAGGAAGTGCTAAATAGCCCCAGAAGTTGGAAATTGCACAGGAGTGCTACTTAGTTCAAACTTTTCCAGGTTTTTATTATTCCCTGATGCCTAAGATCCTGCTCTTACATACCATTATCCACTATTATTTTTAAAAATACTGGGCTTTGGAAACACGCTTAGAAGAATAGATGCTAAAAGAATACAAATATTTATACAGGAGCAGAAAAATAAATTTATTGGACACCTGCCCTTTTTTTAATGAGTTCCTCAGATTTTCCCCCAGAACTAATATCTAAGACATGAAATGGCATAGAATAAAGCCCATGATGACTAAGATAAACTATATGAGAATGGATATTGTCCTTTACATCTTGGCAATACCTAATAATATTAAATATTTAAAATTTTACCCTGGCTACTAATAAAAAAAGAACCCACAGTTATACTGTTAATTTAAGAAACTTGCCCTAATATTAGAAATAAAAATTTGTACTGAGGAAACAAAATAATTTTCACATCACTCAACTAGTCCTATTAAGAAAATTTTAGAAGTCATGTTTTTTAGCACCAACTAAAATGAACAGAAAAACGCTTTGTAAAATGTTGAGAAGCATGAAATGAAGGTTAAAATATTTCACTACTGGGGCTTCCCTGGTGGCGCAGTGGTTGACAGTCCGCCAACCGATGCAGGGGAAACGGGTTTGTGCCCCGGTCCGGGAAGATCCCACATGCCGCGGAGCAGCTGGGCCCGTGAGCCATGGCCGCTGAGCCTGCGTGTCCGGAGCCTGTGCTCCACAACGGGAGAGACCACAACAGTGAGAGGCCCGCGTACCGCAAAAAAAAAAAAAAAAAAAAAAAAAAAAAAATTTCACTATGTATACGTTATGCTGGAACCTTGAATTTATCACCTACACAGAATGGTACTTTAAAGATTACTTGAATGTGTTTTCTGAAAGTATGAAATGATCGATTCATTTTTAAAACCCTTAATGTAGTAGTACTCTTACTTTGCCTGACAGATGACAGGCTTAAGAAAGGCAAAGATCAGAGCTGCAGGAACAACAAGAGCTGGTACCAAATTCACTTCCCCTTCATGCCAACACTTTCTTCTCCCTTATCAAACAACAAAGCAAAAAGAAAAGTATTGAATGTGAAAACCAGAGAGATTCCCCATGACTGAGCCTTGGCAAGTACAAATGCATTAGTAATGGAGCTGATTGCTGTGACCTTTTCAGTCATGATAATCCCTCAAAGAAAATTAAAACCATTTTCTAAAACATGGTCCAAGGAGTTCCACAGATGACTGAAGAAAACATTTACGAATATCCCTGGCACTTTTCTAAGTATGTACATACTTAACACACGTCTATTCTTACTCTACAGCCCTTCCAGGCATGATTATTTGTGAGCAAAAGGTCAAACTTAATTTGAGAGACATTTTTTAAAAGCCTGTATTTCCAGAGTTTTTGACCTTCATTTTCCTCTTACATGTATTTATGTTTTGAAATGGGAAGATCTAAAAGGAGGGGGACTACCAAAGGGGAGGGAGGCTGGGGAATGAGTGAAATAGGTGAGGGAAGCTAAGATGTACAAACTTCCAGTTACAACACAAACGAGTCACAGGAATGAAATGTATAGCCTGGGAAATACAATCAATTATAGTGTAAAATCTTTGTATGGTGAGATGGTAACTAGACTCATCACAGTGATCATTTTATAATGCCTAGAAATGCCAAGTCACTATGTTGTGTAGCAGGAACTAACACAGTGTTGTAGGTCAACTATACTTCAAAAAACAAACTCATAGGAAAAGAGATCAGATTGACGTTACCAGAGGTGAAGAGCTGGGGGAAGGAGGAATTGCAGGAAGGTGGTCAAAAGGTACAAACTTCCAGTTATAAGATAAATAAGGACTACAGATGTAATGTATAACATGATAAATATAATTAACACTGTTGTATGTTATATATAAAAGATGTTAAGAGAGGAAATCCTAAGAGTTCTTATCACAAGGAAAAAGTAGTTTTTTTCTTTTTCTTTTATTTTGTATCTATATGAGATGATGAATGTTCACTAAAGTTACTGTGGAATTTCATGACAAATCATGCTGTACACCTTAAATGTAGACAGTGCGATATGTCAATTATATCTCAAATAAGGAAAAAATATTTAAGACACTGTTACGTAGCATCCCAAAGGTAAAAGTGCCCTACATTGATTATTTTGCAGATAAAGCATTTTATGAAGTCTAAAATTTTGTAAATTATCTTTAAAAAATACATATAAAATGGTACTGCATGTGAACAAGGTGTTTACTTTTTTATCTTTTCTGATATTCTGCTAATTAAAGTGAATATTCAAATATAAAATAAAAATGATAATATAAAAAGAGGGTGACTATGTACTCTTTTCTGCTTCATGAGAATTTGATAGTCAACTAAGGAATTAATACATCATTTAAAATGTATCCTTTTGTTTTGGATATGACAAACATGTGAAGAGGCTTTCGAATCTCCAGAATCTTCAACGACTTTCTAGTGAGCAAAAATTTCGCCAAAGCATAGAAACATGTATATATTTAACTTTAAATAAAGTTTAAATAAAGAAAAATGATACAAGTTTGCCCTTGTTCAACTTCCGCTTAGTGAATAAGTACACTAAATATTTACAGAAATGAAAGATCACCTGATTGTTGGACTTGAATAAATTGACTTCATTTTAGCGCCCAGAAGAGAAGCCATGTCTACAGACAAGATGTGCAAGAAGCTGAAGGCTTGGTTCTTCATTCAGCTCTCCTCCTTACTGGCCTTATGAAAATTAGCTGGGCAGTCGACCAATGGGAGCCTGCGTTTCTCATGAATTGAATGGTAATACTGGCATACGCTACCATAAGTACAACAACAGACAGGAAAAGTTTATGAAAATTATATAATATTATGTAAACAAGCATATGGTGTTAAAATTAGTAGTTCTAGTTTACAAAGTTAGATTCTCAGTATCAACAGCATTGATCTACCACAGCAGATCAGAGACAAGTCACCCTGCATGGAAACCATGAAGTGGATTCTGATCAACAGAAGCCACTCAACTGCTTTCTGAATCTTCTAACAGAAAATTAGAGTCTTCATCGGAGAGAATGAAAAAAAAAAACAGTTCATTGTTCCAAATTTGTATTTCTGTTGCTGATACCTGTTAAGAAGCAGTTCTGTAGCTATTAAGTTACAGTTGGCAATTAAAAAAAAAAAAAAGACTAATAACTAAACCCTTTAAATTCCACCATCGAAACAGAAGATCACTCTAAAGCACACGCTACGAAGGATGCAAAATGGCTACTGAAGACTTCAGTATCGGGATTAAGACCCTTCATCAATAGGAATACGTTCTGTTTTTAGAACTATTGCATAATGAGAAAAAAACATCATGGGAGCACAAATGAACTACCTCATAAAAGAGTACTTTGCCTTAGTCTGAGAATAATTTTTTTCCAATTCAAATACCATAGAACAAAGAACTAGGAGGAAGAGGGATGACAGAAGCAGAGCACTTGGGAGAGAAGCTGGTCCTGCATGAAGCCAGGTGGGAAAGGACAACTCAACCTGCGCTCTTGTGTTGGTGGAAACCAAGTCCAGACCAGCTGGCAGGAAGTAGGAAGATGCTGCCTTTGCGATTCCCTTCAAAACCTATTAGCAACCCTCAGATTCAAGAGTTACAACTCCCTTAAAATAAACAGCGGGAAATGGAAAAGAAGTAATCTCATTTGGGGAAAAAACAAAAAAAAAAGTTTAAAATGGTTAAAACATGTCAGGGTTTTCTCACACAGAAGGAATAAAGGAAACTGTTTCAGGACTTGTGGGGACCTCTTACTGCAAAGCAGACTTACTTGCAAGAATCTAGATGCACATACGAATTCCTTTGTGTGAACTCATCACAGCCAGTACTTTTTCAACACTGAAGCTAGTGAGGCACTTGCAAGACATTTTAGGAAAATGAGTAGGGCGGAAGGCACTTCACCAGAGAAGTTTAAGTACACATTTATCTATGCATTTTGTTTCTTCAAAGACTTCCCTGAGATTTCTTCCTAAATTCTGTGTGATCATTCCCAAAGGTAATGCTAATGAGATCTGCATTCTTTACCAGATGCCAAGGAAACATAGAAAATTTATCAAATGATAAGATTGGATGTGAAGCCCCATGCTAAAGATCATCCCCATTCCTTCTTCCTGACAAGGTCTTCATTACGTTTGTCCAACAAACAGTATAGAAATGACAACACAATAAAACTGCCTATTTACTTGTCAGCTTCTCCCAGTGAGCTGCGAGCTCCAGATCAGTGTTTTCCACCTACGTCCGCAGCGTCAGCACTGTGCCTCCTACACAGAAAAAGCTCCACACATGCTGGTAAGTTCTGTTATTTTAATTATCATTACCTAGGTCTTATGTTTTATTACATTTATATTGAAAATCTTGAATTTTTTAGGAATTTCAACTACTCTTCCTAACATTTTCCAATAAGGAGGATAATGAACATGTAAACAAATACATTTATTTACATATGTTTATAACACATGGACAAAGAAGGTATTTCTGTATCAGTTTCCTGTGTTCCTTCTAATCTATAGCATTTGCCCTTTCCACAAAAGTTGAAAGGAAGAGGGAACCAATGGAGTATGAGTGGCAGTCAAGGCAAAGAGAGATGGTAGAAAAGAAACAAGTTCTCAGATGTCAAAGAATCACCTGGAAAGGGTGCTGATCACCAGGAAAATGCTGATTCCATGGACCCATCCCTAGATAGCTACCCCATAGTCCTAAGCACCGAGGGGGAAGAGATGAGTTACAAACCTCCATAGCTAAGTAGGAGTTAGCTTTTCTTGCTTTTGTTTTTAAATTTTATTTTCAGAACAAAGAGGACTGTTACAAAAGGAAGAAGTGGGGCTTACTGTAATTACATTTTATTATTCTACTGATCACTATCACCTCCAGTAATTTCATAATTCATTATTGTTACTTACTTAAGTTTCCAAAGGTTTTTAATATGTTCCTTAGCTTCTAGATAGAGAAGAATTTTCATAACAATCCAATGACTGATCACAATTACTGGTGAGGAAAATGGAAATCACAATGTAATCATTATAAAAAGAGGCTATGTAAATTACACTAAAATGTCAATGATTTATTAGAGCCTCATTAATATTGGGGAGCAACTAAAAAATTAAACACACATGCACTGCACATTTCCCATTTTCTGTCCTCTCTTCTTCCCTAACATGAATAAGAGGATACTACCAAAAACAAAGAAAACCTTGCAGCATCATGTGGTAGTTTTCTCCAATCTGCAGTTGAGCATTTCAAATAAAATAGATATTTTACTTATTTTCACAATGCCTTTATTTTAAAACCTATGTTTCCTGTTGGCTTGAAATCGTTTCACTCCTAAATTCCCAGTACCTAAAAGCTTTTTCATTTAACTTTTCACAAAATCTATTCAAGTGTTTGTTTTTTGGCAAAGTACATATTACTACCAGACATGTCATCAATATCCCTTTAGTTCTTCCTCCTTAATAATGGCATTCTCGGTTTTTAGCTGAGCATATGTTGGCCTGAAATAGATACATCTTCCAATCTGACTGTTTTTGCCCCTTCTCTTTTTCCTTCTTTCTGCCAGATAAAATGTGGTCATAATGGCTGAAAACTTCTAGCAGACAGCACTAAATTAGATTGTTCCTCTCACTAGTACAGACACATGTTCACGTGCATACATTATACATGGACATGCACACACACATACAAACATACTTCCCCATGCTCCATCTCCTTTTTTCTCAACATACCAACAGACAATTAATCTACTGCCTAAGCTGATAGGCTTTTTCTTAAATCCGTAACAACATTTTCAAGTGAGCCCATGACCTTGGATCAGTTTCTTCAAGCTATCACTAAGGAGTGTTTGCTTTCTTCTTTTTTTACTTTCAGCCGCATATTAACCACTGTTCAAACAGAAACACAGGCTTATCTCTAGACATCTTCACTTTGCCCACTCGGATGACTACTTGCTTAAGTACCCACAGGACACTGAAAAGAGTAATAATTAATGTTATATAGTCATTCATTCAATGGCTGAACAAAACTGACATGGTCCCTGTACTTATAAAGCTTACATTCTAATAGGGGAAACAAGCAAAAATACAATAAATTGTTGTCTTCATAGAATTGGACACATGACTGGCAAATAAAATAATATGTCCAAGAACTCCTTGTTATGAGGGAATGGAGGTGAGGTGTACTACTTGGCCTGTGTTTGTAAACACTGATAGACTGCAGTTAAAATCCTGACTTTCTTTAAGCTCAATAAATGGCTGTCTTCAGACTAAATTCCACCTGAGGCTCTAAGCTACTAACGTCCTCTAGAAGATAGAAGCAACATCTCTTATTTAATCTACCAACACCAGTTCAATGGCAGAATCTGTTGTCTTGAACAGGGCAACATCTATTAATGTGAGGAATGATAACCACCTTCGTATACTCTGAAGATGTAACCTGACCACAGAGGCAGTTGATGTTTTGCATTGTTTTACAGTATTACTTAACCGCCCAGTTCTATAATTAACATTTACATTTTTTTCTTTAAGCCAGGAAAGGAGATTAAAATAATCAATGAGATGTCAACACAAAGCAGACACATAGGACCAGATGCAGTCTCTAAATAATGTTCTACAAAAGTCAGCAGGAAGGGTAGCAATAATTTATTCCAGGAATACTGACAGTTACCATCATCTAGATTCTGTTAAATGGTTTGTATTTTTTAAAAAACTTAGATGGGTCTTACACCATTCCCCTGTACTTCCACCACTTAAAGAAACTCCATCAAAATCTGAAGTTAAAGATACTAGTTCTTGTCAAGTCAAGATATTGAAGGTGACTGTTCTGATCACAGCAATTCTCAGAAAGTTCAGATGTAGTGATAAACCTAAAAGTACAATATGATGTATTTTCAACTGTTCATTCCAATGTTCAATACTTCAATTACTATACTTCGTAATTCACCCTATAAAACAGCAAACAGATATTGTCTATAGGATACACACACACATACACCCAAATACATACACACACAAATATATATATATATATATACACACACACACACACATGTATAATGTATATGTATGTATCAAGAGAGAAAGAGAAAATTTCTATTTTTTTTTTTAAATAAAGAGATGAGAAGAAAGGTCACACCATTGTTACTGTCTAAAAATAATTTCCCAGGATCTATAATATTCAAAGCTGTGCTGAATTATTCATTTAATCTTATTAAAACTAGAAATTTAAGTAATACCTCTGAATATAACTTGGAATAATGTAACAAGATAATCATGAACGCATCACAAAAATTCATGCTGATTAACAGTAAATAGCTTTCGGACTGACTGATTTCTGTTTAAGAATGAGAGCATCATCTAAACAAACTCTGTTGCCAAAAAAGCCACAAAATTGGAAAGCAATTCATCTCTGAAATGAGGCCTCAATGCGAAGTCTAAGCCTTAGGTTCATCTCCCATCTTCTGAATTATGCACAAGAGTATTTACTACACATGCTGCTTGTTTATAAGACAGAGACTACAAACAACATCCAGAATGGGAGTTTTATCTAAAATTCTGTATATTTCACATGTTTTAAAGCAAAATATTTTATATTTGATCAGCTTGGCTTTTAATTTTAGTTATAATTATTTTCAAATATACTAAGAGATTCCTGACATCTCAAAAGAATAATTACTGTCAACTCATTTTTAGGAAAACTATATCATAAAAAATGTATAGCTTTACATAATTAAAACAATTCAAGCAGTGTGCATTGACTAAAGTAAGATGGACTATTAAATAATTCAAAATTGTGTTTAGCGGCAGCAACTGTTTAATTAAAAGGTAAAAACTGCAACTAATCCACTACGGTTGACAGAAATACGGCCTACATCAGTAGTGAGATCCCCTAGCATAGAGAATATGGATATGAATTCCAGAAGTCATGAGCTTCATTTAATGAATATAATTAAAATAACCACAATAAACCTGTAGAGAAACATATTCTACATCAAAGATCTTCTGAATGTTCCCTCGCTTTTCGTTTCCTTGCAGATAATAATTTTGCATTTCAATGTAGCAGAAAATCCTCTCATGTCCATATTTTTAATCATCAAGGCATACAGCTTCTATTAGAGGGCCCACAGCTGAAGCTCAGCCTACAAGGAGGCTAGAAAAATTCTCAGAACATGTTGTCCCTTGAAAGGTCTGAATTTCAGGTTCAATATTCAACATACTCGCTCATAATTGCCCTCTATCCCGGAGAAACACAAATGGCCAACAAACGCATGAAGTTAACCAACCTAACCAACAACTGATTAACTGAATTTTACAGCTTCACTGAGGAACTTTTTTCACCTACCATAACACGGGGGGAAACTCTTTCGTAACTGAAAAAAACTGACAGTGAGGATGACATAAGTATCTATAAAGATGATTAAGCAATATGCATAATGTTCCCATCCCTTGATCTGGAATTTCCAATTGCAGTCAATTTTCTTCTGAAAGAACGCATGTGGGCATAACTTAATGTAAAATGAAGTTAACTGAAGAAATATTTTTAATATCAGGAAAAATCAGAAAAAAATCTCATTACTGGGAATTGCGCAGTAAATTTTGTCACAATCATACAATGGACTAGTAGATGGCCATTATGAATTATACAAAACTAGCTGTGTGTTTACCTTCTATGTGACAAAGAAGCAAATAACTGAATACATTAGTTTTTATAAAATAATCATAAGATCAAAAGATAAAAAACAGAAAAGAGTATCTCCATAATTTTTCATATGTTTATGCTAAAGTAAGTAACATTAACTCACATCATAATTTTCTGCTTAAAAATGCTTATTTTTATATTATAAGCTTCCCAGTTTACCCTGGCTGTGCTGTAGAAAGAAGTTTTGAGAAGTATGGAATCAGGCAGATCATAAGAGGCACTGCAGTAATAGAAACAAGTGAGGTAGTAATGGAAAGTAGTAGAAAATTATAAAAGGTAGAGAAATGAATTACTTTTTTAGAGAAATTACACTAAAAAAGTGTACCTCCACCAAATATATATATATATATCTTGTTATCTTTAAAGGAGAAATACCAATCCATTTCTATATGGTTTCTTTACTTCTAGAGGGAAAGGGAAAAAGTCCTCCTAAGATGGCAAGGGAGAAAACAGGGAAAGGGTCCCTTTTACACTCTACAAATGAGAAAGATAAATGGTTCATAGATTGTTTTAACATTCCTATCAAATGTCCTGTGGATTTTGTTTATTTGCAAATTACGAGACCAGCAGAGCAGAAAATGGAAGTCTTTAATTAGGCAGAGCAGGTGGCTGAAAGCCACAAGGTGAATATTGGTCACATCTCTGTCCAGTGCCAAAAATTATGGACATGAACCACAGAAGGCATTTTAAGGGTGAGAGTTAACTGTCTCTAAGCAGTCATCTCTTGAGAGGAGTTCAAGCTCCATGGCCAGGTTTGCTAAATTATGTTTACTCTATTTAATGGGAATTGGTTTGCTCCTCAGCTTCAATTGGAATTTACCAACTTATAAATTATGAAATTCTCCACACAGCCTACAACGCTTCTTGCTGCAGTTGAGACAAATTCTAGACCTGCTAAATGGTCCTTTTCCTCTTATTGGGTTTTGGAATTAGCGTTCCTAAACAGTTTCATAAGTATTAGAAAGTTAGAATGACTTAGTATATGGCATAAAAATACTTATACAGGTGGAACACAGAGGATTTTCAGAGCAGTAAAACTACTCTGTATGATACAGTAATGGTAGATACCTGGCGTTATACATTTGTCCAAACCCAGAGTATATACAACACCAAAAGTGTACCCTAATGTAAACTGCAGATTTTGGGTGATAAGAATGCGTCAACTTAGGTCCATCGACTGTAACAAATACACCACTCTGATGGTACGCTAATGGATGCTGATAATGGGGGAGCAGGTATATGGGAAATCTCTGGACCTTCTCAATTTTGCTGAGTCTAAAAGTGCTCTAAAAAATAAAGTCTATTAAAAATACTTATATAGACAGATTTATTAAATCATTTCTGCCATGAAAAGACTTGGATTTATAAAATCCAACATTCTGACATGCATGTCTAAAAATAGCAGTGATCTTATCTTAAAGTTCGTGATGATCATTTACAGACTCAGGTTCTCAATTGTACAGCTCTGTCACAACTGGGCTAATTTTTATGCACTGAATAAACAGCATTTCATATTAACATAGGTTCACAACCAAGTGCCATAATTTACCACTTGTTTGGTCTTGGGGAAGTTCCATAATATCCTATGCCTCTCAGTTTCCTCATCTATAAAATGGAAGAATATAATGGTATCTACTTCACTGGGTTGTTAGAAAATTAAATGAAAGAAGATGGTTGGGGGCTCAGCAAAGTGCTTGGCCCCTTAGTATTAAGAAATACTAACTCCTTTTGTTATGATTAACCACCAACCTAATGCCGGTAAATCTCCGTTATTTTTACCAATATCACATGGAGTAATCAGAGGAGAAAAGATGGCATCTTCAAGAATGTATAGGAGGGACTTCTGGCACAGTGGTTAAGAATCTGCCTGCCAAGGCAGGGGACGTGGGTTTGATCCCTGGTCTGGGAAGGTCCCGCATGCTGCAGAGCAACTATGCCCGTGTGCCACAACTACTGAGCCTGCACTCTAGAGCCCGTGAGCCACAACTACTGAGCCCGCATGCCGCAACAACTGAAGCCCCCGCGCCTAGAGCCTGTGCTCCACAACACAAGAAGCCCGCACACCGCAACAAAGAATAGCCCCTGCTTGCCACAACTAGAGAAAGCCCGCGTGCAGCAACAAAGACCCAACACAGCCAATAAATAAATAAACAAATAAATAAGTTTATTTAAAAAAAATGAATGAATAGGAAATGTTTGAAATTCATTACTTCAGTGTAGAATTTTTACTGAGTTTCAGGATTGTAGTCAGACTTACTCAGTATAATAAACCACTAGATGAATTACTTATCACCATATCCAGAAACTGTAATTCTTCAGTGTACGGTTCTTCATCTGCATTTGAACCACCTAGCTGTAAATAGGCCTCAAAATAAATAACCAGTTTTTCCCCCTAAGAATTCAAAATCTACTCCCTGGTTGATTCTTTGATACAGAAAACTTTCAAAAGTTGATTTGCTGATGATAACAAATTTATTTTCAGGAATAATATTCCTGACCTAATATGAGGTAATAAATAATTCAGAATCTTCACATTATCAGGAAATTACATTTAGGAGATCAACTGGGGATCTGTGTAATGACAAGCATTCACCTTGCTCGAAGACTGCTACTCGGCATTTAATCTTATAATATTCCCTTCAGGGTGTACAAGACAGCTTGCTGGAAAATAGAATGATTCTTGGCTGTATTCAGAAAGAGAACAAAAGAGAGAAGGCAGGTAAAGGACTCAGCACCATGGAAATGACATTTAGTTTCCCTTCGAATCCTCAAGTACTGAACTTTTAAAAATCTTCATTTGAAGAAATTCTGAGAAATTTGTCAAGAGTTGGAACAAAACAGGATATAACCTGCCACTTAAGATAGGGTGCTAAAAAAAAACGTTAACAATCGTTCAGCCTAAATGGTTGGTGATGAGTGTTTGTTTCACTATTCTTGCAACTCTCCATACGTCTAACAATTTTTACACCAAAAATTCGGTGGGGGAAACCCGTTGCTAAAAAGTTACGGAAAAAAATTCTGTACAGTTTTCTCTTTTGACACAACAAATATCTATTTACCCTTCTCTTGGAAATAGTATCTTTTCTGCCACAAAACCCATGTACTTTGGGTACATGTACTCTGGGGGGGAGCTGAATGCATCACTTGGGCCTCCACAGCTTTACCACAGAACAGTCAGCGTAAGTCTGTCTCCCTGGTCATTTTGACTGGCTCAGAGATGGGCAAGAGACTAAATTTGGACCAATCAGAATGAAGCCCAGGATTTTTGTTCCACAGTTATGGGAAGAGCCTTTCCCTTTTCCTACTGAACAGGAATGGAGGAAAGAAGAAGGCTCATAGCTGAGAGTAATCGCGTTAGGACCACGATCAGAGTGTTTGCCGGAGACTAAACTCAGTACCAAGGAAACAGTTGATAGAGAAACAGACACACACACACAGAGACAAACGCGCACACACATGCGCACACACACACACACACACACACACACACACAGAGAGATAAAGCTACACCTAAAGCCAAATCTAGTACTTTTCAATTATTTGAAACGATAAATGTCACTGTTTGCTTAACCTAGAATGGGTCTGTTTTTCTGTTGCTTGCAAGTGAAATTATCCTTACAGGCAAGACAAAACAGTCTGAGCAATGATTAAAGGAGCCCATTTTTTTACCTCATATGCTGACACTCTAAGAGCATTATTGTATCATTTGCTGCTGAATGGAGAGGAAAGCTGGTTCCTAAGGACCCCCTCAGCCAAAGACGCACAAAACATCTGTTGAAGTCATGAGTGACTTGTTAGTGAAGTTCAGCAGCAGTAAAGCCGTCTTAAAAACACATCTTTTCTCACCAGTGGGTATTTATATAATTAGGGTCAATTACAATTTAGAGTTTCTGGGGCATGGGGCTAGATTACAGTGACATTTAAGAGCTCTGCTAAATTTTCCCGTTCATCGTGAAGATTTCTGGAGTAACTATGTTGTAATTAAGTAATTTCATCTTTTCATTTTTATTATAATTTTCTTCTTCAGGCTTGGCAATTACCCACTACTCCAGGGTACCTTCCTTTAGAGGGAAAAAAAAAAGACCATGGGATTTTCAACCAATGCTTGGATGAGGTTCTGCTGCCTGCTAAGAGATGAATGCTGATGTGTACAGCACCCTTGGAATGAGTTGCCCAAACAAGATTCTTTCAGCTCCACAACTGCCCCATCCAAGGCCTTCCCCCAAAGTATTACCTTGTCTGAGTGTGTAATCAAAACCAAAACAAAAAGTGAAACCTGACAGTATGATTATTTGGCATCCTTTACACAAGAGGTAGTTTTAAGTAGCCCCTAGGAAATGCACAAGCAAAGCCTGTTACTTGCCTGTGGGTTTTACATTTGCCTCACTGGTACAAGTTTTATGAAGATATATACCTCTTGAGCTTTATGCAAGAGAGAGGAAAGATAACTCTCATTGGATCAAGCTATTCCAATTGCATTTACTTCTAGCAACAAAGTATATCACATCCATAAAAAACAGCCAGAGGCCTTTAAATTTCAGGTCAATAGCACTTGACTATATTATATGTTCCCAAGAAAAGCTATAACAAGTTGTGCTGATGTTACAGAATATTCAGCTTTCTCCAAAGAGGGAGCAGAAAGGGAATAGTGATCATGATGACACCAACCATCATCAAGCTCGGATAAGTAAAGACTCACTCCATCCAGGCACCCAACCCCTTGGAGGAAACGTATTATCAGCAACATTGGAGAAAAATGAGAAAATAGTAAAAAAAAAAAAAAAGTTGGTTGTGTGGCCTATTATCATCCAGCTGATGAGTGGAAGAATCAAGATTGAAATCCCATCTCACTGATTCCCAAGACTGCATTCTAAATTATAGTACTAGTGGGCTTCCCTGGTGGCGCAGTGGTTAAGAATCCACCTGCCAATGCAGAGGACACGAGTTCAAGCCCTGGTCCAGGAAGATCCCACATGCGTGGAGCAACTAAACCCGTGCGCCACAACCACTGAGCCTGTGCTCTAGAGCCCGTGAGCCACAACTACTGAGCCTGCGTGCCGCGACTACCGAAGCCTGCATGCCTAGAGCCCGTGCTCCGCAACAAGAGAAGTCACCGCAGTGAGAAGCCCACACATCACAACAAAGAGTAGACCCCGCTTGCCGCAACTAGAGAGAGCCCGCGCGTGGCAAGGAAGACCAAACACAGCCAATAAATAAATGAATAAATGTACTAAAAAAAGAAAAAATTATAGTACTAGTGTTACAGCCTGAGCATGAGCACATTTATTCTAGTTTCTGACTCCATAGATGACATCCATGTGTGTTGCAGGTAATTCTAAAACCATCCTTGATCTAGTCTAGACATTTCTAGTTAGAGATTCCTTCAACCAATCTTAACCTTGTCCAGCCTCTGGGTCACTGCTCATTCCATTTCTTTTACCTGACATACCCTTTCCATTCCTACCTACAAAAAACTTACCTGTATCTCAAATGCCTGTTACTCCTTCATTCCACAAGTATTTCACAGGTGCTGACTATATGCAAGGCACGATAAACACACAAGTAAGAGTCAGACATGGCTCCTTCTCCGTATGCTACGTAATAACAGGGCAGACGATACTGTTTCTGAATTTATGAAGGCATTCCAATGCATTCCAAGAACAGCTAAGATTCACACTGACTCTAGAAAATGTGTTCCAAAGATAACCAACTAGAATAAAGGTAGAAGACTTTCATTTCACAAATGCCAAACATGTGTCAGATATTTCCGTATGTATCTGAATTAATCATTAGCTGTATGACGAATTGTGAATGCAAGCATATTAACATATTCATTCAAAAATATTATTGCAACACTTACACTGTTTAAGATGCTCCATTAGGTACTTGATGCCGCACAAAGATGAATCAGACCATGTGAAATAAAATCTGCACAAACGGTCAAAACAATGGCAGCACTTTATCTTGGGAACTGCAAAAAAAAAAAAAAAGATGAGGGTATTATGACATCATTTGTTTCTGGATAGTGAAGAGACATGTCTGCAAAGGATCCCTTCAGCCCTAAAAGTCCACATTTGGTGAAGTTTTGCAGCACCCCTAGGGTAGGAATTGGATGGTGGTAGACATCTTTATCTCAGCAGCTAGCACTGCACCTGGGAAACAGTAGTTTCTCCAAAAATAGTTGGATAAAAAGGTAGAGACTGTGGCCTCATGGACTTTCTAGTCTAGCAAACTGCTAAAGAAACAAAGAATGTTGAAGTGTTCAAGCTACTTACATTTCTAAGCTTTAATTACCATTGTACAGTCAATTTAGCGAATTAAAATACATACACCCAATAAAAGGCTAATCATAATTAATATAAATTTTACTTATAATGAAGGGTATCATTAGCAAATCATCAATGAATGTCAGAAAGGGAAGATTCCTTGTGGTATTCTGAATAAATATTTTAAGAAGAATAAAACACACGGATGAGAAATATTCCAGCCTGTTTCCAGTTATTAAGAACAACTGTTTTGAATGGCAATTTGGAATGATGTGCAATGAGACAAAGGATATTACTCATTTTAGTCAGTGTAGCAGTTGGCAATAATCTATAAAAGCATTGCAGCAAGGATGTGATATCAAATCCATGTAGAGTCAAAACTGCAAATACCATACAAAAATGTGTCAAATATACTGAAATTGTCACACTTTTCTCCCTGTTTTGCTATCACTGACTTCCTCCTTTGCCTTCTCCAATACTGTGAGCTCCTTAACACAGAGACTGTATGATGTTCACCACTAAATGTCTAGAAACAAGGGAGGAAAGAAGTCACAACTTCACTCTGAAAATTAATATAGTACTAAATCTGCCTTCTTATCAACCAATATGTTCGCCCTCAGGAAGCAGCAACTGAAGAACTGGTGAAACAAAAGACCAGGACAAAACATAATACCTTTCTCCAGAGAGCACAGGGAACCTATGAATATTAGCAATAATTAAATACATTTGGTATATATTCCCAAACTGGCCAACGCCACTTGTAACTGGTCTGATCCCAACTGCTTCTTTTCTTTACGACTTTTTATTTGGAAATAGTTCAAGCCCACAATACGTTGCAAGAGTAATATAAGAAATACTTCTGTATATCCTTCATCAAGTATTCACATTTTGCCATATCTATTTTCTCTCTCTCAACACACATGGTTGCACACACACACACACACACACATATGCATGCACACACTCATTGTCGCTATCCTCATCATTTGTGTCTAGCTATTCCTTATGGTAGGATGGCTTGGGTATTTCAGAAAAGAAGAAGGAACAGTTTTATCACCCCTGCAAAACAGAGTGAGATTAAGCCTTGCATGAGAATGTATTCAGTACCTTGAGTAAAATCATCTCCCTGAAGTGTTTAGTACAGTGGACAGTGGGAAATACAACCAGAAAACAGGTGGTAAAGACCCTAAGGATTCTAGATGTTATCTAACAGAAAATAAAGAATCATTGAAAGATTTTTTGAGTAGGCTTGCGATCAAATACAAATGTTATTTTTCCAAGATAATCTGGGGATGATACACCAAAGACACAACAGAAACAAGAGAACAGTGCCAGGAAAATAAAACAAGTTCAAAACACAGAGAGTTAAGCATAAACATAATGAAACTGGATTCATCCTATTCCTATAACAAAATAAAGCTAGAGAGGTTTGAAAAGTCATTGGCCAATAACATTTAATATAAATATACTCAAATAGCACATATTTCAATTAATTAGGTTTCTAGAGGACTAACGCGGTACTTGGACTTGGACATTAAATCAATATTGGCCTTACAGACACTCCCCATGTTCTTCAGTCCTCCATTCCAATCCCTCCCCTCCCCCCCCCAATCAATACAAAAAGCTTCTATCAGCCAAAACGGACTGTACTATTTAAGTGGAAATAGCAATCTAAATTGTAATTGTAAATGTCTAAAGCTTGTAGTCTGGGGATTTTCCTAATGGGAATATTTGATGTGACTTTTTGTTATTCTTATGGTTGTGTTCATGAGTGCATCACAAGGGTGGTTTAAAGGCTTAAGTGCCATAAATTAGATTTTCTTTGAGAAATCATGTCCTTGACATATTTTTTCATTATCTGAGAAGAATGAAACAGATTTTTCGGTTAATTAGTACTAAGGCATGCATTTTGCATTAGCATTAAGTTTACCAAAATGGCTTTAAAAACTTGAACAGATGGCAGAATTATAATAACTTTTCCTTATGATTTAGGTTAAGAATAAGTGTCAAGAGAACTCTCCGTCTGCCTAACTTTTCCGTAACGTTAATGAATTGAATAGATATGATGTACTGCTTTTCTCACAGAGGTGTAAACAACTCTGTCTCACCTTCGATGAATATAATGAGCTGTGGAAATACGTTTCAGTATTATCTATCTAGGGGGTAAAGGGATTTCCCAGGGTTTAAACATCAATCCACACAGAAACAATTCTAAAGCCTGAACATTAACTGAGTAGGATCGAGCATGGGTTGCAAAGATAGAGTCTCCAGGGGCCTGGCAGGTAGAGTAAATGAGTTGAGTTGACTTGCTCTAAGGATGATAGGGAAGAGTGGGGATTGCAATAGACTGGGCAGAGCAAGCATCATCCAAAGGCTGTGGACTGTCGGTCCAGTGAGTGACTGTCGGTCACGCACTAACTGCTCTCATGCGTGGACTGCAGACCTTGTACAGCCAGAGGAGGAGATTCTTCCAAAGCACAAAATCTAAATTTTGCATATGAAGTCTCCCAATTAAAACTGTGGCAGCTATTTCATATTTTCTTTAAAAAAAAAAAAAAGTAAATAAATAAAGCCAAGAGGACCAGGAAAAATAGTCTGTGGGCCTCCAGTTGGCCATGGATAACATCACTCTGCAACCCTGGATGGGCAAGGACAGATATCGGTAATTGGTGTTTATGGTCAGTACTATGGCTTATGTCATGCCCAGTCCTTATTAGGAACTCAGCCCGAGTGAAACACTTTAAGTTAGTACGTTCAATCTGCTTTACAGCTTGGTTTTCAAAAGTAAATTGTGGTGAAAAATGCATGAATTCTAACGACTAGATCACCATGATACCCTGTACAGATGATCTTGAGCTCAGGGACCTCCACTGTGCTCAGCTAGCTCTTCATCCTCCCTTCTTGACTCCTTAAATTCTCTACAGTGCCTATGCTAAACTCTCACCCCATGTGTCTTAAAAGTCATTAGTAACTGATATTAGACAATAATGAGAGATTGTGCACATTTTCCTAGCCTTCATACGCTTTAACTGCACTGCAGCACTGAATATCTTATCTCCCTAGGTCTCTCATCATCGACATCAAGCTTCCCAAATTTCGCCACTGCACTAAATTCATCCTTCTTTCTTGAACCTTCTCCTGATCTCTCTTATATTACCTGCTTGGTTAACTTCTCTCTCTGACTCTTCCTAGATCAATTCTCTCCTTACACTGTGATTTGATAATAAAGGGTAATGAGCACTACCCATCGACCTATTTTTCACGGACTTCTTTTCGCCTAATAAATGGAATCTTCTAGCCTTATGCCCTTTTTCTCAGGTAAAGATTTCATTCACTCCTTGGTTTTCACCCTTACTCTGTTCAGGACGACTCCCAGATCAATCAATATGTTAAAATTCAGATCCCCCAAATCCAGGTTTAAAACCTTAAAGAAGGGGGGAAGAAGGGAAGTGGAGTGGAGATGGAATAATAGTAACAATAGCAGCCAACATTTATTGACCTTTTACTTTGAGTCAAGCTTACTTAATGTGCACTATATGCACTACCTTATTTAATTTTCACAAAACTAGAAGATAGGTGGCGTTTTAATGCCATTTTATAGATGAGCAAACTCAAGATGAAAGAGGTCAAATTCCCTCACAGTTGTCACATGACTAGGTAGATCCAGGATCCAAATATTGGTCCAGTCTTAGCCACCAGGCTCATCTTCTTTACTTCCTACCTGTAATGAATTGATAATTTTGGTAGATCCCACCTTGACTTAGTAACTTGCTTCTTCCACTCTGCTCCAATCCAGAACCATCACCCCAGTCACACCCTTCAAGACTCCTCTCTTTTGGACATTGCAATAATCTCCTAACTGTTCTTAATGTCTCTAGTTTTTTTCTCGTCAAACCAAATTTTCACACTTATGATCTTACTAATATCCAGCTTCTAGCAAGTCCTTTAAGGAAAAAAAAAAAGCGTGCTTCAGTGGAAAATGATGCACACCTATTCCTCTTCATTGTTTGAGCTATTTTACAACTCTATAAGTTATTGGTAACCGACAGTAATGCAAATATTAGACATGAAAATTACGTCCTGTCTGGTAGAGGTTTAACTGACTTCCTCCACACTCCATCCAGCCTCATTACCTGCAGAAAAACCAGTTTGGACTCCATTTGTACATTCATCTCAATATTCCCATTCTATAAATGTTACTTTTTTAAATTCTCTTTTGAACTAACTACAACATCTGTGGGGTCCCTTATGAATTAACTAAAATCATTAATACACTGTTATTTTTATATATGTATGACAGTCAAGATTATATCTATTGCCGAAAATTATTTTTTTTAAACGTCCAGCTTCTCACAGGTCCATCCTTTAGTCAAAAGCTTTCAATGGGCACCACTAACCAAATGAATTAAGTCCAGAGACCTCACCATGCAGTTCAAACCCAACATTATAACTACTCTACTCTGTCAGCTGTATAGTCATTCTACTTTTCTCACCCATTCACACCCTCCCATATAGGCCAAAGGCAATCCCTTGGGTCCCAGATACACATTTCACTCTTGCAGTTTTCTTCCTTTGTTGATGCTAATGTTTTCACCTGAAATGTGGTAAAAGTGTTCGTAGAGTGTTCAATATAAATAGCTGCTATGGATGCTTTAGACCCCTGCTTCTAAACTTTTTCATGGAGATAATACAGGCAAACAAAATTACTATTTGCTTCACTAGGGTGAAAGAAAGGGGAGGAGGAGAAAATAAAGTGGAATGACAGAAGCAGAGATTTTATAAAGTCTCACGCTTTATCTTAAAAATGTATACAGATTTTTTTTTATCCACTCCATAATATAACACAGGATTCCCTGAAAGCAAATAAGTCCACTCACAAATATTATACTAAAATTGACATTCCAGGAAGGTGATTTACCTAAACCTGTGGATTTACAGACCCAGGTGAATTACTTCACAATGTGGAACTTTACCCCGTCCTCCCAGAAAACAGGGATAGTTAAGAAACCCTCCCCTACCCTTCTATGAAAGATCCACCCTGCCATGCTTCATCAGGATTCCCTTATATACCTGCCGCTATGAAACGCCATGATCCTTTCCATTTCTTGGAGATGTTCTTTGTTAATGAGTCTTCTTCTTGCGCAACAATCTGAATAAAACTATTTCCTTAATTGCCCAGTACATTATGTCTTTGACACATGACATTCCAAAGAGTATGCCCTACTTTGAAAAGCATATGACTTTACCTGATACCTTTCAAGATTATAAATGTGGAATCTTGTACTTAATGGCATATTAAATTATGATAGTAGGAACAAAAATCCAAACTTTTTGTGGTTCTGAAAGATTTTTCTCACCCCACCTCCACTGAAATTAATAAACTGAAATTAAATCCTTATCCTACACCATACACAAAATCAACTCTAAATGGATAACAGATTTAAATTTTACATCTTAAATGGTAAAACTCCTAGAAAAAAGCGTAGGGAAAAATTTCCATGACATCAGTCTTGGCAATGATTTTTTCCATGTGCTACTGAAAATGGAGGAAACAAAAGTAAAAATAAACAAGTCGGACTTCTTCCACCTAAAAAATCTCTGCACAGAAACAAAACAAAACAGAAAATCAAGAAAATGAAAAGGCAACCTACAGGAGAAAATATTTGCAAACCATATATCTGATAAGGGGTTAATAGCCAAACTCTAAAAGGGATTCATACGACTCTAAGGCAAACAACAACAAAACAATTAAAAAATGGGCAAAGGATCTAGACAATTTTTTCCAAAGAAGACATACAAATGACCAGTAGATATATGAAAAGATGTTGAACATTACTAATCATCAAGGAAACGCAAATAAAAACCACAATGGGATATCATCTCACAACTATCAGGATGGCTATAATCAAAGGGTCAGCAAGGATGCAGAGAAGAGGAAACTGTCGATGGGAATATAAATTGGTATATCTATTACGGAAAACAATACAAAAATTAAAAAATAGAACTAACATATGATCTAGCAATCTCACTTCTTGGTATATATACAAAGGAAAAGAGATACCTGTATTCCTATGTTTAATGCAGCATTATTCACAAAAGACAAGAATGGAAACAACCTAAGTGTCTGTCAAAATATAAAGAAAGAAAATGTGGCATGTGTATATACACACACACACACACACACACACAAAATGGAATATTATTCAGCCTTAAAAAAGAAGGATTTCTTGCCATTTACAACAGTATGGATAAACCCAGAGGACACTGTGCTAAGTGAAATAAGCCAGACACAGAAGGACAAATATTGCATTATGTCACTTACATGTGAAATCTAACAAAGTTAAACTCATAGAAACAGAGTAGAAGGGTAGCTACCAGAGGACAGGAGGTAGGAGAAATGGGAGATATTGGTCAAAAGGTACAAACTTTCAATTATAAGACGAGGAAGTTCTACAAGTATCGGTTCAAGATGGTGGAGAAGGACGTGCTCTCACTCCCTCTTCCGAGAACACCAGAATCACAACTAACTACTGAACAATCATCGACAGAAAGATACTGGAAATCACCAAAAAAGATACCCCAAATCTAAAGACAAAGGAGAAGCCACAATGAGATGGTAGAAGGGGCGCAATCACAATAAAATCAAATCCCATGACTGTTGGGTAGGTGACTCACAAACTGGGGAACACTTATACCGCAGAAATCCACCCACGGCAGTGAAGGTTCTGAGCCCCACGTCAGGTTTCCGAACCTGGGGTTCCAGCAATGGGAGGAGGAATTCCTAGAGAATCAGACTTTGAAGGCTAGTGGGATTTGATTACAGGACTCTGACAAGACTGGGGGAAACAGAGACTCCATTCCTGGAGGGCACACACAAAGTAGTGTATGCATCGGGACCCAGAGGAAGGACCAGTGACCCCAAGGGAGACTGAACCAGACCCACCTGCTAATGTTGGAGGGTCTCCTGCAGAGGCGGGGTGGGGGGGTGGCTCTGTCTCACCATGAGGAAAAGGACACTGGCAGCAGAAGTTCTGAGAAGTACTCCTTGGCATGAGCCCTCCAAGAGTCTGCTATTAGCCCCACCAAAGAGGCCAGGAAGGCTCCAGTGTTGGGTCGCCTCAGGCCAAACAACCAACAGGGAGGGAACCCAGCCCCACCCATCAGCAGTCAAGCGGATTAAAGTTTTACTGAGCTCTGCCAACCAGAGCAACAGCCAGCTCTACCCACCACCAGTCTCTCCCATCAGGAAACTTGAACAAGCCTCTTAGCCTCATCCACTAGAGGGCAAACAGCAGAAGCAAGAAGAACTACAATCCTGCGGCCTGTGGAACAAGAACCACATTCAAGAAAATTAGAGAAGAGGTAAAGGCAGAGGGCTATGTACCGGATGAAGGAACAAGATAAAACCCCAGAAAAACAACTAAATGAAGTGGAGATAGGCAACCTTCCAGAAAAAGAATTCAGAATCATGATAGTGAAGATGATCCAGGACCTCGGAAAAAGAATGGAGGCAAATATCGAGAAGATGCAAGAATGTTTAACAAAGACCTGGAAGAATTAAAAAACAAACAAACAGAGATGAACAATACAATAACTAGAATGAAAACTACGCTAGAAGGAATCAATAGCAGAATAACTGATGCAGAAGAACAGATAAGTGACCTGGAAGACAGAATGGTAGAATTCACTGCTGTGGAACAAAATAAAGAAAAAAGAATGAAAAGCAATGAAGACAGCCTAAGAGACCTCTGGGACAACATTAAATGCAACAATATTCGCACGACAGGGGTCCCAGAAGGAGAAGAGAGACAGAAAGGACCAGAGAAAATATTTGAAGACATTATAGTCGAAAACTTCCCTAACATGGGAAGGGAAACAGCCACCCAAGTGCAGGAAGTGCAGAGAGGCTCATACAGGATAAACCCAAGGAGAAACATGCTGTGACACATAGTAATCAAATTGGCAAAAATTAAAGACAAAGAAAAATTATTGAAAGCAGCAAGGGAAAAACGACAGATAACATACAAGGGAACTCCCATAAGGTTAACAGCTGATTTCTCAGCAGAAACTCTACAAGCCAGAAGGGACTGGCATGATATACTGAAAGTGACGAAAGGGAAGAACCTACAACAAAGATTACTCTACCTGGCAAAGATCTCATTCAGATTCTAAGGAAAAATCAAAAGCTTTACAGACAAGCAAAAGCTAAGAGAATTCAGCACCACCAAACAAGCTCTACAACAAATGCTAAAGGAACTTCTGTAAGTGGGAAACACAAGAGAAGAAAAGGATCTAAAAAAAAAACCCCAAAACAATTAAGAAAATGGTCATAGGAACATACATATCGATAATTACCTTAAACGTGAATGGATTAAATGCTCCAACCAAAAGACACAGGCTTGCTGAATGGATAGAAAAACAAGACCCATATATATGCTGTCTACAAGAGACCCACTTCAGACCTAAGGACACATACAGACTGAAAGTGAGGGGATGGAAAAAGATATTCCATGCAAATGGAAATCAAAAGAAAGCTGGAGTAGCAATACTCGTATCAGATAAAATAGACTTTAAAATAAAGAATGTTACAAGAGACAAGGAAGGACACTACATAATAATCAAAGGATCAATCCAAGAAGAAGATATAAGAATTATAAACATATATGCACCAAACATAGGAGCACCTCAATACATAAGGCAACTGCTAACAGCTATAAAAGAGGAAATTGACAGTAACACAATAATAGTGGGGGACTTTAACACCTCACTCACACCAATGGACAGATCATCCAAACAGAAAATTAATAAGGAAACACAAGCTTTAAATGACACAATAGACCAGATAGATTGAATTGATACTTATAGGACATTCCATCCAAAAACAGCAGATTACACTTTCTTCTCAAGTGCACACAGAACATTCTCCGGGATAGATCATATCTTGGGTCACAAATCAAGCCTCAGTAAATTTAAGAAAACTGAAATCATATCAAGCATCTTTTCTGGCCACAACGCTATGAGGTTAGAAATCAATTACAGGGAAAAAAATGTAAAAAACGCAAGCACATGGAGGCTAAACAACACGTTACTAAATAACCAAGAGATCACTGAAGAAATCTAAGAGGAAATCAAAAAATACCTAGAGACAAATGACAATGAAAACACGATGATCCAAAACCTATGGGACGCAGCAAAAGCAGTTCTAAGAGGGAAGTTTATAGCTATACAAGCCTACCTCAAGAAACAAGAAAAATCTCAAATAAACAATCTAACCTTACACCTAAAGGAACTACGGAAGGAAGAACAAACAAAACCCAAAGTTAGCAGAAGGAAAGTAATCATCAAGATCAGAGCAGAAATAAATGAAATAGAAGCAAAGAAAACAATAGCAAAGATCAATAAAACTAAAAGCTGGCTCTTTGACAAGATAAACAACATTGATAAACCATTACCCAGACTCATCAGGAAAAAGAGGGAGAGGACTCAAATCAATAAAATTAGAAATGAAAACGGAGAAGTTACAACAGACACCCAGAAATACAAAGCATCCTAAGAGACTACTACAAGCAACTCTATGTCAATAAAATGGACAACCACGAAGAAATGGACAAATTCTGAGAAAGGTATAACCTTCCAGGAATGAACCAGGAAGAAATAGAAAATATGAACAGACCAATCACGAGTAATAAAATTGAAACTGTGATTAAAAATCTTACAACAAACAAAAGTCCAGGACCCGATGGCTTCACAGGTGAATTCTACCAAACATTTAGAGAAGAGCTAACACCCATCCTTCTCAAACTCTTCCAAAAAATTGCAGAGGAAGGAACACTCCCAAACTCATTCTATGAGGCCACCATCACTCTGATACCAAAACCAAAGATACTACAAAAAAAGAAAATTACAGACCAATATCACTGATGAATATTCTATTCATTTATTTGCAAAAATCCTCAACAAAATATTAGCAAACAGAATCTAACAACACATTAAAGGATCATACACCATGATCAAGTGCGATTTATCCCAGGGATGCAAGGATTCTTCAATATATGCAAATCAATCAATGTGATACACCATATTAAAAACTTGAAGAATAAAAACCATATGATCATCTCAATAGATGCAGAAAAAGCTTTTGACATAATCAACACCCATTTATGATAAAAACTCTCCAGAAAGTGGTCATAGAGGGAATCTACCTCAACATAAAAAGGCCATATACGAAAAACCCACGGCAAACATCATTCTCAATTGTGAAAAACTGAAAGCATTTCCTCTAAGATCAGGAACAAGACAACGACATCCACTCACACCACTATTATTCAACATAATTTTGGAAGTCCTAGCCATGGCAATCAGAGAAGAAAAAGAAATAAATGGAATACAAATGGGAAAAGAAGAAGTAAAACTGTCACTGTTTGCAGAGCACGTGATACTATACATAGAGAATCCTAAAGATGCCACCAGAAAACTATTAGAGCTAATCAATGAATTTGGTAAAGTAGCAGGATACAAAATTAATGCATAGAAATCTCTTGCATTCCTATATACTAATGATGAAAAATGTGAAAGAGAAATTAAGGAAACACTCCCATTTACCATTCCAACAAAAAGAATAAAATACCTAGGAATAAACCTACCTAAGGAGACAACAGACCTGTATGAAGAAAACTATAAGACACTGGTGAAAGAAACTAAATATGATACCAACAGATGGAGAGATATACCATGTTCTTGGATTGGAAGAATCAATATTGTGAAAATGACTATACTACCCAAAGCAATCTACAGATTCAATGCAATCCCTATCAAACTACCAGTGGCATTTTTTACAGAACTAGAACAAAAAATCTTAAAATTTGTATGGAGGCACAAAAGACCCCGAATAGCTGAAGAAGTCTCGAGGGAAAAAAGCGGAGCTGGAGGAATCAGACTCCCTGACTTCAGACTATACTACAAAGCTACAGTAATCAAGACAATATAGAACTGGCACATAAACAGAAATACAGATCAATGGAACAGGATAGAAAGCGCAGAGATAAACCCATGCACATATGGTCACCTAATCTATGACAAAGGAGGCAAGGATATACAATGGAGAAAAGACAGCCTCTTCAATAAGTGGTGCTGGGAAAACTGGACAGCTACATGTAAAAGAATGAGATTAGAACACTCCTTAATACCACACATAAAAATAAACTCAAAATGGATTCAAGACCTAAATGTAAGACCGGACACTATAAAACTCGTAGAGGAAAACATAGGAAGAACACTCTCTGACATAACTCACAGCAAGATCTTTTTTGATCCACCTCCTAGAGTAGTGGAAATAAAAACAAAAATAAACAAATGGGACCTAATGAAACTTCAAAGCTTTTGCACAGAAAAGGAAACCATAAACAAGACAAAAGGACAACCCTCAGAATGGGAGAAAATATTTACAAATGAATCAACAGACAAAGGACTAATCTCCAAACTATATAAACAGCTCATGCAGCTCAATATTAAAAAAACAAACAACCCGGGCTTCCCTGGTGGCGCAGTGGTTGAGGGTCCACCTGCCGATGCAGGGAACACGGGTTCGTGCCCCGGTCTGGGAGGATCCCACATGCTGCGGAGCGGCTGGGCCCGTGACCCACGGCCGCTGGGCCTGCGCGTCCGGAAATGGGCAGAAGACCTAAATAGACATTTCTCCAAAGAAGACATACAGATGGCCAAGCAGCACATGAAAAGCTGCTCAACATCACTAATTATTAGAGAAATGCAAATCAAAACTACAATGAGGTTCACCTCACACCAGTTAGAATGGGCATCATCAGAAAATCTACAAACAACAAATGCTGGAGAGGGTGTGGAGAAAAGGGAACCCTCTTGCACTGTTGGTAGGAATGTAAATTGATACAGCCACTATGGAGAACAGTATGGAGGTTCCTTAAAAAACTAAAAATAGAATTACCATATGATCCAGCAATCACACTACTGGATATATACCCAGAGAAAAACCGTAATTCAAAAAGACACATGGAGCCCAATGTTAATTGCAGCTCTATTTACAATAGCCAGGTCATGGAAGCAACTTACATGCCCATCGACAGATGAATGGATGAAGAAGTAGTGGTACATATGTACAATGGAATATTACTCAGCCATAAAAAGGAACATAATTGGGTCATTTGTAGAGACGTGGATGGATCTAGAGACTGTCATACAGAGTGAAGTAAGTCAGAAAGAGAAAAACAAATATCATATATTAATGCATGTATGTGGAACCTAGAAAAATGGTACAGATGAACCAGTTTGCAGGGCAGAAATTGGGACACAGATGTAGAGAACAAATGTATGGACACCAAGGGGGGAAAGTGGCAGGGGGTGGGGTTGGTGGTGGGATGAATTGGGAGATTGGTATTGACATATATACACTGATGTGTATAAAATTGATGACTAATTAATTAGAACCTGCTGTATAAAAAAATAAAATAAAATTCCAAAATTCCCCCCCCAAAAAGATGAGTAATTTCTAAATACCTAACTTACATCATGATAACTACACTTAAAAGTTATATATTATATACTTGAAATCTGCTAAGACTGTCTTAAGTATTCTCACTAAATACACACAGAAAAAAGGTAAAGGTAACTATGTGAGATGACGGATATATTAATTGGCCCGACTGTGGTAAGCATCTAATAATTTATATGTATATCAAAATATCATGTTGTATACCGAAAAATTATGCAACAATACAATTTTTATTTATCAATTACACCTCAGTAAAGCTGAGGGGAAAATGTGACTACCAAGGCTACAACCATAAGAACTACCTACAGAGGAATCATTGAGCAGGCCAGGCATTGCGGAGGCTGGGGAAACAAGTGGGCAGAGATCCTTTATAAGATCCTTAAGATTTCTGAAAATTAAGATTGCTAGAAACAGACACTAGTTTTCATTCCTCCTTCTTTCAACAAATATTGTTAGGACATAGATGAGGGGCTGGGAACTAGAGATACAATTTGTTCAAGGGAAAGCTATGGGATCTTTATTAAAGCTTTGAAATTCAAACCAAAGATAAGGTTCAAAGGATGAAGATGGATGTGGAGGTGTGAGGAGATGCTTCAGGGCTGCTACAAAACATCAAAACATTCTAAGAACAGGATGGAAAGAGCATAAGTTACAGAAACAGCAAAATATAATGTCTTGCATTAAAAAAAAAAAAGTAAAACCTTAAAATATGCAGGAACTGGGTTAATATTCATTAACTCACTAAATCCTTGAAGTAACTCTAAGAGCTAAGTACTATTATTATCCCCACTATAAAAAGTAACACAGCCTCAGAGATGTTAATTAACTTGCCCAGAGTCTTGCAGACAGTAAGCAGCTGGGCTCTCCAACTCAAAACCATATTGCAGTAATGCCTCCCAACTGCTCCCACAGGACTTTAGGAAAGGGTATCCACATAAATTGTAATCTGGAATTGGAAGGGAAAGAAAAAATAAACAGGAGGTCAGACCTCCTATGCTTCACCAGGGAGTCTGAACTTCATCCTGAGGCTATGGGAAGACAAGCAAAGACTCCAAGAGAAGGCAAAGAATAAGTGGGGACCTAGCAATGGATAATCCAGTACTGGGTGGACTAACAATGGGTCCCCTCCAGAGCACCAAAATGAATTAGAATAAAGGAGAAGGCAAACCACAGGTTAAATTTCTCTAGTAAGTCCAAAGTCCAAAGTCCAAAGAAAGAATTTACTTTGAGGGGTACCAGAATATGCCACTCCAAAATATGCCACTTTGGCATTTGGATTATTTGGAGCTAACTCCTTTTGAAACTAGCAGACTCAGGAAAAGCTCCAAAAAATGGGGTTGCAAAAATGTAAAGGAGATTTACATATTATAAAGGAAATTTCCATTTGTAAAGATGCCTCCCTCTCCCACACCTGGAAGAGCTGCACTCTTAACCACTCTTATCAAGGGAGAAAGCACAGACTTACATCTTTATAACAAACCTTAGGAAACAACCCTTGTTTACCCTACTTCTCCTGGTCAGTTTCCCATGACTTGCTTTCCCCACCAAAAAGCCCAAAACCCCTTTGCCTTCAGTCTAAGATGGTATGTACAAGTCCATGTTCTAACCAGCACTCTGAGTTTACTCATCTCTGGGAACTCCCAAGTTTTACATGTGTGATGCACATGTTAATAATCTGTTTATTTTTCTCCTGTTAATCTGTCTTTGGTCAGGCTCATTTACAGGACCCCAACTGGAGAAACTAAGATGAGTAAAAGAAAAGATTAGTCTCTCCCTAAGCTTTAAGATAAGGAAATATTCAAAACATCTTTAAACACCTGTGAAAAATCAAGTCTGAATTCTGTGCCACTAACTACTATAGTTACTTGAGGGGAAGAAGAAATGAGTTCTTAGGGAAGACCTAGCAAAAGCATCCTACCAGTTCTAAGGGCCATCAAGGTGTAGGAGGTTGGTTCACGCTTCAGGGCATGCCAATTAAATATGACAACTACTGCAAATTAGTGGGTAACTCAGTGAGATATTTAAATACCTTGCTTACTGGATTACTGCCACTGTGGCAGACTTTTCTCTCCCTAAAAAAAAAAAAAAAAAATGGTGTCTGGAGAGACAAAGTGTAAAATACAGTAGTTATTTTTCCTCTGCCAAGGTGGGAGTATTAAGAAACTTGACGTATCAACTTTTATTTAGAAGTCTGAAAACTTCAAACAAATGAATAGACTACCAAACTGAAAACAATTTTTATGGCTTTAGATTTGACACACTGTTTTATATATAAATACTGCTGAAACCTTAATGAATTCTAATAAAATTATTTATTGTATCACGTTTTTCTTTCACCCAAGACACAGAAGAAAAGGAAAACGAAAGACATATACTCCATCAACTCTAAGATGGCACTGACTGTAAAAAACACAGTGATTTCAAAGAGGCTAAAAATGGAAAAAAAAAATGTGCCTCTTAGAATAAAAAGAAGTGCAATGTTCTGATCACAGTCATCAGTCTTGCTGATGTGGAAGTTCTTTCACTATAATAAAATTCAAGATTTTTCAGTAAGGTAGTCTGTTCATATGTAAGAGACCCTTTTGATGTTTCAGGAGTCCAGCAAAAACAAACTTCAAGACATACAGAAAAGAAACCAGCCAATGTCAGATACTGTTCAGCATGAAGACTGCACTCATGGTAAACTAAATCGAGGAGGTACGTTAAGGGATAAACTTGGCTTTAGAAATGTGACTACCAAACTACCATACGGTACATGGCAAGATGTAAAGCATGTCAGTGTATAATAATTTAAAGTTAAGAACACTGCTTTCATACAAATATAAAGTAAACATGTCAAAAATTAATTTACATTATTAATGAGGGAACCAGCAAGACGGCAAGGTGTACCAGAATACACCACCCCAAAATAGGCCTCTTTGGCATGTGGATTACTTTGAGCTAACAGACTCAGAAACAGCTTTAAAAACAACAAACAGGTTTTCCTTTTGTAAAGGAAATTTACATTTATAAAGAAAACTTCTGTCTGTAAAGGTGTCTCCTTCTCCCATACTGGAAAGAGTAAGACTCTTAGCAATCTTATCAATGGAGAAGGCACTAACTACAACATGCTTAACAAACCTTATTAAACAACCCTTTTCTACCATATTTTTCCTGGTCACCTTCCCATAACTTGCCTCCCCAAACTCCTTTTTTTGTTTGTTTTAGCCTAAGATGGTATACAAACCCAGGTTTTAACCACCCCTTTGGGTTACTCGACACTGGTGCTCCCATGTATACATGTGTAATGTTGATGTTAATGAACTTCTGTTTGTTTTTCACCTGTTAATCTGTCTTTGGCCAGGCTCATTGATAGGGCCCCAGTTGGAGAACTTAAGACTAGTAGAGGAAAAGATTTTTTCTTCCCTTACAATTGTCATACTGGTTTCCTAACTTAATAGAAAGCTATGGTGATCTAAAGTATGGTGATCTACTATGGTAAGCTACAGTATGGTTATTATTTTAAGGATAGATATATGTGTAGCTCAGCAAAACAGAACAGAGAATCCAGAAATAAACCCACACATTTATGGTCAATAATTTCAGCCAAGGTGGCAGGTACTGCAATAAATAAAATACACTTTTATTCAACAAATGGTCCTGGTACAAATGGCCATCTTCTGGGAAAAGAAATAAATCTCAACCATAATTTCACTCCATATACAAAAGATGACTCAAAATTAATTCTAGATCTAAGCAAGTAAGCTAACACTGTAAAACTTTCAAAAGGGAGGAAGTGAAAGATTTTTTGTTTTTTTTAAATTGAAGACATTTTCGATTTCTTTTGGGAACTTTACCAATTATTTGAAAAATCGGGACAAAAATTTCTTTTGACTCATTTTGATCTGTTGAAATTGAACTTCTTATGTCCTGAGGTGGTTGGCTAAGAATACCACCAACAAGATATGTGCCATCGTCTTCCACGGTGTTCAACACAATGCGGGAGAAAAATACTACAGGTGGATCCAAAGAGAAAACCTTCCACCACATTCTCCGTTCATCCTTAATTTTCAGCATTTAAATTCTTGGGGGGAAACGTTCTCCAAGGACTACCCTGTAGGTAGTGGCACCCTAGCAGGCAACGTAATACTCCTCTGTACAGACATGATAAAGCAGGAAATCAAAAGCAGGGATAGACATATTCAAGCAGTAAAGGGATTTTCAATTCATTTAGCTGAACATTCATTCATAAGCCCTTCTACCAATAATTTAGTCCACATTAGACATATCAAAACCAGTGGCCAGAAAAGCTATAGCTTTAAGAAAAAAAAAACAAAAAAGTCTGACTATGGAAGGTTATCACAAGGGATATGTGATTTAAGAAAAGATTTGAAAACCTCCCATGAACACATCTCACCTCACCATTAAAAGATGCAGGCTCTTCTGTCTTATTTAATCCTCATAAAACTAAACACATGTGTATTAAAAGATATTAAGTTAATAGTTCATATAAAAGTGCAAAGGAGCAAATACCCAAGTGAACTCTTTAGAATTCTCTGCAAAGCCTTTACTGGGAACGACTTCAATATCCAGGCAGTTGGATATAGACTCCCCTTTTCTCCCTTCCTGTATTTAGGTAGTTCTCAAATGCTCAAGTGTATAAGAATTACTATACAGTGTCACCTACCAAAACCACGAATGCATCACGGGCCACTAAGGAATTTCCAAGGAAATCATGAAGAAATGTGTTTCTCAAGCTTCTGTTCATTATTTTGTCCCTAATGAGCCTTTTTAGACATTATTTTCTTAACTGCTCCCCTACAGTTTTATTACCACAGATTTCCTGTGCATGTGTTTATGTACTGTGTATATATCATTTATACATGAAAAAAGTAAGATGTTTATTGTTTCCCCAAACTAATTTTCACCCACTAACAGGTATTATCACCCCCACTGAGAATACATGACCTAACATGATCTCTAGCTTAATGCATGCGATCCTCACATAACTTCAATGGCTTCTTTCAAAGAAAAGTCTATTTCCAAGAGACTTCTCGTTTGGGTATATATATTGAAATTTGTTTTCTTCACACTAGTTGTTTCTAAACTTTTCTAATAAAGCACATATTTGTAGTGAAGAAGGAATGCACACTCTGAAGACGAAAACCACATGTGTACATACTCAGCAAAGGAGGAAATGTATTTGAGCTTTGGCATCTTAAAACATTATGTGATTTGGGAAAGAACAGCCTTTTTAGCAATGATCCTGGAACAAGTGGATATCCACATGTAAAATAACGCAGTCGGGCTCCTACCTCACACCATATACAAAAATTAACTCAAAATGGATCAAAGGTCTAAATGCAAGGGTTTAAACTATAAAACTTAGAAGAAAACATAAGTAAATCTTTGTGACCACAGATTAGGCAATGGTTTCTTAGATGTGACACCAAAAGCATGAGCAACAATAATAACAAAAATAGATAAATTGGACTCCATCAAAACGTACAAGTTTGTGCTTCAAAGACACTATCAAGAAAATGAGAAGACAACCAGAAGAATGGGAGAAAATATTTGTAAATCATATATATGATAAGGAATCTGTGTGTCATATATGTAAAATTCTTACAGCTCAATAAATACATAGACAACCCAATTTTTAAAAACAGGTAAAGGATCTATATCCTGTTCTCTAAACACAATAAACAAATGACCAGTAAGCACAGGAAAAGACACTGAACATCATCAGCTATTAGAAAAATGCAAATCAAAAGCACAATGAGGTATCACCTCACACCCATAAAGATGGCTATAACAAAAACACAGTTAACAAGTGGTGACAATTGGGAGAAATTAGAACCCTCACATACTGCTGATGGTAATGTAAAATGGTGCATGCACTTTGGAAAACATTCAAGTATTTCCTCGAGAGGTTTAACATAGTTACCATATAATCCACCAACTGCACTCTTACACATATGTCCAAGAGAAACAAAAATGTTTGTCCACACAAAAATTTGTGCGTGAATGTTTATAACATTATTCATAGTTATTCATATTTGCCCCAAAGAAGGAAGAACTTAAATATCCATCAGTTGATAACAGACAGATAGAATGGAATATTATTAGCAATAAAAATAAATCAAGCTTCTGATACATCCCACAACTTGGATGAACCTTAAAAACATGATGCTAAGTGAAATAACATGCACCAAAGATCACATATTTTGTGATGTCATTTATATGAAATACCTGGAATAGGCCAATAGAAGCAGAAAGTAGATTAGTGATTGCCTAGGGATGGTGGGGTTAGTGACAAATGGAGAGTGAATGCTAATGACTATGAGGTTTCTTTTGGGGGTGATGAAAATTGATTGTGGTGATGGTTACACAACTCTGAGTATACTAAACACTATGAAATTGGACACTCTAAATGGGCAACTGGTATGGTATATGAGTTATATTTCAATAAAGCTGTTACCTAAAAAGTCAGAAACCAAGGAAAAAGAAACAATCAGATTCCCAGATCCTCTTACCCACTCCCTAGAACCAGGGGACTGCCATGCCTCTACCCTGGCCAATGACTCAAGCTTTGTCCCTACAGAGGATAAAACACAGGGTCTCTGGGCGTGGAGTACATCAGGCATAGTTATATAGCAAGGCTCTGGGAAGAGACTTCTTCAGGGATTTGGAAGTTACAGAACACTGGAAGTGTGTGAACATCTTGAGAAGGTATTGAAGAGTGAAGAGTCTGGGGGTGAGACAGTGATAAGTATTTAGAAAACCAAACAAATTACAAGACAAGACAATTACTTCCAGAGAAAACAATAGGCAGGAAAAAGACAGTGATGGTAGGAACTCCATGGTTCAGCTTTAGATGGCATTTACATAGAACACTAATGTAAATATTCAATATTTATTTCATCAAAATTAGAGGAAAACTATATTGGGATCAGAAGGGAAGGAAGGGAACCACGTGAAATACAAGTGGAAGGATAAAGGATGGTTAAATCTTCTGGTTCCACAGGGAAAATCAATTGAAAAGCTTGAAATTAAAAAAAAAAAAGTAGGAATACAAAAATGTTATTTAGAGATATGGAGGTAAAAAACAATCAGTTAAAAAAAAGGGATGTGGAGTGAGAGAGGAGGAAGGATATTATAGAGTTTGCTTTTCCGAAATAATGAACCTTGTAGAATTATTTGATTTTACACACACATACAATCAATGGGAAATGCTTGCAAGTTGTACAATGTAATGAAAATTTTCAAACACCTTTTTGCTATTATAAAAAACGTTATATGAATTTTGTTCCCAGTGATTTTCTTATATACATAATGATTTCTACAGTAACGTAAAATATTTTAAGTTATTCTGCAGGTAAAATGTTTAACTTAATTCCCTCAAATATTTAAGTAAAATTCCTTTTTAAGAAGATGCACAATGTTTATCCTATGTCTCCATGAGCCTCCTAACACAATGACAATTACCCCTATAAAATCCCAGTTTGAGAAGCACAAGGACTTAACTAGAATCTGACTATTCTTCTATACTTAGTGCTTTTTAACTTATATATCATTCATTCATTCATTTATTCATTCAGCAAATATGTAAGGGCTTAGTAACAGTCTATTTAGGTGGGGGAAAAAAAACCAACAAAACACGTCTGACCCAAGATTGCTCCTGACACATTTTTCTGGCATTATATTTTTGTCCAGATTGTCAACCAACATCAACATATGGGTGCAAACCCACTTATTGAGGCTGAGTTTGATATTTAGCCTAAGTCCTGTAAAACTTGGACTTGAGATTCTATGAAGTTATTATATGCACACATATTTGAAGGACATTTTAAAAAGTGCTCAACTATAAATATTCTGATTCACTGCTCTTTCACACGTACTAAAAATGACTCGCACAATCACTAACCAGGAAGAAGGTTTTGTGTCTCACTGAAAATGTCACTTAATAAATAACCTTCAAATTTAAATGCAAACTACGGAAATCATTCATAGATCCTCAAACTTGTCCTTGAAGTCTAAATGCGCAAAGAAGGTAACTAAAAAAAGATTTCCTACCATTAACAGTCTATTGCTTTAACTCTTTGAAAATGAGTCCAAACTCTAAAGTTTTTAGCATAATATTCTTATGTTTAAGAATCTGCATCTCTTACAGCATTTAGAATGAAATGTTAAATATAACTTTGGGATAATTTGCAATTTTCACTTCTCAGATTAGATCACTAACAGTTTGAGGGGAAATTACTTTTATAATTTATTTATAATAATAAGTGCATTTAATCTAGTCAAAAAGTGATGTCTTGTTTACAACCACATACCCTAGTGTAATGAACATAAGTCTTGATACACACACTAGATGCTCAATCATGGCAACCCTAAAATTATGGCTAGGAAACATGACCTGGGATGGGCACAAAGACCAACAGACTGAGCATTTGAGTAAGTGGTGAGGGAAATTTTGAGACAGAGAATTTGCCACCGGATATGAATTAGATTACATGGAATTGGCTTTTACATTAGATTAAAAAAACCTCCTTGATTGTAATATACTGTATACCTTTATATCCTCCATAGTACCTATGTCCACACCAGGTGTGGTGGGCAGAATAATGGCCCTCTAAAGATGCCCACCTCCTAATCTCTGGAACCTTCGTATATGTTGCCTTACATTGCAAAGGGGGCCTTAAGTCTGCAGATGAAGTTAAGGTTGCTAATCACCTGACTTAAAGGAGAGAGATTATTCTATATCATCTAGGTGGGCCCAGTGTAATCAAAAGGGTCCTTAAAAGATAGAAGAAGGAGGCTGAAAAGGTCACAACGAGAAGTGAGAAGGACTTGACCGGACCTTGCTGACATTGAAGATGGAGGAAGGGGCCATGAACCAAGGAATGCTAGCAGCTTCTAACAGCTGGAGAAGGCACAGAAATGAATTCTCTTCTGGAGCCTCCAGAAAGGAGCACAGCCCTGCCAACACCTTGATTTTAGCTCAATGAGACTTGCTCCAGACTTCTGACCTCCAGAACTATAAAATAAACTTTTGTTGCTTTAAGTCACTAAGTTTAGGTAATGTGTTATGGATATGATAGAAAATGAATACAGTTTTAATCGATAAATACTTTCAAAATAAAAATAACAATTGAAAAAGAACAGCTAAGAAAATAAGCATGGCCATTCAAGGTATTTTCACTTTCCCACATCTTCAAATTATTTGAAACCTTCAATCACTGAAATTTTATCCATTCACCCACTCATTTGAAATCTACAATTTCTTTGAATTGGAAACAGTTTTCTCCCACTGACCAGCAGCTACAGTGCCCGGGGAATCACCCACTGGCTGTTCCTATGAGGATATTTTCCTCGTGCTCTATGACTTCATTATGGCTAATACATCTCTACAACATAAAAGGTGCTTTCGCTCATCACTTTAGGTAGATATTTTGGTCTAAGTTATCTTTTAGTTGTTTATGATTTAAACACAAAACAGATTTTACAGACTGGGAGCACAAAGAACTATATTTTGATATAATCAGTTCATCTTTTATCTATTTCTTCACTTAACCAGCATTTACTGAACACTTAGAGTATGCTAGCATTGAGAACCTGAAGGTTGAACAACACACAGTCACTGCCCTGAAGAATTGAGTATCCTCAGGAAGCTAGCCTAGTGAAGGAGACAGAAATGTCTTAAAGCAAAGGTTTAAAAGTGGAATTCACAAAGTGTTACGGGAACTCAGAAGGAAAAATTATTAACCTCATTAAAAAAATGTATTCAAAATCATAAAAAATAAGAAGGAACATATTTATGGATGAATATACTCTGAACCTACAATTAGTTATAAACTCATGGGTTGGTTAGAAGACTCTACTGAATGTCTCTGCAGGCCCATAATCATTCTCTGAGAATGACCCCTCCACTCACCCCCATACACAGCCAGAATTGAAACGACTGTGGGTTATCTCTGACCTACACAGGCCAGCCAATCAGATTCTCTCAGTCCAGGGAATTTACAATTAGAATTCAAGGGAGGCATTCATCTCTGCTGCAAGTGAAGTCAGGTGATGAAGATTCAGTGGCCTAGGAAGCAATGTCCTGCAGGCATGTGGGGCCCCAGACAAAGAGAAACCGAGGAGGTTGGCAAGTAGAGAAAAAGAAAAATGAAGCAGCAACTCAGACCATGACTGCGGTTCTGCCCTGCCTTTCCTTTGAGGCCTTGCTCTACTCTCTATTTTCTGTCGCAGTGAGGCAGACCTGTGTCTTTAACATAAAATCCTTATTTTGTTTCAAATTACTCTGAGTGGGTTCTGTTGCTTGCGCGGTGAGGTAGTTCTATCTGTATGAAACAGATTCCACATTTTCATTTGCCTCAATGACCTCACCTGCAATATGGGGATAGGGAAGTGGCTTCCCCTTTCAGGGACCAGGCAGCAGGATCCAGATACAGCTGTGCAAGTACCGAAGCACCTGGACTATAAATTATCACATAAATGCAAAACTTTAAAAACTGTAACTGGTTACGAAATATTCACAGAATGACCCCTATTAAAAGCCAAATGGAGGGATTTTTCCAGCCAAAATAAGGTGGAAAAGAAGCTCAAATTAAAATGGGCCATAATTGAAAGCAGGGCTCTATACTCAACTTCAGAGATTAGTTCAGTTTTGCCCACTTCAAAGGGTGAAAGAGAGATAGGAGAGAAGGAGGTAATGGTGGAAAGAGAGAATCCACACAGAAGTAGAGGGATGAAAACTGGAAAGGATTTTATCTTCTCGGAGAAAGTCTATCTTTCTAGTAAACTATGTCGCACAGCAGACTGTACAAAAGGTGATCTTCTTGCAACAGGAGATAGAAAGGGCATCAAAAGACAACTCTCAAAGGTCCCCAACTAGAGAAAGCAGGGTGTTCTACCGACATCAGCAGAATGGGACTCATGTCCGACCTACAGGGGATGTTCTTCCTATTGTCTATTATCAAGAAACTGTGGAATGATATGGAGGCACAGCTGCAGTCTGGGGGCTACCTTATGCTGCCTGTCCTTGATGTTACTGATGGCTTATTATCTTTGACAAGCCAGCACAGACAAGAAAGATAAGGAAGTGAAGTGAAACCTTAGTTTATGTTAGCACCCTATTAACATCTCTGATCATATGCTTGTTCAGCAAGGAGCTAGACACTGGCTAAAATAGAGTTGAGAAATGGTCTAAAAACAATTTCACTTACTGATGCTAGGATCCGGTTCCCTATGCATTACCAAGTGTTTAGTAAATATCTAGATCAAATGATATACAATTTTTGGTACACATGCTCTCCTTTACTACAGAATTCACTTCACCACATCGCTGCCACAAAAAAGTCCCATGCTAAGGAATAAAACTCCTCAACATGTGTCTTGGTAATGGTTTCTTGGATTTCATACCTAAAGCAAAGGCAACACAATCAAAAATAAACAAATGGGACTTGATCAAACTAAAGAAAGGTCTATACAGCAAGAGAAACTATCAACCAAGTGAAAAGACAACCTACGGATTGGGGAAAAAATATTTGCAAATTAAATATCTAATAAGGGGTTAATATCCAAAATACATAGGAAACTCATGCAACTCAACAGCAAGAGAACAACCCAATTTAAAAATGGGCGGGCTTCCCTGATGGTGCAGTGGTTGAGAGTCCACCTGCCGATGCAGGGGACACGGGTTCGTGCCCCGGTCCAGGAAGATCCCACATGCCGCAGAGCGGCTGGGCCTGTGAGCAATGGCCGCTGAGCCTGTGCGTCCAGAGCCTGTGCTCCGCAACGGGAGAGGCCACAACAGTGGGAGGCCCGTGTACCGCAAAAAAAAAAAAAAAAATTGGGCAAAGGACCTGAAGAGACATTTTACCAAAAGAAAAATGATATATGAAAGTCCAACAGGTACATGAAAAGATGCTCAACATCACTAGTCATTATGGAAATGCAAATTAAAACTATGATGAGATATCACTTCACACTTGCTGGAATGGTGATCATCAAAAAGACAGGAGGTAAAAAGTGCTGGTGCAGATGTGAGAAAAGGGAACCCTTGTGCACTATCTGTGAGATTGTAAATTGGTACATCCACTACGGAAAACAGTATGAAAGGGCCTCAAAAAATTAAAATAGAACTATTTTATGATCCAGCTATTTCATTTCTGGGAATATACCCAAAGGAAATGAAAACACTAACTCAAAAAATACCTGTATCCTCATGTTCATAGCAGCATTATTCCCAATAGCCAAGATATGGGACAGCATTAAGTGTCTACCTTTGGATGAATGGATGAAGAAGTTGTGATTATACATATATATACACATATATAAATAGCATATATAAACACATGTACATACAGTGGAATATTATTCAGCCATCAAAAATGAGAAAATCCTACCATTTGTGACAACACAGATGATCTTTGAAAGCATTATACCAAGTGAAGTAAGTCAGAAAGAGAAGGACAAATACTGTATGATGTCACTTATATGTGAAACCTAAACAGCAACAGCAAACTTCCAGTTATAAGATAAATAACTACTAGGGATGGGATATAATGAACAACATGACTACAGGTAACACTGATGCATGATATAGAGGAGAGCTGTTCAGAGAGTACCTCCTAAGAGTTATCATCAAAAAAAGAAAAAACAAGTCTTATGCTACGTCACGCTGAGTTTCTGTCGCTGGTGTTGATCCTTCCTCTTCCATGCTATGAAGATATTTAGCCTTCATTCTTGCAGTGTCAACACTTAGCATAGTGCCTAGCACAGAGGTGATATTCAAACAACATCTGTATATGCTAAGAAAGCAGACCGTAATGTTTAGTCTGTATGCACATTCTGAATTCCTGTTAACATTTTGTGAGCACTTACTCAACTCCAGGTGTAGCACTCCTTTCTGTGTATTGCTTCATTAAATCCTTACAACACCCTAAGGAGAAAACCAAGGCAGAGAAACCAGGTCTAAGGTCATCGAGACAACTACCTGGAGTGCAGTTCTAGATCCAGTCAGCCTAGCTCCCGACGCAAGCCCTACACTACTCTGTGCAGTACTGCCATTCATATTCTCATCAACTCATCCATGCTTTGCTGATGGGCTAGCCGATAGTGCTCTGAGGGATACACAAACAAACAGGATTGTAACCTTGCTCTCCAGGAGTTACAGTGGTGTTAACACAACTAATTCCAATAGGAGGCAGAATCTGACAAGCACTCCTAGAAATGAGACTCAAGGTCATAAGACAGAAACACAACTCTTAGCTAGCATGGATGAATGGCCTTGGCCTCATGGATATAGATACTAACGATCTGCAGAGATTTGCCGAGATGGGGGACCAGGTAATATTCAGCAAAATCACCACACATCAGGTAAAGCAGTGTGTTTGGGACTACCTGGGGCACAGGACACCTGTAGGAAGTGCTAATGATGAGTGCTTTGTAATTCATACTCTACCTGAGGCATAGAGAGGTGGACTGACTGAGGAATCCAAACACTAAGCAGAGAATACTCTGAAGTTCTGAACTTTAGTGACAATGAGGATGTCACTAAATGGTCGCTTTTGAACAGAGTCCAAGGTCATAAACACAGGTATGTTAGAATTATAGTCCCTAACTCAGTAGAGAGGGAGATGGCTGTACCTATCAATCAAGACAGACAAGATCTCCAACTGAATGCCCCACCACACACTAGCATAGGGCCTTCCTTCCACTATGTCAAGTGTAAACGAACACAGTGATTTTGAGAATGGAACTCTAGACCTCCGTCCATTCACCTCTAACAAAAGCAAGTGACTGACAGTGATGGTGAATCAAGTGGTATCCTTTGAATTAGGCCTTGGAGGGCCTATACAAAGCAAGTAGTGGCTAAGAATTCAGTTTCAATTGAAAGGAACCAACTACATGTAGCTAATCTACATGTAGAAATCCTCTATTTCTCTAAAAGGTGAACAGTGGATCGATGTAAAAACTACACATATCAGACCTGATAAAGCACTGTACTCAAAATGAAACATTTACAGAAAGAGAACCTCTACAGTAAGAAATAATTTGCTTACACAGGCAACTTTATGGCTGCCCTTCAGTTAGTTGGAAAATGAAGATTTAGAGATTTCTCTCAAGTTCTGCATAAGCACAAGGTAAGATTTAAAAACTTCCGATTTCCTTGCATTAATATCCAATTCCCTTTCAGAAGAAATTTTATTAAATTAGAAATGTAATTCTTTTGTTTAAAAGAAAAGCCTCACTATTCTTTTTGATGATTACATTGCTGGTGTGATTTTAGTCACTGTCAATAAACAAAGTGACAGTAAATAACCATTTCAAGGCATCAGTTTGCATAACAATACCTCTTAAGTTCTAGGTTTGCTTATTTAATGTGAAAGCACTATTTCTCTTGGCAAGTACGCAGGTGAGAGCTCAATCTTTACGAAGAACATGTTAAAAGATCTTTCTCAAATGTTTAAAATCACAAAAAGAGTAATGTTCTGAAACATGCAGAGATATTAATAAAAGCACTTCATCTCTATAGAGCTTAAATATTAAAAAGCACTTATATAACCTTCATTAAAATAATTAACATTTCAAGACAACAATTTAAAGAACACACGACGGCAAATTACATTTTGGCAGTGCTGAGTGGTCCTTGAGTACTTCTTCCTGGGGGTTCTTGAAAGTCTGTTTTCTCCACCTAGAATACTCTTTACCTCATTTTCTTGTATTCCTTCCGCTCTCCTGGTCATCCTACTCTGTTCATCTTTCCTCCTCTCACTAAAAACCTTTCTTAACCTGGTACACTATTGTAGCTATATGCTTCTATAACATCAGATCACTCTCTTTCATACCACTTACAGAGCTCTGATACTAAAATTATGTATTTCATTGTTAGATTACCACCTTTCTCCCTCACTAGATCATAAACTCCCCGAGGGAAGGCATTGGTTCCATCCTGTACACCACTAAATCCCCAGTTGCAAATCCCTAGCACTCAGAATATATACTGTCATCATACATACGTCATACATATCAGTCACTCAATACATTTTTGAGGAAGGAATGGACCAAAAAATCTTTACCTGAATACCTGCCCCAGAATGTACCTTATATATGGGATGAGTGAAATAAATTTAACATTTATTATGTGAGTATATTCATTTAAATGTTATACTTCACTTTGCAGATTTGAGAATAGTAGTCATAAGCTATGTTTACAATGGGGAATTTTATGGAAACAAAAATGCGTTTATAATAAAAATTTATCTATCAGGGAGGAAGAAATTTTCTTCTATCCTTCTACATGCTTCTGGCTAGTCTAAGAATTAAATTGACACGAGACAGATTAACAGGAGAAATCAGTGAAATTTTAATAACATGTATACATGGGAGAGACCCAGAACTGAGTAAGTCACCAAAACGGCCCAAACTCACCTTAAATACCATCTTCAGCTAAAGACAAAAGAGGATGTTGAGGGTAGTGGTTTGAGATTTCAAAGGGGAGGAAGGCAATTCACATGGACATGGAAAAGCAAATATTTTGCAAGCAAATTGGTTAACAAATTTTGTTTACAAATATTGTAAACAAGTGTTTTCTGGGCCATGCAGAGACAATGGAACACAGAGTGGACTCTGATCTCTAGGCCCTACCAAGTTTCCCCCTCTACACCTAGTCCATATTCTTTGCAGGCGTCTCTGATGATAGCTCTATTCCGGGAACAGGCCCTCTATCTACAATTTTTTAGACAGTTAGAGGAAAGGTCAAAGTGTCTTCCTGAGTCTTTTGGGCCTTGATTGCTTTTAGCTCATAATAATCCACATGCCAGACACATTTTGGGGTGGCAAATTTTGTTCTCCTACATATCCATAACAACAATAAAAGTTACAACAACAAATGATTCCAAAATTAAAGCAATAGCCCTGTTATTTCAAATAATTTGAGAAGAGCACAAATCTATTAAAATAAAGAGAAGTGGAGTCCACTGGAATGAGTCTAGGCATTAGTCCACTCAGGTCCACTGAAGACAAATCTTTAAGAGAGAGGCATTAGAAGTGTGCATACACCAGGCCTGAATGCCCAGCCAGTAGGTGAGGCCCAGCCCAGCGAAAGTACTAAAGACTAGTGAAAACACTCATGTCTGCAAATTTAGAATGGATGGTTGCAACTGTAATAGGCTTTAAAAATGTTTTATTAGAAAGGCCTATAACTTTGCTATGGGGAAAAAAAAAATTCTATTTTAATTTGCATCTCCAAATAGAATTATGTTAGAATAACAAAAAAAATATCCCTGAACTCATCTAATTTTAAGAAAAAATTAGAGTAGCAATAAAGGGAAAGCTCCTTTTCTTTCATTTAGCGGGATAAAGATTTTGCCTTTTACTTAAATCCTCCTTATGGCTACACTTTAAGAATTAAGTCATTTACTGTGACAACTAAAATCCACAATTTCTTGTCCCTTTGTGAAAATTCGGGCATATTTTTATCATTATACTCATTATTATTGACAACAAGCAAAAACAACTTAGCTAACTGCTCTGGAAAATACATGCTCCTAGAACAAAGAACTATCAACTAACTAAAACAGCCAATTTAGCAGGGAGATCAGTTTGTCAGAACTTACTGCAAGATCCTCATCTTTCTGTGGCATCAACACAAAGCCATTTTGTCCTAAACTCTGCCCAACTCCAATCAGTTCCCCGACTTCAAACACCTGGCTTAAAATCACCCAGCTCAAACCCTAAAATGCATGAATGCAATTTTCTAAATTCCCTCTTTTGAGAAACTACTCGAATTCTGTCAAGTTTGTGTATCCCTTACTACATGAGGTCTAAAAGCAACGCTCTATTGCATCAACAAGCTCTTCTGGTGGTCTTGTGGAAAGCTGACAGCCAATATTTGTCTTAGGTCCCACTAAACAGAAGCTTCTTTGAGTTCACAGATGGTGTCTTGGTCACTGTCATACATACCTGCGACCAACATGCTTGCTGGCACATAGTACGTTACTAATTCATACTTAGGAAGGAAGGTTGAGTATGGTAATCTTGTTCTGTTAGATCATAGAGAGTCAAAGCACTTATAAAGCAAAGGTAGTTGCCAAATCTAAACTGACAAACCCTGTCCTCATGTTCTATCTCAGCATCACTCTTAAAGCTGCCATACAAAAAGTCCTTGCAAACTGTGTTTTGAAATTAGACACCCATTTATGTCTGCACAAATTAAGTTAGTTCCTGCAAATTAAAGAACAATGATTACTGCTCTCCTTCTAGATGACCATCAGCGTAGGTTTCAGCAATAGTTTGGAGAGAGTTTTTATTTTTTATACTCCAATGTTCTCTTAAAGCAATAGAAGCAGCTCAGGAGATGCATTCTAAAGCTTCTTTCTTATTTTGTGAAAAGACCAGACATTCCTCAAACATGAGAAAAAGAATAATAAAGGTACAGAAAACATCTTGTTCAGAACTCATCCATTTCTAAGAGTCTACAAGATGTAAAACTGGTGAGCAAACCTGCCTCAGTAAATAGAGATGCTCCAACAGTGTTTATGGAACAAGTGAATGAGATGAATCACAAAACTTTTTTTTAAACTCTTGTTTCAAAAGTACAACAGGTATAGCATGTAGAAATTTTATTTACTTAAAAAAACCTTAGGGGCATCAAACATCTGCTGAAGTCCTGGTAGAAGGCATGAAATTAGTGAAAACCTAAGAAAACGTCAATTTATGTATTAGTAGGTTTGTATACATTTCTGGGTCAGGTTTCCTCTATCAATCACCTGCATGAAAATTTCTTGGATGGGCATAGGAAGAGGTTGGAGGCCATTACTCGCATCTTCCCAACAACAACAACAAAGGTGAATCAACTGAAAAATCAATGACTTTTCTTAGATCCATCAGCTAATTGAGGTTATAAGTCATAGTCACCACTCCACAATCCAGAGCGACAGGTGAATACAAAGAACCACAACCAAGATCAGCTTACCTGAAGCGAAAGCAGAAAGAGCTAGTAACTGACAGAAACACATAAATGGTGATTTTAACAAATTGCTGGAGGTTCAGTGTGAACTAGCTTCAGTGTAACTAACACCTAGAAGCCCAGTCTTAGGGGAGACTGTATACTTTTGTGGGTTTTACCTTCAGGAACTCCACTATACTCCCACGGTCAAGATTGTACAAAAATCCCTTCAGGGGAGAGAAAAAGTAACTTTTGAAAATTTCTCAGATTGCTCTCTGTAACAAAGACCTGCCATCCTATTTTACCAGAACTATATCTGAATGTGGGGAAAAGAAATTAGCCAATCCTAGCCTCTTCTAGTTTTCCTGTTTCCCCACAGGAGATTAAAAACATAAATAAATAAATAAAGTTATAAAATTGTTCCAGAGATCACAGCCCAGAGAATTAGGTTCACTAGAAATTCTGAGATTTAATCATAACATTATAGAACAATAACCCTCTCAATACACCATCACCACATAAACAGGGCTTTAGTCCAACAATGGATTATAATTGAGAGATGGAGTTCTTAGGGAAACCTAAAGGAAGCAGGGAAGAAGAAAAAATATTTAAGGCTACAACAAACATTAAACACAGCCCAACTCCTAGGTAGATTAATATAAAATCTCACATTAAAAGCTTAATGTTTTCAGTTCTTGTTACCTGAGACATCATTTCTAGCCTCCAACAAAAAATCACAGAGCCTGCTAAAAGCCAAGGAAAAAAAACACAGTCTGAAGAGACGAAGTGAACATGAGAACTGGACTCAGATATGTCAAAGGTTTTGGAATTATCAGGTAAGGAATTAAATTACAGTTAATATAAGACTATACTAGAAAAGTAGACAATGTATAAGAGGAGGTAAATGTAAGCAGAGAGACGGAAACTCAAAGAATAACCAAAAGGAAATGCTAGCTATCAAAAAACATTGTAACAAAATAAAGGATGACTTTGGTGGGCTCATCAATGGACAGACCATAAACATGGAATGAAACAGTAAGCTTGAGGACATGTCAACAGAAACATCCCCAAACTAAAATGCAAAAAGAAAAAAAAAATACAACATTCAAGGACTGTGAGACAATTAAAAATGGTATAATATGAATGCCAAAAGGAGAAGTAAAACGAAGAAGAGATACTTGACATAATGATTGCCAGGAATTTTTCAAAATTAATGGCAGACATCATATCACAGATCCAGGAAGCCCAGAAAACACAAGTGTGATAATTATCTAGAGGAAAAACATTCCTTATCATAAAAGACTTGTCATATTTCTGGCCATAAATGATGTAAGCAAAAAGACAGTGGAATAAAATATTTGAAGTGTTGAAAGGAAAACAAAACAAAAAACTTTCACCATTCACCAACCAGTCAATAATGTTTTAATAACTTTGTTTGGGGACAGATGGCTAGACCTATCATAATGATCATTTCATAATGTATGCAATGGCAAATCACTAGGTAGTACCTCTGAAACTAACATAATATTGTATATCAACCATATTTTAATTAAAAACCCATCAATTAAAAAAAGAATAAAAGGGGGAATTAATTAATTAAACTGCATTTAAGGAAAGAAGTACTGCTGGAATAAGTGGAAATCCATTTGCAAAAAAAAATAAAGGTGTAAACCTTTTACAAAAATTAAAATAGATGACGGAACTAAATGTAAAGTGTAAAACTGTAAAACTTCTGAAAGATAACATAGAAGAAAATAAAAACTTGGTTTGGTAATTTTTATGGCTATAACACCAAAAAAAGGTCTATAATTTGTTTGGCAACGAGTTTATAGATATAACACCAAAAGAATGACCCATCAAAGAAAAAACTTGTAAGTTGGACTTCATTAAAATTAAGAACTTCTGTTCTACAAAATACTGATAGAAGAATGAAAAGACAAGCAGGAGACTGGTAGAAAATATGCAATATGCAAAACACATACTCAATAAAGCACTTATATCTAAAATATATAAAGAACTCTTAAAACTCAACAGTAAGAAAGAACTCAATTAAAAATGGGCAAAATACCTAAAGAGACACTTCACCAAAGAAGACATATAGGTGGCAAATATGCATAGGAAAAGATGCTCAACATCATGTATTATTAGGGAAGTGCAAATTAAAACGATGAGATATCACTAGACAACTATTAGAATGGCTAAGATCAAAAAACCTGACACAACCAAATACTGGCAAGGAAGCACAGCAAAAGGAACTCCCACTCACTCCTGGTGCAAATGTAAAGTGGTTACAGAAACTTTGGAAGACGTGGAGCTTCACATAAACCTCAATATAATCTTACCACAGAATCCAGCAATCACACTCCTAGGTATTTACCCAACTGAAATGAAAACTTATGTCCACACAAAATCTACTCAGGAATGTTTACATCAACCTTATGCATAATTTCTCAAAACTGGAAGCAACCAAGATGTCCTTCAATAGATGAATGTATAAACAAGCTTTGGCACATCCATACCATGGGATATTATGCTATAATAAAAAGAAATGAACTATCAATTCATGAAAAGGCATGAAGGAACCTTACATGCATATTCTTAAGTGAAAGAAGTCGGTCTGAAAAGGCTACATGATATGATTCCAACTATATGACTTTCTGGAAGAGACAAAACTACAGAGACAATGAAAAGAACAGAGGTTACCAGGCCTTCAGAGGAAAGGAGAAAGGGATGAATAGATGAAGGACAGAGAATTTTTAGGGCAGTAAAACTGTTCTGGATGATACTGTATTGGTTGGATACATGACAAAATGCATTTGTTAAAAGCCACAGAACTGTACAACGCAAAGAGTAAACTTCAGTGCAAACTACAGATGTTAGATAATAATAATGTGTCAATAGTGGTTCATTAATTATAATAAAAGTACCACACTAATTAGGATGTTAATAAGAGAAACTGCATACGTATAGAGGGTGGGGGTTAGAGAAACTCTGTACTATTTGTTCAATTTTTTCTGTAAGTCTAAAACTGTTCTAAGCAATTAAATCTAATATTATTATTTTTTTTTTTTAAAGAAAGCACACCTAAAAGAAGTTATCTGGGATGCTCTTTGGGAGTGGGATCCAGAAACAAGAAACCTCTGTTGCAAGCAGCTAGGAGGAGTCTTAAGTTGTTAAAATTTCAGTCCATGGCTTTAGCCATACAGAGGTCCAAGGTAGATACAACAGTCAATTTGAAATAGGTTTAGTTCCAAGAATAGGACTTGAATTTGAAAAACAGAGGGTAGTTGGCTGGCTGTTTGGAGGTAACGGATGGCAGAGCCAAATTTCCTCAGGGTCAAGCCATTCTTAATGAAGAAAGACTTTAAGTGGGCACTGCTGTAGGTTCTTCAGTAACAAACAAAGGTTTAGATTGGATGGATTTCATAAGCAAGTCAAAGTTCCCTTCACTAGACACATGGAAAGAATTTATTTATGACAGTGAGTAACACTAAAAATGTACGTGTGTATACATGTGCATGTGTTTGTAGTATCAGGAGATGCTCGGCTTTGGTCCTTCAACTTATGCAGTCCCAATATTTTTAATTGAGATACATACACAAATAAATACATATATATGTATGTATATGTATATACATGGGTATCTAAATAAAATTCACATACCATAAAACTTACCCTTTTAAAGTAAAAAATTCAAAGTTTTTAGTATGTTCACAAAGTCGCGCATCCATTACCACTATCTAACTCCAAAATCCAACTTTTGCTTTTAACGCATGCCTCGAATTCAGAGTACACAAATGAAACAGTCAGCTAGAGGTATGTCCAGGAAGAATCCTTGATATTTTCAAACGTTTATTTATTCTGCCCATTAGTAAGTCTACATCATTTCAGTATTTAGGAAGGTTTTCTTTCTCTCCAACAATCATGTAGGCTGATACTTATTAAGGTTTCCACACAGAAGATAGTCATTCTGACCTGGGAAAAAATTAAGTGTGAAAATGTACACATTTGGACTAAATAATGAAAAAGAGGTTGAAAGAAAGTGCATAGGAAGAGGCAAAAAAGGAAACTATGGACCAAAGATATACAATAGGGAATATAAAAAAGTTTCTAGGGCACTGCAGAAAGACAATGTATTCTAGTGATTGCCTTTATTAGACGCTACTGGATCAGGAGCCAACTCATTAAACATTAATGGCACGGGAATGCCATCCATATATTATAAATAGCCATTAAGTTGAGATAGCTCTGCACAGGGTCAGTATGAATTAATAAAAAAACTTAAGCTGGCATTTCAGAACCATAAAAGGGTAGATTTAGTAGAAAATGTTCAGTAGGAATAAGGAAGAACAGTATATATTACACTATTTGTCTGAAGAACAAACTAGAGATGAGAATAAATTTATCATAAACCTAAAAATATCCTTCATGACGGAACACTTATTCCTTGAAAATGGGTGTCAATTACATTTAATAATCTTAGCACTCCACGTGTGACATTGGCAAATGGTAAATGCAAAGACAAATGAGAAGTAGATATTCAGGTGAAAATTAGACAAAATGTTAATGAAACCAGAATACCCTCACTGAATACAGGTCCAAGAATATGTAAAAGCAGCAGAACTGAGATTATTAAAAGGTCTAATTTCAAATTTCTCTTCTGGGTTAATTCTGGAATCTATCCCACTTGATAGTATTTATAAGGCAAGTCATCTACAAAGTAACCATAATTTTGTTAGTTTTACCATCAGTTTTCACTGGTTAGAAAGTGAAATCATGTTATAAAAAATTATGGTATTGATGGACACTTAAATAGATCACTACATTTGTATAACTTATTTTTCTCACCGTCTTTGCTAATTTACACCCACTTTTTCAGAATAATTTGAAGAAAGAATTAAAAGATTCACGTATGATTCTTCTGATATCTTAGTGTTTCTCGGATAATAACACAGGGACTTTTGTAAGAATTTCACTGTGGCAGCTATTTCGACCCCAAAATTAATATGGCCCCTGTTAAAAATTATCATAAACTTGGAAACAAGACAAGGATAGTGCTGGTAGTGGTATGTGGCATGTTCTTTCAGTATCATACTAGCATATCATTTAAGAAAAGCACTTAAGGATTTAATTGTCTAGGAGAACAGACCTGTACCTGATTTTGCTACATACTTTTTGATTACTGTACAGCTACTGTGAAGTAAAAAGTTAACTCATAAATTTTTGCCTACTACAAAAACTATTGAAAAGGTTACAGTTTTACTGCCCTGTAGGTTATTAACCAGTCTTATATCTAACTTAGCAGTCCTATTCAAATATTTTCTGTGTCCCACCTACCTCCATTCCCTCTTTTGTTAAATTGTTTAGAACCACCCATGTACCCAGTTCATCAAAATGCTTCTGAAATTACATTGGTTTCCTCACTGAAGACTTATTAAAAGTTGGTACATATGTGTTCTTTATGTGTATTATAGTCCTATTTTTAACTCTGAAAATAATACTTTGTCCTTCATCAAGCACCTGTGTAAAAAATTTTAAAACTAAGCCAACACCTCTCTCATGAACCTGTACAAAGCAAGGCTTAAATGAATTGCCTTGTGACAGTCAAGCTGGAGGAAAACTGAGAGCAGGTAACAGCATTATTTATTGACAAGGCAAAAGCCTCAGCTTAATTTAAGGGCTTCCACTGAAAATATAATTTCAGACACGAGGAGTATAAAATGCAACAACGTGAACAAACTCCATTTTGGTTTTGCCAGTATTATGAGAGGTAAGTCAACTCCAGTAAGGTATCATTAACAATGCCAAAAAGGTTTCTACCCTATGAGTTATCATTGCAGGGGTCTGCCATTTCACTCTTTCTAGGAGCATATCTTTGAGTCACAGTACACAATGAGAGAGGTTTATACTTAATGCAAAGTATATTTATAAATTATGACATTTTCATGGTGGCTGAGATGGCTTTTTAATGTGTCAGCTTGACTAAGCTGAACTATAATCCCCAGTCATGCAATCAAACACTAATCTAGATGTTGCTGGGAAGGGACTTTGCACATGCGATTAAAGTATCTAATCAGTTGAGTTTAATTTTAGGACATTATCTTGGATGGGCCTGACCTAACCAATTATTAGAAGTTTTTAAAACAGGGCTTTGGATGTCACATATTTGATGTTGGCTTCCAGCTGAGACCTTGGCTGGGCTTGTCAGCCAGAACACTTACAGCCCATGGCTAGCCTCTCTACACGGTTAGGGGTCCCTCACAACATGGTGCTTGGATTCCAAGGGAAAGCATTTTCATAATGACTCCTAGAAGCTTTGAATAAATTAGGGAAATTAACTTTATGAATGACATGAATTATGAGTAATTCTCTGTCTAACAAAAATATTTTTGTTTTTCTTTTTATGTATCTTTCTCTTTTCTAAGTCCCTGTGTAGGATGCAGATTTTATGGAATAGAATTGAATTTTTAAACGAAGTACTTATAAAGGACACGTTCAATATTAGTGCATATCAGCTAAGTAATTTACTGTAATTCTCATAGTGCCCAATCTTTCTCTCAAATAAACTGATATTTGCAAGTTTAAATGCATTTTGGTTTGAGTCTTACTTCTAACTAGCAGGCTAATCTACTATAGAAGCAATAATAAAAATGTTATTTAAAAATCAGATGGAAGAGCAACAGGGAAAGTCAGTGTTGGGTATTTAAATGATGTTTTTATATCAACAGGCTTAGAACACTTCAAAGGTATCATTTCATTTAGTTTTCTTTCATTTTAATGTCACAAAAAGGTCAAGGGATTATCTAGAGATCAATTCACCATCCAACGCACATTGCTTCCCCCGAGTTTGGGAATACAAATTCAAATGTACAATGGTTTTTACCCAAGTTCTTCCAAAAAAATTTCAAGGCTCAAATATTTTTCTATTTATACTAGCAGAAAAGGCACTACTTCAAATAAACGCTGTTCAAATTAGCCTGGTGACTCTCCTTTTATCTTTTAATACTTTTGTATCAGCAGGATAGGAGGTAATTCAAATCAGGAGAAGCAGGTTCTACTTTTGCCTCTAACACAGAAAAGCCATGTTCCTTTAGCAAGTCCCTTTAACATTAAACTCATTCAAGTCATCTACAAAATGGGACCTGTCACCTCCTTCATTCCTGACAAGGTGACTGTGAGGATCAAGTGACATTTTACTTACTTCCTGTCACAGTAGGCTGGTAAAAATATACATACGTGATTGTTATTGGGATTGATTGCAATTGCTTAATAAATTTTACCAGGTTTTGTTGTTGCTGTTACACTGCTTGATTTCCTTCAAGAATTTAAGGGGATTAAGTGAGGAAACAGATGATCTACCACTTCACCAATTATCAAGTACTGCATACCTACCGTGTGTGACAGGAAGAGGAGGAGGAGGGATACAGGGTACCTGATTATCTCAGAACACTGCTGTCCTGCCAATGTAAGGAAACTAGGTACTCCATCAACAACAGCTGGATTGCCAGAAAGAACACTAGCCTCAATCATTTACTAGTTATCCGACCTTGGGAAAGTTACATAAGCCCTGGATGTCAGTTATCCATTGCCATTTAACAAATTATCCCCCAAACCCAGGGGCTTAAAACAATCATAAACAATTATCATCTCACATAGTTCCTGTGGGTCAGGAATTTTGGAAATAGCTTAACTCCGTGGTTCTAGCTCAGGGTCTCTTGGGAGGTAGGAGTCAAAACGTATACCAGGTCTTGAATCATCTGTAGGCTCAACTGGGGCTGGAAGATCTGCTTCAAAGATGGTGCACTTACAAGGCTGAGAAGCTGGTTCTGGCTCTGGAAGGAGACCTCATTCCTTGCTAGGTAGACCTCTTCATGTGGCTGCTTAGGTGTTCTCACAATAAAGCGACTAGCGTCCCCCAAAGTGAGTAGTCTTTTTGTGACCTAGCCTCAGAAGTCACACACTGTTGCTTCCACTGCATTCTATTGCTCAAAGAGATCAACCTGACATAATATAGGAAGGGACTTCACTAAACGGTGAATACAAAAAGGTGACGATCACTGGAGGGCATCTCGGGGGCTGGTTACACCAGCTAAGTCTGATCCAACATCGGTAAAATGCCGATGATAATGACATGTACCTCACAGGGTTGGTGGAAAGATTAAAGGACACCAGCCATTCAAAGTGCCTATTATCAATTATGTAACAACCTAAATGGGAAAAGAATTTGTAAAAGAATATGTACATGTATATGTATAAATGAATCACTTTGCTGTACACCTGAAACTAACACAACATTGTTAATCACCTGTACTGTAATATAAAATAAAAAGTTAAAAAGAAAAGTGCCTCGGGCTTCCCTGGTGGCTCAGTGGTTGAGAATCTGCCTGCCAATGCAGGGGACACAGGTTCAAGCTCTGGTCTGGGAGGATCCCACATGCCACGGAGCAACTAGACCCGTGAGCCACAACTACTGAGCCTGCGCGTCTGGAGCTTGTGCTCCACAACAAGAGAGGCCGCGATAGTGAGAGGCCCGCGCACTGCGATGAAGAGTGGCCCTCGCTCGCCGCAACTGGAGAAAGCCCTCGCACAGAAACAAAGACCCAACACAGCCAAAAATAATTAATTAATTAATTAATTTAAAAAAAAAAAAGAAAAAGAAGAGTGCCTCTTCTCCAGCACTTGCTCATTGAATGTCAGGTCTCCTTATTCATTCTATATGCCTTCTAGGGTCTAGCACAATGTGTGTGTGTGTGTGTGTGTGTGCGCGTGCGTGCGTGCGTGTGCGTGTGTGTGCGTGTGTGCGTGTGTGCGTGCGTGTGTGTGTGTGTGTGTGTGTGTGTGTGTGTGTACCTGGACCCCTTTGGCCGCTTGATGAAGCCTATGCACTGCTTCTAAGAATTATATATTTTTTAAAATAAAAAAGTACAGAGAATTACAGAGAACACAAATTATACTGAAATATAACAGAATATTTTAAAACATATTTGTAATATAGCAAATATATGCTTCTTTATTAAGACCCCAAACAACGAAACCCAGTAGCAAGTTGAATGGCTACTGTATTTTCAAAGGAATGATAAGCCAAATAAAATTCTGAGATATTTGCAATAACCATAATATGATTAAACAATATTTGTGATTTCCATTGGTGACAAAGTCACAAGTGCTACCAATATTACTGTGGTCTTAGGCCTATATTCACACTTGAAAGAAATGCTAAATTCCAGTTAGAGTTAAGTGTAAATGAAGACGTAATTTCTTTTCTCCCCATTCAGTTCTCAGATCTCATGAACACTATACATGGACTTAATGGGGGTCACTGGACCCTCGATCAAACTTCTGGCTACGCTTATACCTTAAAAGAAAGGGGAGGAAATAAGAAAATATGGTTCTAATTTTAATACTAATATTTAATAAGGTAAAATAATTTTGTTTCTACTAAATTTCCTACTGCACACAGGAATTTATAATGTCCTCCATGGCATTCTCATTTCAAAATGATCACCGTTTGAATTGGACATATACCTATATAATGCTTTCATTTAAATGGATTTTAATGAAGCTTTAGGCCTAGATAAGTGGATTTACAGAAGTGGTACATTAAAAGGCCATTTTAAGTTTTGGACCAAAAGGACCTCCAATTTATAGCTCTAGAAAATATCCATTCTATGGTTCAAAGATCCTTGTGGATTATAAAAGAGGAAACGACTAACAGAAAAGGAATTATTCTCCACATTATTAAACATGACAAAAAGCTTCTGAATTGGAGCTTAAAACGGGCTATTTAAGATTCCAGCAATTCCTGGGACTTTGGCAACAAAAACGTTCAAAAACCTTTTATAGTTGCTGTCAGATTTCTGTAAAGCATTTGTGATTCCTGTGAACTTATTTATATAACAAGCTAAAACCTGAAGCCGACTTGAAAGTCTTTCTATTCTAATTATGTAGAATTGGAAATGCCTAGAAATGATGTTCAGTGTTCTCCCAAAAATATAGTCCTGAAATGCTGGTTTCAGAACCGGGTGTTCAGAACAAGGAATGAGGGTAGAGCTGCTCTGACTTACAAGGAGCAGTTACAGCAGACATAGAAACTATAGTTTGGTAAAGCGGTTTCAAAGAACTGCCATGTAGCAATTCTCTCGGCAGTGGCACATTCTAAATGACTGCTCATGTGGTTCCCTCCTGGCCTGCTAGAGTGGTTTATTTCTGAAGCTCTACAGTTCACGTGTAATCACGTAGCAAAATAATTCCGGAGATAATGACCCACCAGGATATCAGCGGATTGAGGTTCTTATCACAATACTGTTCCTGATTCTCTGGGGCTTCCCAAGCCAACTCTTTAACTCTTTTATGCTTCACTATTCCAACTTGACATCCGGCCTCTCTGTGCTCAGAAGACATTGCAGGAAACAAGAGTCAGTACGTACCCCGAGCTAGAAATACTAGGTGATAGTCCGAAGAAAGATACGAAGATTGGTTTGGGGGGAGGGTACCACACTTAGCAGCTTCTAAAATGTCTTCTGATGATCCCACCTTCTGGGATTCACATCCTTGTGTCATTCCTCTCTCTCTTTGATCGTATTATGGATCTAGTGACTTCTTTTTGATAAACCGAATGGGCACAAGTATTGGAATGTTAACCCTAAGATTAGTTAATGAAAACTCCCATCTTTCTTACTCTCTTTCTCTGGCTCTTCTCGCTTGCTACATTACAAGAAGCAAGGTGCCCTACAGGAAGCCCATGTGACAAGGAACTGAGGCCAACAGTCCAACAAGCATAGAAGAGCTGAATCCGCCAACCACCCTGTGAGTGAGCTTGGAAGTGGAGCATCTCCACTTCTCACGACAAGATACAGACAGCAATATCAGAGATGGTAACTAACTCCCTTGCATTTCATACCCAGCAAGGGAAGGTCTAGAATCGGAAAATGAAACTCTCTCTTCCTAACTCCAAAGCCTGTGCTTCATTCGCTGCATTATACTGTCTCTCCAAATGAATTCTGTTTCAAATACTGGACTGTGTGTTGCCTATTTGGAAGTTAGAACACATTTCACTAGAGATGAATGGTGTGACTGAAACATACATGGCACTAAAACAACAGAAGAGAGGAGAAGGCAAAGGAAACGCAGGGGTGAGGCGAAGAGATGCGGCATTTACGTAGGCTCCTGCACCAAAAACTCTCGAGTCTTAGCAGTCTGGTCCAGGGGGCTGCTCAGGGGAGGAGGAATGCAGACAAGCATAAATGCCCGCAGAACCCGAGAAAATCAAGTGGCCTCACCCTACACTTTCTGACTCGGAGTTAGCTTTGATTTGATCCTCGGATCTTTGCAGATGTCATTAATTAGGGTTATCAAGATGAAATCATACAGGATTTAGGGTAGGCCTTAAATCCAAGGACTGGTGCTTTTATGAGAGAAAGGAGGGACAGATTTGGACACAGAGAAGTGGCAGGGAAGACAGAGGCAAAGATTGGAGCTACGGTGTCACAAGCCAAGGAACCCCAGGAGTCACCAGAAGCTAAAAGAGACAAGTAAGGACTTTTAAGTAAGTGGGTGACATTTTCTCTTTCTATAAGATTAGTGTAAGAGATTTAATTAGAAATAGTAAGTATAAACCAAGATGTATATTATACTGTAGTTGAATATCACCTCCAGATTAGCGCAGTGTCAGGCACAAAGAGGATCCTAAACAACTGGGAGTTTCCCTTCCCCTTCAGGAATAATAGTTGAGGAACCTGAGAAAATCTGATGGCTGCAGCCTAACTTGAATGTTAGCTGCCGTTCACTGCTCTTGAGCTCTTTTATTTTAAAAACTATTGAACCAAAACTTCCTAGGACATGCTGCTCTAAGAAAGTCTTAGGAGACAGTATAAGGGAATATCATACCCAGGACAAAATGGTGCAAGTAGAATAAGATCATTCTGTCTGTGACTTGATAGTTAGATGTAATTAAATTGCTGGCCAAGATACCCCAAACCCAAGCAATTATAAATACTAACTAATGAAGCCGGGAAATCAAAGGATGAATACTGAATAATATTAGCAGGCATATCAAAAAGATCACGAAAAGCTTTCTGTGCAGAAAAAGTGTGCAAGTCTTTTAAAACGCTTTCTCTTACAGTCATAAAATGAACTTGAAATGTGTGTTTTTTCTTGCTTATTGGCTTTGTTTCAAATGGCTATTATTAAATCATGATAGTCAATTAAAAATATTCACCAAACTATAAATGTGCTTAAGTATATGTATATAAGCATGCATAAATATATTATAAACTATTGAATTGAAACATGAAAATGTTCTCCATAGCAACCCTAAATCAAACTGATATTTCATTTTGGTTCCCCTGATGCCAATATATATAATACATTAAACCAGAGCTTTCAAAGGATAAAAATGCCTTTGAAAACATAAGTAATATAGAGCTGATGTTCAAATATACTATAATATACACCTTGGTTTATAGCTATTATTTCTTTCCCAAGATTACATTTCTATGTGAAAAATCAGTCTAAATATAATATTGGGTCATTAATTGTAATGGTGGAAAGAGATATTTTTACTTTGCACATTCTGACTATTGGGGTTTCTATGCCCATAGTGATCAATTACTTATTTCTAATTTGCACTTTTCCTGAAAAGCTCAAGTCAAATACCACAGAATTTATAAACTACAAAAGTTAAGGAGACAGGACACAGGAGCTAACTAAGGAAAACATAAAGATCCTCGTCTTTGACTTCGAAGTCACTAGTCTCCATAGAAGTACTTAGAGAACTAACTGCAAGGGGGGAATTGGGGGTCTTAACCTTTGGCATTGTTGAAAAGAAATACTGGTAAGTTCCACGCATTAAAATAACCCATGCAAAAACATTCCTGATGAAATAAAATCAATAACATAACAGACCCACTGTTGCACGTCTGAGTGTACTTTTGAGATGCTGAAATGCAGCTGATGCATTCAAACATGAAACCATCAAATTTTACATCTGGAAGGGACCTCTGACGGTAATTATTCCAAAGCCCTCAAGAGGAGCCTAAGTTCCAGCAAATATGAAGAACGTGACCAAGGTCACAACTTAGTTAGCAACAGAAGTTGGACCAGAATAATGAACTAATTTCATTACACCACAATTTTAGTTTCTAAACACCAATGGACATGAGTGCAGAAACAATGACTGCAATCATATGCTGTGCCTAAAATAACAATTACAAAAATAAACCTACAGCCTCAGTTAAATCGTTCACCTTTGTATGTTTTTTTCCCAAGACACAGAACATTTCCATTCTCAAAGATCCCTCGTATTGCCCATTTGTAACCAAACCCATTTCCCTCCCACCCCAGTTCCCTACCCATCCTTAACCACTCATCTGTTCTCCACTTCCATACTTCTGTCATTTTAATAATGCTATATACATGGAATCATACAACATGTAACCTTTAGAAACTAGCTTTTCTCACTCAGCATACTCTCCGGAGATGCATGCAAGTTTCTGTGTGGATTAATAGTTTATTCTTTTCAATGCTGAATAATCTCCATGATGTAGATGTACCACATTTCATTTACCCATTCACCTGCCCAGTCACATCTAGGTTGTACTTCTGGGCAGCTCTCAAATCTGTCCACTTCACTCCATCGGCCCTAAATCCAGCCCCCATTCTCCCTAACCTCTATTATTATGGGCATCATACTGGTTTCCCTGGTTTCCAGCTCTTTTCTAAACAGTGCCCACCTTTCTAATACCCAAATCAGATCTCCCAAAACCATCCTAGATTCTCTAGGGTTCCTTAGATTCCTGGATCTTACTCAGGCCTCCCCTCTCTCAAGAATCTCATTTGTTCATTCATTCAAAACAGTGAAATGGTTTTCCTGTAAGTGATTTATTCTAAAAAAAAATCTAATCTAAAAGCATTATTCTAACTCTTTAATAGCTTTATGATCAACAAAATAAAACTAACATCAGTGTTTTAAAATAGGAAAGTAAGTCTGTGACATATGGCATTAGTACTGCTTCATGAGGACAAGAAGAAAAATTGGAAATGTACAATAGGTACTACATTTCAGCAGGAGAGTCTTACTTATGAACCCCTTGAGAATGGGAATATCAACCATACCTTGCAAAGCTGCACTATGACTCATGAAACAGAGAAGCTGTACCTAACCAAACCATGACGACAGATAAGCTTAAACTTACCATTAGTTCATTCAGAGCCATGCATTTTTCTCAGAGACTCAGAAACTGTTCCAGAAACTGCCTACTTGACATATTCTGACAAATACCTAAGAACATACCATGACTAATTTCAGCCCCCCAAATCTTCTAGTACCCCTTCTCTAATTCATCCTTTTGAGACAACCCACAGTTCCGGCATGTGTTCACCCTTGCTGCAGCAGGCTAATAAACCTACCTTGGAATTCAAGTATGTTCCTGATGACCTTTAGTTATTAGGTTTTAGCAGAAAACAAAAAACAGAACAAAACAGGTAACAACAGCAAAACACCTAGGGAAAGGTATCAAAGATTGCACACCTAACTTTTGAACCTCTTGATAGAGGAGAAGGACTCAGGGAAAGAGGGGGAATGGGTGGGGTGCAGATTACCCAAGAAAATGGGCTTGTATATTATCTCTGTAGTTTTAAAAACATATATTAACATAGGTCTCATCAATTAAAAACTATGAGTAATCTTACAAAAGAAAAAAAATGCCTACTCTCAGGAGATGATTAAACACTTACATTGACTACCTGTATGATTCAATGTCAGACTAATATTTTTTGCATCTATCTTAACTTGTATTTTAAAAGAAGTATATGGAGGTTCTAATTAGAAATTAACTGAAGGCCACTTGGAATCATTATACTGTGGGAATTAAATGATACTGTTTGTGTGTTGTCCTTTTTTTAAAATCACTACGAGTTCAAGGAAAGCTTGGTTCTCACTGAAAGAGGCAAGAAGAAACAGCTTCTGACTAAATGTCTATGACTTCAGGGTGGGGCGCCATACAACCTCTCTCTCCTCCTGACATATTTAATTAATCGAATGCTCAGTGATTTTTTTTTTTCCTCCTCCAACAGCCCTACTCCGACCCTGAGCAATTTCTCCAGCCTTAGCTCCTCTGACTTTTGATCGTGAAAAACACAGCTAAGCACTTGATTATATTTGGCCATATTTTTCTCTTTCTCCAATTTCTCAGTTTCTATTTTTAGAAAGTACTTCTGTTATAACCTTTTTTTTTAACGTCTTTATTGGAGTATAATTGCTTTACAACGGTGTGTTAGTTTCTGCTTTACAACAAAGTGAATCAGCTATACATGTACATATATCCGCATATCTCTTCCCTCTTGCGTCTCCCTCCCACCCACCCTATCCCACCCCTCTAGGTGGTCACAAAGCACCAACCTGATCTCCCTGTGCTATGCGGCTGCTCCCCACTAGCTATCTATTTTACATTTGGTAGTGTATATATGTCAATGCTACTCTCTCACTTCGTCCCAGCTCCCCCTTCTCCCTTCCCCCTTCCCCCTCTCCGTGTCCTCAAGTCCATTCTCTACATCTGCGTCTTTATTCCTGTCCTGCCCCTTGCTTCCTCAGAACCCTTTTTTTTTTAGAGTCCATATATATGTGTTAGCATACACTATTTTTCTCTTTCAGATTTACTTCACTCTGTATGACAGACTCTAGGTCCATCCACCTCACTACAAATAACTCAATTTCGTTTCTTTTTATGGCTGAGTAATATTCCACTGTAAAATACTTCTATTATAACGTAATGTTCATCACAGTGTCTAGCACTGCGCCTTGAACTGAAGAGCTATTCAAAAGAAAACATCAACAACAAATGTTGTTGATTAGGACCAGTATGAACAACCGCATTGTAGAAAAACTTTGAAAAGTAATTCGCCATTTCAAAGGTGTCTTCATTATTCTCCAGTCTTCCAAGAATCAGATCTCACTGACATATAACTCATATTCCCAACTTGAGAACATTCTAAGGCTACATCCCTTCATCAAAGTTAATTGGGAGAAAGTGTCACTCACCAGAAAATTTCACCTAACTGAAAACTGAACTGAAGTGGCCAGGCTCAAACGGGGGCTGATCTGATTCTCATCAAGCAGCACTTTCAGGTATCATGGACAAGGCTGCCTTAAGCTGGAAAAAGCTTTGATACCATCAGTTTTACACCAGGATCAAAAAACAATTTTCAACTTTTATTTCAACGTTTGTTAATACGTCTCTCCCCTTTTCATCACAGTTATGAAAAACTCCTAATACTTGTGTTGCATGGGAACAAAGCTAGGGAGGACTTAAATTTCAGGTCAATTGGAGATAACATTTTTAAAATACTATCGTTGAGATTGATCACCGGGATACCTGGAAACTACCTTCTGCCAAATCAAACAGAAGCTGGAGGGATGGTAAATTCAAATCAATAAACCTGTGATGAAGACTATCCTAAGAATCTATTTGCACTTATTCCTAAAACTCTAATCACTATGCATGACATCCAAATTCCTACCGCAATAGATGTTTTCTCTGGGAGCAGTGCAGCAATGGCTAACAGGTTTCAGCTCTCTTGCCAGTTTTGGTTTTTTTTTTTAATTTTTAAATTTTATTTTATTTTTTTATACAGCAGGTTCTTATTAGTCATCAAGTTTATACACATCAGTGTATACATGTCAATCCCAATCGCCCAATTCAGCACACCACCATCCCCACCACCAACCCCACCCCCCACCCCCCGCCGCTTTTCCCCCTTGGTGTCCATACGTTTGTTCTCTACATCTGTGTCTCAACTTCTCTTGCCAGTTTTGATTGCCAGCTACTGCCTGCCACACAGTGCAGAGGAATTCTGAAGTTGCCTCTGGGCTTTGTGGAAGGGAAGAGCAGAATCCATCGGCAACATTTGCCAGTATGGCAAACTAGTGCTAATTGCTCTGGGTCCTCTCCCAGAACATGCATTGCTTGACACGTCGAAGGTTATGTTTCAGAACCCCCTTTGCAGTTGCACAGGGCCACATGACCAGCTGTGGGCCACTGGCTGTGATCAGCAGTAACATGCTCCACATCACTGCCCATGTGCACTTGCCAATGCCTCTCTTCCACAACTGTAGTAAACCTCAAGTCCTGAAATAAAGGTGCCACCAGTCAGCAGTGGAGTAAAATGGTGAGCCACCCCTCGGAGGAGAGCAGCTCTGGAGAGACCCCTGGAACCACGGTGGGACCTCCAAGGATGAGAAATAAGTGATGGTTGATTAAGCCTCAGAAATTTTGTTACTGTTGTTACTATTTTGTAACAATACATTATAACCCAGCCTGCTCTGACTTCTGCACTGACTCCCAGAGCAGGGATAGAAGGTAGGGGTGCCCAGTACTTGGCATTTCTTAGGGATCACAAATGAATAATCAGGAACACTGGTTGATCTTACATTTAAAACACCCACCACCACCATGGTGAATTTCCATCTGGCGTAATAAGAATTTCTGTGATCACACTGCTGAACTTCATTTTGCTCACTACCAACTGTGACTAGCACTTTGGCTCCTACCTGGCTCCTTTATCCTTGCTCTATTCTTTTCTCAAGCACACATATGTTCCAGAGCCGACTTGTCATATCATAATAATAAATACAATGTGTCTCTATAAAAAGCAAAAGGAAAAGTTGCCATTGCTGTGGCTCTTTTCAGTGCCTGTGAGCACGGTAACATATTGAACTTCTACATATTTCGGTCACAGGGTCACTTGTGGCACCCTATATTTTTCTAGATGAACTATAGTTGTTGTCAATGACATCAGGAAGATTCCTTCACATTTTTACTTATCTGTAACAGCAGGCTTCCGGTAGAAAAGGTGTCTAACATTAGAACAAATGATCATTTGAGAACGAAAGCTTGTGTTCTTCCACAGTGCTTACCAGACGCCAGGAACTGTTCCACGAGCTTTACTAGTATCAATGCGTCTAATACTCCCAACGGCCTTGGGAGATTTGCTACAATTTTTACTGCCATTTTACACATTAAAAAATCTAGTGTGTGCGTTTCAATGCTCACAAAAAGCACCGATTTTTTTCTCATCATAAACTAGAAGAGCATTCCCAGATGAAACAGAGAATGAGCAGCTGAATTTCAGGCAAACAACAAAAATCTCTTAGGGTAAGTATGTGCCGCCACGTATCACATGGGATATACTTACACGAAACAAATTTTAACTGAAATTTAACAAGAACCAACTTTTTGCGTTTTCCATCTTTCCTTCGCTCTACTCTTAAAACTGTGAATCCTAATAATTTCAAAACACATCCACTGACGAAATGGACATTAAAATACTGTAAAATCTTTTTAAAAATTGCATTTATCTGAAATTCAAATTGATCTGGGCTCCTGTATTCTTATTTGCTAAATCTGGAAACTCAAAATTAGAAGCAATATTTGAAATTTTCATCAATACTCGATATTTTTAACTTATTAAGCAACTAAGCTAAGCTGACTACACACGTCTCCATCAAAGAAAGTTAAAGAAGTTATGAGGGAAAACAAAACCTTTCAATCTAGTCTATGATAAAAATAAATGCCAAAAACATTTCATTATAAAATTTGCTTTTACTTTCCTACTACTCAGCCTATGACACTTGAGAAGGATCCAGATGTTGATATATGATTCTGCCAATTGTCACATTTTTTTTATATCTGAATTGGTGAAAATCCTACCTGTGAGTCACTAAAGCATTCACTTTGTTTGGATTTGGGGGTGAGGCTTGCAAGAAAACACAGAATATTCTTTTTTCTTTTTATTACTTTTACAGCATGAATATTCTAGCTCAGGCAGAGATGAAAGGACATAATAAATAGGAAACACTGCTCTCCCAATGTTTGCCTGAAAAAGTCCTTGTCAGTCACACTCAGTAAAGTGCATCAAAAATAATGCTTACCACGGCAGGAGCCTGTGCTGAGTTTAACATTCTGGGGACAAACAATGAAATAAGTGTAGAGTGAGACTGATAAAATTTTCAAATCTGAGGTACCTGAGAATAAAGTGCTTCCAGAGACTCTTAATAACATCATTTTAAACTCTTGGTCTCCCTTTCGGGGTCTATTTCATGTAGGGCCGTGAGTTATTGCCGACAAGCTAATATCTACTCTCAGCACAAGCACAGTATGTCTCCAATCGCCATTCGTCAAGAGCTTCAAAACAATGTTTATCTTTCTGCTTGTTGTGAATATTAATAAATTAAGATCTTTAAACTGTCTAGAAAGAAGAAAAAACTGCCAAGAGCTCCGGTGCAGATGATGTATTTACATACATTAGAGAAGTACCATTAACAGTAATTAATGGTGCTTTCACATCGCAAAATGCATTGCAATTGACTGCCGATTTGTTTTGGAGGTGTTTGCAATCATAAAACAAATCTCATCCTAAATGGATACTTAGTAATTTTTAATAATTTTAAACTGTGATGCTCTATTCAATGCTTTAGCAATTACACACTGTTTTTTGAAGAAAGTTTTTTAAATTTAGAATTTTTATTGAACGTTATTAAAGTTAATGAGACTGCATTACTTGTGTTCTACCTTAATTCACAATGTTTTTAAAGGTCATGAAGGCTAATGTAAAAATTTTGAAAAAAAGCAAATTCAGTCAGTTAATGACTATACAATTAAAACATAATTCCACTACTCTCTTCCCCCCCGCCCACTATATTCTGAAGGAACCCACATTTAGTAACATGGTATGTCTTCATGAGCGGTTTTAAAAATGAAAAGTTTAGGACATGTGACCATTAGGAAGTAGAACAGACACAACTGTTGAGAAGAATTTCACTAACCCCTGATTCTCTTCTGACTTGGTATGACTTTTGATTAGAACTAGAGTACGCAATGCCTGGCAAACTACACTAAAGGATATTTATATCAACTGAACTTCTAAAGAAGTTAAAATTAGAAAAGATATATCCCCTAAGTCAATACATCCTGCAATATTTCCCTGGTGACTTAAGTCTCATTTTGGTTGAGAAAACTAAGAGTAAAATAGAAAATACATTTGCTCTGAGGGTGCCAAGGCCATATGGAATAGAAATTTGAGCTAAAATAAACCTGTCTGTAGTCTTTCCATGCAAGAAGGAAACTGTAAAAACAGATTTGGGGCGATCCTGATATGAGTTACTAAGATATCATTTGCAAGCCTCTTCAATGTCTCTTTCAGTCCACTTTATTTCCACCAGGAACAACTGCTTAACCCTTTGAGAGTAGTTCTTTGTAACAATTCCTCACAACAATATACCTGCAAAATTAAACTGAGTCTCTTGGACCATTCACAGTATGGTAAGAGAGCATATAAGGCAATAATTCTAAATATACAAGAAACAAATATTTCACAATTTTACAAATTTAAGAAAATATGTAGGAGGAGTACCAAACTTGGCATGTTTAAAAATATACTTGGTGCTTGTCAACTCTCAAATAGTACAGACATATTGTTTGTATTATCAATGATAACAAGAAAATCACAAAGAATTAATCATGAGTATCTGCCTTCATCTTAGGATCACAATAACAAGGCCGACATGCTGCATTTCTGCTGCGATGAGGCAAAAATCTAACACATGAATCCTATGAAGACAAAGCTCATCATTTTTATGTGTTTTTGAAGAATTCCAAATCAAGAAATCATGTCCCATTTTTGAGATGAACGCTTCCTTCTACCCCACATAACAAAGATGAGAGCATAAAGAGAAATTTTTGATATATGTGAGTAACTAGATGTACATATGCTGACTTCAGTAAGGCTCTAATCTCAGAGATAAGGAGCCAGTAGAGAAGTGTGTCTCCAGTAAATTAGCTCCTAAAAAATTTGAACCTCCTTAATATCTACAGAAAAATCTTATTTAAAAAAATGGTAAATTCACCAAGCACACACCATTTTGTCATCGAACCTTTGATTTCTGTCATTTGGCACTCCTTAATTCCAAAAGACAAGATTGATAGAGATCATCTGCTCAAAGCAAGACAGTGAGATGATATCCAATACAAGACCTAAACATTTCAACTCCATTGTCACTGATACAAGGGAACATGAGTTCCAGGAAGGAAAAACTGAATGCCATGCTTGGATTTTTGCCATGGAGAAAAATCTACTCTAGCATGTGTTGTATGACGCTGATACTTACTTTGAGTAGGTTTTTAAAATGATACCTGCTACAGTTATCATGGATCCATGCATCCTTAAAGTCTTACAGGTTACAGAATAGCAGGGGCAAATATTTTTATAAGCCACATGGCACTGTTGTCGTTTTGTTCCCTGGAGGAAGAGATACTTTTCCAACTATTACACTACCTTTCTATTCCTGGGGTCAGTTGAATCTGGTCATGATCCTGGACAAAAACTGTGATGGAGAATTGGTTTTCTGTGACGGAGATTCCTGGAGCTCATACTCTGGATGTGCGCAGACTTTTAAGGCAACCATGGCCAATCGAGGTAGAGAAGGTGAGGGCACTGCTATTTGCAAGAACATGCAGGTGGTGCTCGATCGTGATGATCAGTACTGATGATGACAACAGCTGCTGACATTTACAGAGGGAGTGCAATGCCATGTACAACATGCACAAGGCTTTAACATGTCACCTTACCATATCCTCACAACACCATTGTGACTTAAAACTATTAGCAACACAACCTCACGGATGAAAAAATAAAGGCACAGTAGTTACCCGGCCCAAGTTCACTGGGAGTTGAACTCAAATCTGTTCATTTACTGAGCCCATGCTCTTCATCACCACAGTGCCAGCTGCGTAAGGAGTCAGACTCAAGTCAGTCACCACTCCACCTCTCATATAACCTTGGCCAAGTTACTTAACATCACAAAGCCTCAGTTTCTCCATCTGTAATGTGCAAATTATAGCACCACCTGCCTTACAGGTATCAGAAAAAACATTTCAAACTTGGAAATAGGCAAATGAGATTACTGGATTTCTTTAGTATAGTGTTCCCACTGCTGGGTGTGACTTTCTGTTTACAGGGCTATTTTACAACTGATGGGAGACAGTAACTTGTGTGAGCTCTTATGGACCAGCAGGACATTATCCTGTTCTGTATCTGGCCCAATAATCTATCAAATCTCACACACACACACACACACACACACACACACACACACACACAAAATCTCAAATTATTTTTGGACTAATTTTAACATCTTACTAGGTCCCTCACCCTCTTAAATTAATGAGCTGAATAAGATCTTAAACTGTGTTTATATTTGCACAACAGCCATGAAGTTGCCCTTCTGAAAAGTGATTTTTAACACTCGATTGTTCTGAGAATTAAGTGAGATGATGCATATGAAATGTTCAGCACAGGGCCTGTCACGTATGATTCAATTAACGTCATTTGTTAACATCATTGCTATGATCATCTCAATAATTGTCACCACCACTACCATACTATTTAAATTTTTAATGTTAAGAATTGTTTCTCTTTACTCATATTCAAATATTAACAGTGAACAGTTAATAACTAGTTCTGAGAATAGTTCCAAAATTACACTGTTACCCATAGCTGAAGCCACTTTACAATTTGGCCTTGAGAGCAGTTATTTTGCAAATTACACACAGTACAGAAATGGGGTTATTAAGGGATCCACTTTGGATGCACAGAAGGTTGTGCATCAGCCGGGCTGCCATCACCTCTGTTAAACAGGATTCATTAGAGTGATAACTGACAGTTGTTTCCCTTTCTAAGTGATTGCCCTGTAGTTCCATTATGTTCTGCCAAGGAAGTACTACTCATTAATTACCAATAAACTGAGTACCAACTGTGCTTGCAGTAGAAGGTTTGGAACTGTTAATCTTGGGGTGGGGAAGGTGGCAGGAAGAGGAGAACTCCACCTGGCCAGGTGCAGGAGACGCATGGCGAGAGGACATTATTACAGGAATGGGCGGGGAGGGACAGAGCTCCTGAGAGGATGGAAGACCTCTGCTTTTGAGGCCCCTGGTATACTGAGAAAAGCAGAAAGGAAGAAATCTCAAACCAGTGGTCCAAAAAGTATGCCTATCTTTAAAAAAAAAAAGCAAACTTTGAACAGGAAAAAATAAAATCAAAATAATTAAGATATTCCTAAGGTAATGACAGAACTTTTTAAATTTTAAAAAAATTTTTTTAATGAATTTATTTATTTATTTTGGCTGCTTTGGGTCTTCGTTGCTGCATGCGGGCTTTCTATTGTTGCGGCGAGCGGGGGCTACTCTTCGCTGCGGTGTGCGGGCTTCTCGTTGCGGTGGCTTCTCTTGCTGTGGAGCACAGGCTCTAGGCACGTGGGCTTCAGTAGTTGTGGCACACAGGCTCAGCAGTTGTGGCTCATGGGTGTAGTTGCTCTGTAGCATGTGGGATTTTCCTTTTTTTAAATTCAAAGTACGTGGCAGGTGAATGGTCAAGAGGTATGGCAGAGGGCTTTTTGCATTCCAGCCAGAACACTTCTGTAACTCTCCTCTTTTGGAAATAATATCTAAAATCTAAATTGAGGCTTTTTGTGAAAATGCAGGCTGAAGCCCGAGGGTTGAGCCCTCTTCCCTCACCCCTCAGACCCTGAGCTCCGACTTTCAATGAACCATCTGGTAGCCTGTGCCCCAGAGCTGGGCTCCTTGCCTGCTTGCTTTGTCTTTCACTACAGAGCCATTAGGAGGCTCTTTCTAGAGATTCTGGGAGACACATCCTCGTTGCTCTCCAACTTCTTCCATCAGCCAAGTTGCATCCACAGCCACAATGGTCTTTTGGTTTCTCCAATTCCTGCCATGTATTACTTACTGTAATTTTTCTGAATGCAGTTCATCACACAAGCTATCAGTCGGTTTCACATTCAAGTGTCTCACCTCATCGATAAGACTGCACCTTCTTGAGGACAAGGACATGGCTGGGAAGGATAATTAAAAATTACAGAGGGCCACTGCTTTGAAATCTGTCTGGCCATGTGGGCACTTGGCAGAGTAGACAAGCAAGAACCACCTTTGTTTATTCCTCCAGCATTCCTCTACCTCAGGAAAGGGAGACCATTGCTTTTTTAAAATGTATTCCTTTTTTAAAGGTATTTGTGGATTTCTGGCTTCAGGAGAGCCCAAGACCTATCATCAGACGCCTCTGGACTCCCTGGTATGTGCAGACATCTGTTGGTATCTGAGTCCCTGTTCTACAGTGTTTTTAAAAAGAGGATCCTGGGTTTCCTTCACGATCAAAAGAGAGCAGTGCTCTCTCCAAGAGATTGGTGCTGAAAGGTGGGAGAATATAGTGAACTGGGGCAAGGGGCCAAGAATTGGGTAGAGGTCAAGGTCAGCCAAAGGCCAAGTGAGAAAGACTAACAGAACCAGCTAATCAGTAATGTATCGGGGCACTGAAGCAGAGGTAGGTGTGACAGAAGAGGGACAGACCAAAAGGCCTGAGGGACAAGGGCAGAGACGGGAGGTGGGCACTGCAGGCCTATTCTGTCAGCTCCCGAGGAAGCGAAGAGCTTCGGGAAACTAGAGAATACAGGGGGCTCCAGCTCAGCCCAGCTTGGCTTTAAAAAGGCACAAGGCCCAAGGCAAAAGCACTCCAGGCATTCTGGAAACACAAAGGGGCACCATTAGAGGAGAGGAAGGAAAATTTCAAAAATTTTAATTTGGAATTAATTTCAAATGTATCCCCAAATTCCACGAACCAGATAGCACAAGGAACACCTAGCTACACCCCAGATCCATCTTGAGTTAACATTTTCCCCATCTGCTTATCATTTGTACTTTCTCCCTATACACATACTGTTTATTTCCTGTCCTTATTTTGAAAATGTTTCATTCAGTGTGCATTTAAGAATAAGGACAATTTCTCTTATCACCACAGTACAGCAACCAGCTTCAGTAAATGTAACATTGGTACCATATTTTATCTAATCCACCATCTTCTTCCCCAGTTTTGTCTATTAACTAGTGATGTCCCTTATGGCATTCTCCCTGTCCATTGTAAGATCTAGTATAGGCTCTCATTTAGGGCCCCTGTCTCTGTAGTCTCCTTTGATCTCAAACATTTCTTTGACTTTTTTTGTTTCACAATATATCCCCACTTGTACCTTCAACATACTTTTTTTTTTTTTTTAATAGAACTATTCCTTACTGGGGTTTCTCTGATGTGTCCTGGAGATTGGATTCGGGTTACATATTCCTGGCCCCAAAACTGTACTGGCCACATTGTGCCCTTCTCAGGGCATCACATCAGGAGGGACACGATGATTGCCCTTCACTGGTGATCTTTCAATTCTCATCACCGGTCAAGATGTTGTCAGCTTTCTCCACTGCAGAGTTCGCGGAGAGTCGCCACAGTTTCCTGCTTCAACAGTGCTTGGACGGAACCCGACGCTCGTCCCCCGCTCCGGCCGGCCGCCCAGCCCCAACCCTCGCCACCACCTCACGGCGCCCTCCGACCGCCCCAAGGTCCCCGCTGCCGCCTCTCCTCGGCCGCCCGCCATGACGACCGCGTCCCACTCGCAGGGGCGCCAGCACTACCACCAGCACTCGGAGGCCGCCGTCAACCACCAGATCAACCTGGAGCTATATGCCTCCTACGTCTACCTGTCCGTGTTGTATTATTTTGACCGCAGTGATGTGGCTTTGAAGAACTCTGCCAAATACTTTCTTCATCAATCTCGTGAGGAGAGGGAACATGCTGAGAAACTGATGAATCAGCTGCATAACCAACAGGGTGGCCGAATCTTCCTTCAGGATATCAAGAAACCAGACCATGATGACTGGGAGAATGGGCTGAATGCAATGGAATGTGCGCTACGCTTGGAAAAAAGTGTGAATCAGTCACTACTGGAACTGCACAAACTGGTCACTGACAAAAATGACCCCAATTTGTGTGACTTCATTGAGACTCATGACCTGAATGAGCAGGTGAAATCCATCAAAGAACTGGGTGACCACATAACCAACTTGCCCAAGATGGGGGCCCCCGAATCTGGCATGACAGAGTATCTCTTTGACAAGCACACCCTGGAATACAGAGATAATGAGAGCTAAGCCTTAGGCTGGCTTCCTGTAGCGACAGGGGTGACTTCCCTGCATCAAGGCAGTGCATGCGTGTTTGGGTTACCTTTACCTTTTCCGTAAGTTGTACCAAAACATCTACGAGTTCTTTCCTTAGCACCATTCCTTCAAATAAAGTAATTTGGTACCTCCCCCCCAGCAAAAAAAATATTCTGATTGTGTATTAGACAGGACGAGGATTTCGTTCACTATGTTCACACTGACAAACTATACACATTTTTAAAAGCTTAAAAGTGTGTTTTGTTTGTTTTAAATAATGACACATGTTTAGGACCAGCATGTAATTGTTCACTTTGCACCGTTTACCACTCTGGGCTGTGAGCTTTTATTATGCAAAAGCTGTGGTCTGTGAGCCATTGTTTGTCTGCGCTCCTTCCGCCCTCTCAATAAAACAACACATACAATAACCAATAAACATGCTGCTTTTAAAATGCGGTCCAGAAGTGGATTTTCACATTTTGAAGCGCATCACAGGCTGTCTAAGCTAAGAGACATTTGAAATCAATTGATACAACATACACGCTTTTACAGTTGAGAAAATCAAGGCCTAGGGAGGAAAAAGTGCACGGTGTCATGTAAAACAACAGTTCTTTACGAATGATTATAAAATCAATTTAAGGGGCCATGGCTGGCATATTTTAAGTTGAAATAAAAAATGTCTGAGTGCTCAGCATACAGCAAGGGTAAATACTGTTTGGTGCAACTTTTGTTTTAACTACATGTGTTTATGAGCACGTATGCTCCTCTTCGTTGGGTAATGATATTCAATCTATTTCTTACTGAAGGTCCTGGTTAAAAACCTTTTAAAAAAAAACAAAAAAACTCCATGAGAACCTACGTCTTCCAACTTAAGAACCAGTGATCATTCTACTAGAAAAGTTCTTCTTTAACTTTAGTGTGAAAATAAATAAAGGTTGAAATGCAGTTTCTATTTCAAAAGGTCTGGGTTGGGATCTGAGAATCCGTATTTTGCATAGGCCCGCGGGTGATAATAAGCCACTGGTGTTGGCTTGTGGACACCTTTGAGAAGCATGGTGGAAACGCTATATCCCAGGATGGACCTAGTTTACTGTGAAGGATATCTACATGAAGTAGGTATCAAATACATATATATATATATATATATATATTACATTTGTTAACAATTTAAATATGAATAACTAATTCTTGGAAATGTTTAGATTAAAACAAAACCCAAGAAACCTTCTACAGAGAATCAGCTCAACTCGCAGCCCAGAAAATGTGCTTACTGTGATAGTCCTAAGAATGTAGGGACTTCTAGTATTCATGATACGCCACACATGAAAACCAACGCACCAAGAATCCCGAGGGTTGGGATTAGTTCCCCCAAATTACAGATGAGCAAACACATTCAGACATCTTATTTTGTCCAAGGTCATACTGCTTGAGAACAGAAGGGAATGGATTAGAACCTAGCCAATTCCTAAGGTCATGCTTCTGTTATACTCACAGCCCCACACGTGGATATTATTTGTACACATAAACATGCTTTAGACGTGACACATATACAGATATGCACGTTAGCATTTCTCTAAGCAGTCTACAGTTTTCAAGAGTCAGAGATCAGTGAGAGGAAACAAATGTGTTCATCAAACTCTAGAATTGTGTGCCTTCTGATGTAGCTCAGGCAACACCATTAATATTGTCAAAATTAAAGGGGTCTCTTCAAAACAGTCCCGTTCGGCTGGGGGGAGGGAGTTAGAAGACTGGGGGGGAAAGAGTGAGCAGCAAATGACAAGCACTACAAACAAGATTCCATCATCTATAACTTAGATTTCATGCAGTATATTTAGTGCACACCCTGGCACTTTATACAAATAGCTTGTCACGTAAAGTGCAAACAACTCTCTTTTGACAAAGTGATACGGCTTTGGAGCTGGGTTAACTGCTTTACATACTGCAAAGCTCTTTAAGTGACAAATGAAAGCAGAGTCTTGAAATTACAATGATATGGAATTACTGCACAAATTCTTTCTGGTTTGATGGGGGTTGTGGGGAGGGAGCAAAAGGATAGCATTCTGCAATTAATTAAAAAGAAAATCTGAGAGGATATGAAGTCAGAGGTTTCTAATCTTGACTCTGTAAAATGGACTTTGAAGATACTGGCACAAAATTGAGATATGGTCCCAAAAACTTCAAATGAGATGTACAATGTTGTTTAAAGATCTGGCTGAAGTGCTTCTTTTGACCTAAATTATGCCCAGCACGGGTGCAGTAATTATCTCTGCTAGAGATGTTTGGTGTGCTGGCATTGAAACCTTTCGATATGTTTGATAATGTAGCTTTTTGTGTACACACACTGCTTGCCCAAGCTGTCTACATCAGTGGCATGTTCAAATGAAGCCAAATAATTTAAAAGGCTCTGCTTTCACGCTGGCTTTATTTAGCTTGAATAAACATTGCCAGTCCATCTCATATAAAACCTCACTTCATAAATGCAGCTGCCCTGTGCTCATCTCTTAATAAGGATTTGTACAAAGAGACCGGTTGGGCAACATAGCTCTGATAGATGATTAATAAGAAATATAGGATTTCTTTCTTAAAAATCATACTATGACCATAAGAGGGAAAATTCATTATCCATAAATCAAAAGGAGCAAAGGATTTCAGTTGTATCAGAAGCCTTATCTGACTTCAATCTGACAGTTAACTTTAGGCCGTAAATGATTAAATAAAAGTCTAAGTTCACCCAAGCCTGGCAAAAATAAAACTCAAAGCCCAGAAACTTCAAATAACATAAGAAAAAGTCACAGAATTTTCAACCTCAAAAAGAAATGGAGAGGAGATGTATGATAGGATGGAAACTGTGATTTCAGATGGAGGGTCTCTTTTGCTGTTTGTGTTTTTCAGAACTAGATTTAAATTTTGCAATACCTTCCAACAGAAAATAAAGTTTTGAGAGTAATGTGACCGATTTTAACTTTTTAAAGAAAACTTTTAAATTGAGATATTGTGTCTATAAAATGTGGTGGCAAAATCTTTAACATCCCTTCCAGTGACAGGTAGGGGGTCTGTCTCCTTGAGTCTGGTGGGCTCGGTGAGTACTCTGACCAAGAGAATTCAGCCAAACTTACTCTGCCCAGGTCTTAAGAAACTGTTGTGTCTCCACTTACTCTCTTAAAACACCAGCTCTTAAAGTCATGAACTGTTCTAAGGTAAGAAGTCTGACCATCTTGAGGTCAACATGTCCCGAGAAAGCCCATTTAGATAGCCCCAGGGGGTGGGGCGGGGAGAGAGAAGGCGCAGGGGCGAACCTAACTGACTTTCTGCCATTGGAGTCGCCCCAGTCGAGGTACCAGACTTTACTGGATGAGATAATCCAATCATCCTTGCACTGCCCTTTGCGAATCCCTGACCCACACCATTGTGAGATATAATACCAACAAACTGTTTTCAGCTGTTACGTTTTTCAATGGTTTATTACCCAGCAATAGGTATCCAGAACATATAGTAAGGTGGGATAATCTTAAGTGTGCCACTCTGCATTTTTGCATATGTATACACACAGGTAACCAGGACCCAGACAGTGAAACACTGTGTTTCCATTACTCCAGAAGACTCCCTCTGCCCCTTCCCAGACAGTGCCCTCAATAAACTACCTCCCACCTACACACACACACACACACACACACACACGTAAGTGCTATTCTAACTTCTATCACCATTGGTCAGTTCTGTCAGTTCTTGAATTTTCCAATACAGTACATCATACAGTAGGTACTCTTCAGTAGCCAGCTTCTTTCATTCAACTGTCTCTGAGATTCATTAATGTTGCTGCATGGGACAGTAGGTGGTATGCTTTCAACTGCTGTGAAGTATTCCATTTTACAAGTCTACTACATTTATCCATTTGGTGACTGAAGGACATCTGGGCTGCTTCTAGTTTGGGCTTTTCTAAAGAAAGCTGTTATGAACATTCTTCTCCAGTCTTTTGGTGGGTAAATGCATTCATTTTGGGGGTATAAACCTAGGAGTAGGGTTTCTGAACTTCGGGGTAGGGTGTATGTTGACAAAGGATGAGTTCAGATTCTGACTACTTAGGGATCTGCTCATCAGCGTTGTGTTGTAGTTTCTTCTGTCCCTGTATCTAGCAAATATTGAGAAATAATCATGCCAAGCCTTAAATTAAGCTATTTATGATTTGTCCTTCCATATTTGACCTCTCCTGACTAACTGCACAGTAGTATTGTTCTCAACAATGTCTACTGTCACGAAGATGACACTGTTCTTGGAAAAATCCTATCAGGCAAAGTCAACCTCTAAAATGGCATTGTAATAAATATGCAGAAATGTCACTTTTTGCATTAGCCCAAAGGTTTTGTATAGCTTAAGGATATATGCAGTAAGCTAACTATAAAAATAGAAACTTGACAGTGGGTATGTACGTGTGTGTCAAAATAATATTACTCTTCCTGGGAGTACGGAAGAAAAAATGACACAATACCCACCCACATGATTTTTATAGATCTGCCTCTTTGCCAGATGTCACCTTTTATAAGCTGCTTTATAAAAACATGACAGTGTAAGTGCAATAGTGTGTTTACTGCTTGATAAACTTTAGTAATAAACTTAGGATTGGCTGGAAATTAAAGCCTTAGGGAACCCGTTCATTAAGCATTTAGGACAAGTGAATAAACAAAAAATGCAAACTGTTAAGTGCTCGATGTATGCAGATCAAGGTACTGGCAGCAAGCACTATTTCTCAGTAGGTATGTCTTACAGAAATATCTGCCAGTTTCCGTGCCACTGAGCTAAACACATTACAGCCAAACCTAAAGGATGCCGCTCGCAGCGCTACCAATTGGAGTGAAATCCAGAACCTTAACAAACGCTATAGGCTCACTAGAAACACATTAAGCCTTTTCCTAAAGTGTTCTGTAACTCAGCACAGCATATCTTACATATGGCAAACGGCATTTCCAACAACTATTTTTCTGAAAAGACTTCAGGAATTTCTTAAATAGCACACACTATTTTCTTTATTGGTGGGGTATATATAGCAGTGTTTCTTGAAGAATACCCTGAGGATTGTTGAATTATCTATAGTGACTGGTAAAAACAGAGATTCCAGAGTCCACTCTTAACTGACTGAAACAAAATCTCTGAGGTAAGAGGCCCAAGAAACAATGTTTCATTAAGTGACTCCAAATGATTCTTATTCACAATAAAATTTGTAAACCACAGCCGTACAGGAGTCTTAAAATAAATTTTCAGGGCAAAGTATACGTTTCCAGTAATGTGTCAATTTGAAGTGAATAATATATATTCTTAAAACCTTAAGGTTCAATTTTTTACTCAACTTTAGATTTTAAAAGAATCAAACAACTTGTATCCATTTAAATTACTTTCTTCCTTATAGGTATGTACGAGGATCAATCAAACAAAGTCTAGTTAAGGACTTTTGAAAATCAATCCCTGTAACAAATACATACATCACTAAACTTTTCTGAGGATTCTACTTACTCTGGGACTGACATTTGTAATCTTTGATAAACATGAAATGCAGCAACTCTCAAAATGAAACCATCCCTTTATCAGAGGGTCTATTAGAATTCCTCTGTTTCTCATTAGATTTTTCTGTTGCTTACTCTTCACAATGAAATCCAACCATACCCAAATTTCATGGATGCTGCAATAGTTAACTACCACAAAGTGACCGACATGCAGTTTGCGTGGGATGGAGCCTCATAAAAACGCTAATAAAAATATTAAAATAATGATATTATCTTTCTGTTAACAAATCACTACACCAAGGAGACAGCTATTATGCAGGAGAAACTGTCAAAACTCCATAGGTGCTACAGAACATTAGTACTGGGAATTACTAATCCAAGATTCCATATTGGCCACCTAAAAAAGCTCAACACATCCTTACACAATGCAGCGACGAAGCAGTAGAGGATTTTCTGGACATGAGACATACTGAAAATCCTATCAAATCACAATAAGAAGCAAAGAGTGCCTGCCTCTTTCCTTGGAAGTTAAAAGGAAGATTTTCTTCTCTGAAAAGAACAGCACTGAATCAAGAGTGAAATAGAAATCAGAAAAATCAACTATGGGGAAAGCTGAAGAGAAAGGTATGGGATTAGTAGAGGGAGATGTTCCTTCATAAAAAGAACCTAGTTGTTTAAAAAGAGAGAAAGAGAAAGAAAGAAAAAAAGCCTTCAGGAAGCAGTGAAATATATCAAGTAAATTCCACCCAAGTCCCAAGTCTCTATCCTTTGGGCCTTGTCACAACACATACACCTCATCAGAAGGGTCAAAACCACAATTACTGGCATCCTGAACATGTGATGTGATGGAGGGAGCATCACATTCCTCGTCAGCAGAACTATACTCCTGTTGGACTATAGTACTCATTACCTGACATTTTATGAGTTTACGTACCTCTGTATTAAGTTCCTATTAGTGCTGTAACAAGTTAACTATAAACTTCATGGCTTAGAAAGACACAGATTTATTCTCTTACAGTTTTGGAGGCCAGAAGTCTGAAGTCAGTTTCACAGGGCTGAAGGCAAGATGTTGACTGGGCTGCTTCCTTCTGGTGGCTTGAAGGGGAGAATCCATTTCCATGCCTTTTTCAGTTTCTAGTGGCGGCCTGTATTCCTTGGTTTGTGACCCCTTCTGCAATCTTCAAAGAGCATCACTGCAATCTCTGCCTCTGTTGTCATATTTCCTTTTTTCTAATGCTGACTCTCTTGCCTCCCTCTTACAAAGACCCTTTAATTATGCTGGGCCTACCCAGATAATTTGGGATATCTCATCTCAAGATTCTTTTTTTGTTGTGTTTTGGGTTTTTTTCGTTTGTTTTCTTCCTTTTTTTTTTTTTTTTTTTTTTGCAGTACGCGGGCCTCTCACTGTTGTGGCCTCTCCCATTGCGGGGCACAGGCTCCAGACGCGCAGGCTCAGCAGCCATGGCTCACGGGCCCAGCCGCTCTGCGGCATGTGGGATCTTCCCAGACCGGGGCACGAACCCGTGTCCCCTGCATTGGCAGGCGGACTCTCAACCACTGCACCACCAGGGAAGCCCCTGTTTTATTTTTTAATAGATCTTTATTGGAGTATAATTGCTTCACAATACTGTGTTAGTTGCTGTTGTACAACAAAGCGAATCAGCCATATGCATACACATGACCCCAAATCCCTTCCCTCTTGAGCCTCCCTCCCATACCCCCTATCCCACCCCTCTAGGTCATCGCAAAGCACTGAGTCGACCTCCCTGTGTATGCTGCTGCTTCCCACCAGCCAACTATTTTACATTCGGTAGTGTATATATGTCAATGCTACTCTCACTTTGCCCCAGCTTTGCCCTCCCACCCCATGTCCTCAAGTCCATTTTCTCTGTCTACCTCTTTACTCCTGCCCTGCAACTAGGTTCATCAGTACCATTTTTTTCTTTTTAGATTCCATATATATGTGTTAGCATACGGTATTTGCTTTTCTCTTTCTGACTTACTTCACTCTGTATGACAGACTCTAGGTTCACCCACCTCACTACAAATAACTCAATTTCGTTTCTTTTTATGGCTGAGTAATATTCCATTGCATATATGTGCCACATCTTCCTTATCCATTCATCTGTCGATGGACGTTTAGGTTGGTTCCATGTCCTACTGTAAATAGTGCTTCAGTGAACATTGTGGTACATGTCACTTTTTGAATTATGGTTTTCTCAGGGTATATGCCCAGTAGTGGGATTGCTTGGTCATATGGTAGTTCTATTTTAGTTTTTTAAGGGACTTCCACACTGTTTTCCACAGTGGTTGTATCAATTACATTCCGACCAACAGTGCAGGAGGATTTCCTTTTCACCACACCCTTTCCAGCATTTATTGTTTCTAGATTTTTTGATAATGGCCATTCTGACTGGTGTGAGGTGATACCTCATTGTAGTTTTGATTTGCATTTCTCTAATGATTAGCGATGTTGAGCATCTTTTCATGTGCCTCTTAGCCATCTGCATGTCTTCCTTGGTGAGATGTCTATTTAGGTCTTCAGCCCATTTTCTAACTGGATTGTTTGTTTTTTTGAAATTGAGCTCCATGAGCTGTTTGCGTATTTTGGAGATTAATCCACTGTCTGTTGTTTCATTTGCAAATATTTTCTCGCATTCTGAGGGTTGTCTTTTTGTCTTGTTTATGGTTTCCTTTGCTGTACAAAAGCTTTTAAGTTTAAGTCCCATTTGTTTATTTTTGTTTTTATTTCCATTACTCTAGGAGGTGGGTCAAAAAAGATCTTGCTGTGGTTTATGTCAAAGAGTGTTTTTCCTATGTTTTCCTCTAAGAGTATTATAGTGTCTGGTTAAGTGTTTAATCCACTTTGAGTGTACTTTTGTGTATGGTGTTAGGAAGTGTTCTAATTTCATTCTTTTAAATGTAGCCGTTCAGTTTTCCCAGCTCCACTTATTGAAGAGGCTGTGTTTTCTCCATCGTATATTCTTGCCTCCTTTGTCGTAAATTAGGTGCCCATAGGTGCATGGGTTTATCTCTGGGCATTCTATCTTGTACCACTGATTTAAATTTCTGGTTTTGTGTCAATACCATACTGTCTTGATTACTGTAGCTTTGTGGTATAGTTTGAAGTCAGGGAGCCTGATTCCTCCAACTCCATTTTACTTTCTCAAGATCACTTTAGCTATTCAGGGTCTTTGTGTTTCCATACGAATTGTAAAATTTTTTGTTCTAATTCTGTGAAAAATACTATTGGTAGTTTGATAGGGATTGCATTGAATCTGTAGATTGCTTTGGGTAGTATAGTCATTTTCACAATACTGATTCTTCCAATCCAAGAACATGGTATATTTATCCATCTGTTTATGTCATCTTTGGTTTCTTTCATCAGTGTTTTATATTTATTGAGTACAAGTCTTTCACCTCCTTAGGCAGGTTTATTCCTAGGTATTTTATTCTTTTTGTTGCAATGGTAAATGGGAGGGTTTCCTTAATTTCTCTTTCTGATTTTTTGTTGTTGGTGTATAGGAATGCAAGATTTCTGTGCATTAATTTTGTATCCTGCAACCTTACCAAATTCATTGATTAGTTCTAGTAGTTTTCTGGTGGCATCTTCAGGATTTTCTGTGTATAGTATCATGTCATCGGCAAACAGTGACAGTTTTACTTCTTCTTTTCCAATTCGTATTCCTTTTATTTCTTCTTCTTCTCTGCTTGCTGTGGCTAGGACTTCCAAAACTAGGTTGAATAAGAGTGGCAAGAGTGGACATACTTGTCTTGTTCCTGATTTTAGTGGAAATGCTTTCAGTTTTCCACCATTGAGAATGATCTTGGCTGTGGGTTTATCATATGTGGCCTTTATTATGTTGAGGTAGGTTCCCTCTATGCCCACTTTCTGGAGAGTTTTTATCATAAATGGTGTTGAATTCTGTCAAAAGCTTTTTCTGCAACTATTCAGATGATCACATGGTTTTCATTCCTTAATTTGTTAATGTGCCATATCACATTGATTGATTTGCGTATATTGAAAAATCCTTGCATCCCTGGGATAAATCCCACTTGATCATGGTCTATGATCTTTTAATGTGCTGTTGGATTCTGTTTGCTAGTATTTTGTTGAGGATTTTTGCATCTATGTTCATCAGTGATATTGGCCTGTAGTTTTCTTTCTTTGTGACATCGTTGTCTGGTTTTGGTATCAGGGTGACGGTGGCCTCATAGAATGAGTGTGGGAGTGTTTCTCCCTCTGCAATTTTTTGGAAGAGTTTGAGAAGGATCGGTGTTAGCTCTTCTCTAAATGTTTGATAGAATTCGCCTGTGAAGCCACCTGTTCCTGGACTTTTGTTTGTTGGAAGATTTTTAAATTACGGTTTCTATTTCATTGCTTGTGACAAGTCTGTTTATGTTTTCTAATTCTTCCTGGTTCAGTCTTGGAAAATTGTACCAAGAATTTGTCCATTTCTTCATGGTTGTCCATTTTATCGGCATATAGTTGTTTGTAGTAGTCTAATTCTTTGTATTTCTTCAGTGTCAGTTGTGATTTCTCCTTTTTCATTTCTAATTTTATTGATTTGCGTCCTCTCCCTTTTTTGCTTGAGTCTGGCTAAGGGTTTATCAATTTTGTTTATCTTCTCAAAGAACAAGTTTTAGTTTTATTGATCTTTGCTATTGTTTTCTTGGTTTCTATTTCATTTATTTCTGCTCTGATCTTTATGATTTCTTTCCTTCTACTGACTTTGGGTTTTCTTTGTTCTTCCTCTAGTTGTTTTAAGGGTAGGGTTAGATTGTTTATTTGAGGTTTTTCTTGTTTCATTAGATCAGATTGTATAGCTATAAACTTCCCTCTTAGAACTGCTTTTGCTGCATCCCATAGGTTTTGGGTCTTCGTGTTTTCATTGTCATTTGTTTCTAAGTATTTTTTTAAATTTCTTCTTTGATTTCTCCAGTGATCTCTTGATTGTTTGGTAGCACACTGCTTAGTCTCCGTGTATTTGTGGGTTTTTTTTTACAGTTTTTTTCCTGTAATTGATTTCCAGTCTCATAGCATTGTGGTCAGAAAAGATGCTTGATATGATTTCAATTTTCTTAAATTTTCCAAGGCTTGATTTGTGACCCAAGATGTGATGTATCCTGGATAAAGTTCCATGTGCACTTGAGAAGAAAGTATATTCTGCCACTTTTGGGTGGAATGTTCTATAAATATCAATTAGATCTATCTGGTCTATTGTGTCATTTAAAGCTTGTGTTTCCTTCTTTATTTTCTGTTTGGATGATCTTTCCGTTGGTTTAAGTGGGGTGTTAATGTCCCCTACTATTATGGTGTTACTGTCGATTTCCCCTTTCATGGTTGTTAGCATTTGCCTTATGTATTGAGGTGCTCCTATGTTGGGTGCATAAACATTTATAATTGTTATATCTTCTTCTTGGATTGATCCTTTGATCATTATGTAGTGTCCCTCCTTATCTCTTGTAACAGTCTTTATTTTAAAGTCTATTTTATCTGATACAAGTATTGCTACTCTAGCTTTCTTTTGATTTCCATTTGCATGTAATATCTTTTTCCATCCCTTCACTTTCAGTCTATATGTGTCCCTAGGTCTGAAGTGGGTCTCTGGTAGACAGCATATCTATGGGTCTTGTTTTTGTATCCATTCAACCAGTCTTTGTCTTCTGGTCGGGGCATTTAATCCATTTACATTCAAGGTTATTATTGATATGTACGTTCCTATTACCATTTTCTTAACTGTTTTGGGTTTGTTTTTGTGGGTCTTTTTCTTCTCTTGTGTTTCCCACTTAGAGAAGTTTCTTTAGCATTTGTTGTAAAGCTGGTTTGGTGGTGCTGAATTCTCGTAGCTTTTGCTTGTCTGAAAAGCTTTTGACTTCTCCATCCAATCTGAATGAGATCCTTGCTGGGCAGAGTAATCTTGGTTGTAGGTTTTTCTCTTTCATCAGTTTAAGTATATCCTGCCACTCCCTTCTGGCCTGCAGAGTTTCCACTGAAAAATCAGCTGATAACCTCATGGGGATTCCTTTGTATGTTATTTTTTTTTTGCCCTTGCTGCTTTTAATATTTTTTCTTTGAATTTAATTTTTGTTAGCTTGATTAATATGTGTCTTGGTGTGTTTTCCCTAGGGTTTATCCTGTATGGGACTCTCTGTGCTTCCTGGACTTGGGTGACTATTTCCTTTCCCATGTTAGGGAAGTTTCCAACCATAATCTCTTCAAATATTTTCTGACTTTTTTTTTTTTTCTCTTCCTCTTCTGGGACCCCTACAATTCGAATGTTGGTGTGGTTAGTGTTGTCCCAGAGGTCTCTGAGACTGTCTTCAATTCTTTTCATTCTTTTTTCTTTATTCTGCTCCTCGGCAGTTATTTCTACCATTTTGTCTTCCAGCTCACTTATTCGTTCTTCTGGCTCAGTTATTCTGTTATTGATTCCTTCAATAAATAGCAATCAATTTTTTTTTTATTTTTTATTTCAGTTATTGTGTTGTTCAACTCTGTTTGTTCTTTAGTTCTTCTAGATCTTAGTTAAACATTTCTTGTATTTTCTCAATCCGTGCCTCCATTCTGTTTCCGAGATTCTGGATCATCTTTACTATCATTACTCTGAATTCTTTTTCAGGTAGATTACCTACTTCCTCTTCATTTATTTGGTCTGGTAGGTTTTTACCTTGCTCCTTCATCTGTGACATAATTTTTTTGCTGTCTCTTTTTCTTTTCTTTCTTTTTTTTTTTTAATTAGTGGGAGTTCCTGTTTTACTGTTTGTTTGGCCTGAGGCTTCCAACACTGGTGTTTGTAGGCTATTGGGTAGAGCTGGGTCTTGGTGCTGAGATGAGGAACTCTGTGAGACCTCACTCTGATGAATATTCCCTGGGTTCTTACATTCTCTGTTAGTCCAGTGGTTCGGACTCAGAACTCCCACCGCAGGAGCTCCGGCCCAACCCCAGACTCATGAACCAAGATCCCACAAGCCGTCGGTTCACTTCGGGGTTCCTCCCATCTCCTTGGGTGTCAGAGTTCCCCACCACCGGCTGGCAGGCGCCTTAGTTGTGGGGAGGCGCTAACTCCATGTCTTCCCACACCACCATCCTGACTCCACCTGTCATCTCCAGATTCTTAATCACATCTGCAAAGACCCTTCTGCCACAGAAGGCAACATTGACAGGCTCCAGGAACTAAGAATGTGAGCCTATTTGCAGGTCATTATTCAACCTCCATAATCTCTGAATTTTCCTTTTAAAACTTATTCATTTACTCATTCATCTACCCACCCACTGACCCCCCCTTCACTCCACAGGAGTTGGTTGGTCAGGCCATACAGTATGGCCAAGCAAACCGTATGCAATGAATTTTCAAAAGATGTGCTGACAAATTGATCAATATGTAAAATTGATTTTTACTGCAAATGAGTATATGTTCTGACAGGATGATGTTTCTCAGAAACAAACAAACAAACAAACATTGAGCAGAATAGGTGATAGAGTACTGTATAGATTAGGATAACTAGCTGCCAGTAAAAGGGCAGAGACAGTGCTTAATGTTAAAGGCACGCTAGAGAAATGTACCAGATTTTCTGGAATGTACAGACCGTGTTTACAGGAAGATAAAGGAATTTCCCTTATGAGCATGTTAAAGACCACGTCAAGGACAGAAAATGGCCCAACTCAAACTGCAGCAGGTCCACAGTGAGACCAAATGAATAAAGTATCAATAGTAACTGTGGAAGCTTCCAGAGATGATGTGGCAAGCTGTTCCTCTCCAGTGGTGATTTTACTGTAATTATCGTAATGTGTTTTGGGTTGCTGACTTTCTGCCTTTTCACACCAGTATGGATCCCTGGTCCTGGGGATGGAGGCATCTTTCCATAATCTTTTGGGTGGAGGCTGGGGAGGGGGGAAAATGCCTATGTATCACAGGATTCTTTTAGGAAGAAAAAGAGGGAAACTCAGTTAATCCACTAAGAGGGGGCACCAGAGCATCTCTGCACAAAAACACAGTCACTTGGGGCTCTTGGTACCTTGGTTTAAAGTGCTCCACAGGATGGCAGCTTATGCCTGAATTTCTCCCACACAAGGTCCCTCTCAAGTGAATTTCCATAGGCACAACCCAGTCCCTATTTCAAGTAAAACCATTTAAAGTAAACTTTTCAAATTCAGTGAAAATCATCCAGCCATTCTCACACTTTCATGAAAACAATGACAATGTGAAGCTTCCCCTTTATTTTTAGTTTGTTTATCCTGTGTAAAGTTCTAGAAGCAAGCACACTCACTAAAGGAAAAGAAGAGCCGGAGTGGGGGGAGGGGGCACGGGGAGACAGTGGCAACATTACTGTGAGTGAGTAGTGTGAAGAAGAAAATATTTTCAGGACCAAACCTCAAAATAAAATTTGAGTGCCCCAAGTAAACACAAATGAAGCAACAACAAGTGACAAAAATGGCTAACTGGAGATAAATTTTTTTCTACATTTCTAATCACATCACAAATAGTCTCCAATAAAGAAGCATTTTAACAGGTGCACACTAAAAAAAATGCTTTTTACTTTGATTTAAATTCAAGTGTTATGCCTTGTCCAACAACTGTAATGGGAGAAAGACTGTATATCCTGAATGCTACATTTGAACTAGGTGGCAATTCTCTTCCTGGTATCAATTTCAGACATTCATATAAATCTTAAAAAAAATGATAAAGTTACTGACCTAAAAGCATCCAATAAGTAAACATATACATTTCTATAAAATGTGTGCTATAAATCAAAAATTACAAGTAACACAGAAGAAAAGATGGATATTTATAATTAGTGAGATATAAATTTGAAATAGGGGAACTTATTAATATTTTAATCTTTCTGATAATTCTTTCAAACGACCTAATGTATTTATACCAGCAAATATTGCCCCAAGGAGTCAAATGAAATCTAAATCATAATGATCACCCATTTAACTAATTTATTAAATCAAACATGTTCAATTATACACTAAATCTAATGATACGACCAGAATGAAGGCAGAGCTACAAATTTCAGTGAGAATTAAGAATATTATTAAAGGTCTTTTAACTTGTTATCTACTTGATCAGGGATACCCAAAACATGCTTGGCCCTCTTAGTTCTCTAGGATCAGGGTTTCCCCAACCAAAGATAATAGTTACCATAGCATTTGCTACACGGAACCCACCTTTCAAAGAATAGACAGCCAATATCTCATCTAATTCTTCAAGCAACTTGAGAAAGAGAGGTGGCCCTGTCCACACTTTCGATATGAGGAACCAAGCATTGAGAGATTTAATAACTTGCTCAAGATTACAAAACTAGTGGTTGACAGAAGAACCCCAAAGCCTATAGAGAAATTTCTGAAATCCAAGGACTTCCTATATATAAAAGGTACCCATCCAGGCTTCTCAACATAGATTCCATATCAGAATTGCCCAAGGAAGTTTTTGGAAAAATACTTGTCCAGGCACACTTGCCCATACACATCTCCAAGTCATCATGATGTCTACTGTACATGCAGAAGTTCTAGTCTCTGTATTTCAAGAGATCCTGGGGGTACATTAGGACTGAAACTCCTGTTTTTTAGCAACAGTAGATCACAATGGTATCATAACTACCTGAAATAGATGGCAAGCCTACAATGTTAAGGTGCTTTCACATATGTGACCACATGTGACATAACATTAACTTGGCAAGGGTGACAGGGAGAGACACTGGTTGTTATACCCAATTAAGGTTTGAGCCAACTGACACAAAGGAAGCATTGAGGCAGGAGACAGATGGGCTCCAGGTTAGACATTTACAGCCAGACTCCTGTTTATACTTCCACATAAAAATAACAACAGAGTAAATAACTGGACTTTGCCTCTGGTGGACTAGTTAAGATAACAGTAATGGCAGGGGCAGAGAGGAGCTGAGCCCCGCCCAGATAAGAGATAAAGGGAATCACATAAGTGATTCAAACTATCACTCTCTCTCTGAGCCCGCCCATGAGTGTCTATTCACACATACTCTTTTTCCTCCTAACAAACACTTTACTTGTTTCACTACTTTCCATCTTTTTGTGAAAATTCATTTCCACAAAGCCAACGGGCCAGGGCCTTGTCACTGGCCTTGTGGTCTAGTGGCTAGGATTCAGCGCTCTCACTGCCGCGGCCTGACTTCAATCTCCGGTTGGGGAACGAAATCCTGCTTCGAGCCGCTACAGGTTGAGGCCACCCAAAATCAGCACCAACTTCCTGACCTTGGAGGCAACTCAAACGTTCTACAACCCAGTCTTTCTGTTTCATTAACAAGAAGTCTAAGGTCCAGAGAGGTGCCCTGACTTTCTCAAGATCACTCACTAGAAAACAAGGGTGCTCATTAGAATTCAGCTCCTAAAATTCCGTATGCAATGCATTACTTCCAGTACCCTGGGCCTGCCCCCAGCCTTCTTACTCGAAGCACCATTTTCCCATTATTTTCACTCTGCCAATCACACAGATAATAAACAGAGAATGAGAATTTTGGAGCTGAAAGATTCCTACTGGGCAATTTTGAGTACTTCCTGAGGTCCATACACTTTCATATGTTGTCTTGTTAGACCACAGTGATCCAGTGTCCCCAAAGCTGCAGAAAATGTGACTTGCTCCAGGTCACACTGCAGGACTAAAGCAAGGCCAGGATCCTGGGGGTCTCCAGACTTCACACCAGGAGGCCGAGTGCACCAGGAGCAGTTCCCCAACCACAGTCACCTTCATGGTTTTGGTCACATCTTACGCCCCCTGTACTATCACTTGGTGTTTATTTTCTTTACATCTGCTCAGTTTGTCTTTAAATTACTTTGAAATATTCTCTCTCTACTAGCAAACCAGTATCACCTGCCACAGATAGAGAGTTAACCTTGTTAACCTTGAAACAAAAGAGATGCTAAACTCTTGCTAGAAGGGATCCCTGCCTGAGGAGTTTTCCCTTTTCGTGAATACAGGCATCAGTGAAGTGCATGTGATGATCATGAGCCTTCTAGATATTCATGAATTCACCCCAAAGGTCATATAAAAGTGACCAGATTATTTCCACAGGGTTAATATGTCCCTCTAATTCTCATTCTTAGTACTCAAAGAACATGTCAGCACTTTATACGCAGAGAGTAAAATACCAACCTGGAGTTTTTTCATATTATTCATATACGTATTTTTATACATGATTAAAGGAAGAAAAACATGATGGAAATTTAGAAATATGAAGGCATGATACATATTTTATAATTACATTTTACTGTATTCTGTTAAGTGACCAGAGGGTTTTTGAAGACACAGATGCTTCCAAATTAAATTATTATTATTAAACCCCTTAAGCTTCATATTAACTTTAGACTGTCACTAGAAACTTTTGATAAATTAAATAATATGCAGTATATAAGCATCAGACATAGTTTAATATATTTAAAATAGATTCTTAGTTTAATATATTTAAAATAGATTCTTACACATCTGTAAGCGCAAACTAAGACTTGAAATGTTTTAAATACATTTTTCCTTTAGTGAAAACGTTTTGTTTTGATTTGTTTTTCAGAAATCTAATTAATGAAAGCTACAGAGCAATAATCTAGCATAGAGAAATGCCTTGAGAGTTGGGATTTTTTAACGCTTACCACTAAATTCATTCTGTTGCTAAAAATGATTTTTTTACTTTGAATCTAATAGGATTTGGTGAATAAAATAATAATGTGAATATGTAGCTAAATTTCCAATAGTAGAAGAAATTTCACATGTAATAAACCAAACCAAAAGGGAATTAATAATACAGAGTCAAACTACAATGTCCACTTCAGAATGAAATTGAATCAGTGTTCCTTGCCCTGCAAGGAGGGTATTTGTTGAAGCAAAGGGGACCAAGAAGATTAGCTTTACAGGATAATCATGTTATGTTACACTTTAATTGAATGTACTTACATTTTGAACTATACAATTGTTTTTGTAATGTTTCCAAATGTGTATAATCATCAGCCATGTAATGGTAGGTTTCTACTTAAGTTTTGCAATCAAAGGAGAACAGAAATCAAATACATCTAGTGTGGGCACTTCACATCACTTAAAGCAAAACAGATAAGCATTTGACCATCAGCTAGCAGGAAATTTACCAATGTACTAAATTTTACACGCATCCCCCTGCCCGATCATACAGTAAATGGTAATTACTTTATACTGAAAAGATGCACAGGGACTTCCCTGGTGGTCCAGTGGGTACAACTCCATACTCCCAATGCAGGGGGCCTGGGTTCAATCCCTGGTCAGGGAACTAGATCCCACGTGCATGCCACAACTAAGAAGCCCGCATGCCGCAACTAAGACCCAGTGCAGCCAAAATAAAGAAAGAAATATTTAAAAAAAGAAAGAAAGAAAGAAAGATGCACAGTCTCCCTCACCAGAATTCTCTCCCTTTGCCAAGAGCTACCAGCAGTAGTAACCATCAGCTAAGGGATGGGGCTGGAGTAAAACATATTCCTTCGCTGTGACCATATCTCCCCTCCGTTGAAGAAAAGACATGTAAAAATGCTTTCTAGAGGAAGCATTTTCTGAGGCTAAAGCAATACCTCCATTTTTTCCACCGCCTTTCTATTAGTGGACCCCAATAACTGAAAAATCACACTCTACTTTCCGGATTTAAAATTGATAGAACCCGGCAATGTTAATTATGTAAGTGAGAGGAGACAAGAAGTGGAAAATGCCGGAAGCAAATGTGGAAAATGAGGCTCAAGCTCTGCTCTCTGAGTCTTCCCAGCCACTTCATGTACATTACACTCACTTCAGATATACTGCAGAATTCTTCCAAAGATTAGAGACAAGAATATGGATTTTTAAACACACCCAGGTTTGAGATCCACTACTATGTCCTGACTGAATAACCTGTCGCTACTGTATTAGCTTCCCAGAGGAAACAATCCACCTCAGATGGTCCAAAAGCAGAGGCTCTATTGAAGTTTTCTTAACAGAGGAGCAAGTAGGGAAAGGAACCAGCAAGGGACACGGAGGCACTCAGAGTAGCAACAGCAGGAAGCCAGGGCGTCCCTGCTCCCCAGAAGGCAAGGGGAGGCAATGGTTATACCACAGCCCAGGGAGGCTGGGCTGGATGTGGGCGACCAGGAAGGGTAGCCATGGTCAACTGCAGTGTTCAGTCAGGAGAGAAGCAGGGGAGACAATCCCAACTGCTTTCTGCTTCAGTCCTCCAACTTCTTGCCTAACCATCACATTAGTCAATCCCAGATCCAAGGGAGACTGGGCAGTGTAGTACACAGGACAGAAAGGGGTAGAGACTGGGCAGAGAATAAGGCAGAAGGGGCAGAGGCAGAGATGTGGGTGAAAGTGGCAGAGTAAGCAACACACTGAACAATGACAATCAAAACAAAATCATCCTGGCTGAGTACAGACATGAATCTCTGAAATTCCATACACTCTTACACAGAAGATTACAAAAAAGACCAATGATCAGGATGTTCCCCATGGGTGCACAATGACCTATTCCAAGCCAAAACTCTGTCCTGATTTATGCTGTGGTCTTTTCAAGAGGGAGCTTCCCCACCCAGGTCCCAGTCTTCAAATATTGGAACCAACAGTCCCCCTGGAGTCAGCAGTAAATGAAAATGGTGCCTTTAATTTCAACTTATTAAGTAACACATTGATGAATAACCATGGCATGATTAGTTAATTCAGGACCTCAGTGCACAATGGAAGAATCCATCTATTCATTACCTGCTCAAGTAATTCTTTCGTCCCAGCAACTTTAAAAACAACCAAGGAAAATTACTGTTCCTTAGTGAAGCCTAGTGAATTTCATATGCATTTAATTAGGTAACTTACAGCTCAAGGAGGAGAACCATGGCAAACAGTTGTTCTTTTCGAATTAGAAGAATAGACTATTCCATGGGCAATATTGATGTTTCTCGTACCTACTTACACAGGAGTTTTCCTTCTTTTTTTTTTTTTTTTTTTTTTTTAGTTTAGCTAACTGTTTTAACATTTAATGAAGCTTTTGTGACCACTGTTCTCTGGCTGAAAAAAACAGCCACGAGCAGCCTCCCTATGGGCAAAATATACCTTATTCCTCACCAGCGGCCATTGGCGATCCACACCACCACCAGAGGATTTTAACAGAAACATCTTACGCGCAAACAGAAAAACAAACCGAGAATATGGATCACCAGGCAATGCCTCTACTGATCATAAAGGTGCTTTACCTTAACCTACAGTAATGATCCTAGCCCAGCGGCTCAGAGCAGGCACTTCACTTCTTTTACACCGAGGAACAACCTGAAGTGGGATAAATGAGTTAGACTTGGGGAGGAGGTTTAGTGGGGAACTAGCCACAGAAAGTACAGAATCTTGAGACTGTACAGCTATTCCGTTTGCATTTCTACCTGTCTTCAAGGGAACGTCCAGGCAAAGAAGGGTAGTGGGAACCAAGCTGGCTGCCCTGTTTGGGATTCCCTCTATCTTAGTTGTATCCCCTCCTCTGATGCCCCCGGTCGCTTCACACACAGATGAAGAAACTCAGAGGATGACACACATTTTGTAGCTACTAGTGAAGTGTATATATATATATGTGTGTGTGTGTGTTAACGTTTCTATATATCTTTAAAATTTTTTGTGCCATATACGGCAAGTAAACATTCCTACTGTAGACGAGGACCAGAAGGCAAAGACAAAAGCATTTTATTTGGTATGATCAAGATTAAAAATTCACTGCCTTGGAATTTCAGATAATTTATAGTTGACTGTGGTAAGCTACATAATGGATCTGATGAGCTCATCAATATATTTGGCAAACATGGCTGTGCAATGTGGCGATAACGTATTTCCAATCTCCAGGTCTTGATAATTCACTCTGTGTTTCACAAACAATCGGGCTCCTAGGTTTCCAAGGGATTCTAAGCACATCGCTCAGACTGACAGAGCAAGTATTCCAGACAATTGGTTCCCTGAGGGTCAAGACAGTGATGCTCGATCAGGATTCAAACGGGTCATAAACCCTTCATGGATCTCTCTCAAGTGGGTGGTGATGTCTCCCTAGGGCCGCTCATCATTTGCTGCTACAGTCAAGCACTTGTCATTATAGACAAACACCCCGTCAGTCTTAGGTACTCATCCAATCAAGTCTTACTGCAACCAGGGAAGAGAACCAGCAGTACAAAGAAGTCCAAAGAGAAAAATTAGGCATGCGTGTCTATTGAGGCATGACTGCTCACTGCTATGCACTTCATTTCTCTATCTGCGCTTTCAGCATTACCACAAAATTCAGCACCTGTTTACCTATTCTGACTGCAGACATCTAAATCATTCTAGGACCATATATATCAAAAGCCCTAAAACACCAAACCCATTTCTAGGAATTTATCCTAAGGAAGTAACTGGACAAGTGCCTAAAAGATGTATGTACAAGGTTGTTTGCTGCTGTGTTCTTTACAGAAGCAAAAGACTGGAAACACATCAATCTCAGTTTCGTTGTCCCCTGAGCTGGACTGCAAAATCTTATTTACACCTGTCACAATTACATCTTGCCACCTAATGCCAGGAGCAGACTACAGACGGCTTTCAGCTAAAGGAACATCACAGTCCTGAGGGCTTTGGAAAACAGAAAGCCAACGTTGCATGTATTTTAAAGCAGAAGCTCCGGTCCCCCGTCTTGCTCACATCTCTTAGTTCTCTGAAAGGTGGCCAGACCTAATTTTTATTGTACAAACAGAACGTCAACCACTCCTTATTAAAACTTCTTCCAAGTCTTTCTGTCGCACCAGGCCCCTCTGCATGCCTGGGCATGGGTTTGAAGACCCTGCATGATCTAAGTCTTTCTTACTTCCCAGCCCACCTACCCTACTGCCGCTCCTGTCCTCTCCCACTCTGTGCTCCAGCCACACTGGATTTCACCAACCACTCTTACCTTTAGGCCTTTGCACATGCTGTTCATTCATTCGGCCTGGAATGCCCTTCCTTAACTTCCTCAGCCCAGTTACTGCGACCTGCCCTGTCATTCTCAGAGGCCTGTCCTCACTCCTCTCCCACTCTTTCCATGGGTGCGCCCAGTGTCCTCCCCCCATGCATGTGTTTCAACGCTCGTTGGTACCTTATCCATGATATTGTAACTGTCTGTTTTCTTATCTGTCTTCCCCGTGGCACTCTTAAGCACCTTGGAGGCAGAGAATTTGGCTTGCTCATGTTTCAGAAGACAAAAGATAAATTTGGGGGCCATCTCCAACCTCTACTCCCGCATCTGGCCTGGGTTGCTGGTCCTCAGTGGTTTCTTTCTCACTCCCGATTCCTCAATGTAGAAACAGACTCCACTGACTCAGAAAGCCACTCTCAGAGTTGCTGCTCCTGCCTTTCCCACATTATTAAGGTGCAATAGTCCTGAATGCATAGGCCCCTCCTCACCAGCTCTATTATGTACACAAAATGAGGGGTGGGTCGAACAGAGGAGATGCAAAGTAGGACAAGTACCATTAGGCTATTTTATTCCTCAGTGCTTATTAAGCATCGGAATGCCACAGGTGTGCGTGGATTTACCTCTACTACATGCCAGTGCCACTCAAAGCACTTTACATACATTAACTCGTGTGGTATTCACAGCTACCTGAGGAGGCATGTCCCACTACTATCTCTACTTCAGATAGGAGAGGTTAAAAAAAATCACTTACAATCTCCAAGCTTTTAAATGGCAAAGCCAGGATGGGAACCGAGACAGCTTGGTTGCCCCATCTGTGCCTTTAAACACCAACCAGTGCTGCCTTTCCAACATACCTGAGGTGATTTAGCCCCTGGGCCCAGATAAAGGAGATGGCTTAGACTAGACTATCTCAGCAGCGGAGGAAACTGTGAGCCCGTGGTATCATCAAGAGAGAAAGCCGACTGAGGAACAGGAAGGCTATCAAATGGACAGAGTGGAACAGAAACTGACAAAGATGAGAGGGACAAACTAGCCCAACAGCCGCATCATCTTCCTCCCCAAGGGCGTGGCATGAGCTGGGAATAGATGTTAATAATCACACCACTTCTGAATCTCACCTATGCAGGCAGAGCCTATGGGAGCCTCCAAGGGGCTAAAGGGATGGCCAAGTAACTCACTGGGTGATTTTCCTCCCACTGCTATCACGCCAGGGATCCCACGGTACAAAAAGGCAACTATTTTGGGAAGAACCACTTTTAACAGTCCAAGGCTTTGGATATCCAACTTCAACCCCTCTAAGCCATCCCTTGACTCCCTCCACCTCTACCACAACCAGGAATTTGCTCTCCAGAAACAAAGATGACAGAAATAAAGCAGAAACACAGAGATGCTATCACAGCTGACTCAGAGAAACATTTGTATCTGCCCCCCCCTTATCGCAAAACCTGGCTTGACTGACATCAGCTGCTCATGGACATCACTTAACAAAAGATTCTAAAAACATTAGGAAAAATTTATCTAAAGAACTCTCCATTTCCAGGATCCTATGACTGTATTCCAAGGTAATAAAATATAAATGAGAATAAAGAACAAGCTAATAAACTGAATTGAAGGCTGCATTTCAATAATAAGGTTTGGGATCCACTTACTAACCACGTGTATCTCACTCTCATGACTTATATCATGGGCTAAATTACTTAACAGAAATGAAAGCTCATGCTCTTCTGTTATCCGATGCAGATGCTTTTTGGAGTTGAACAATGTGGCATTTGCTTCAGAGCGCTTGTATCTAATCAATACGTAATGCTAAATGTGATTTAAAATCAATTTAATTGTACTCTTGCTCTCCCATGAGTCAAGGGGGAAACAAAGGTAACATTTGAGATACGAAACCATTCAACTATTTCCCAAAGAAGGCATAGATCTCTTGCTTCTAACGTAGTCCAAGACATAGATACAGTTGGTTCATACTACAAACTTCACATTAGGAAAAGAATTGTGCTGAAGCAGCTAGGATATTGTACCCTAAAGGGTATATGTCAACTCTGTTTCTTTTCTTTCAAACAATTTAACTATTAAAAGCTTCCTCACTTGTTATAAATGTTTTCCAAATTACAGGAAATTTAAAAAGAAAAAGGATATAATAATACATGTAAAACATATATTTAATTTCCTATAGTATTATGTATTTCCTGAGTATAAGGATCCCTATATGTAATATTTGCTACCCTACATATTTTCTGTATATAATTTGTAGCAATTATACACACACACAGAGAGCTAACCTTGAGTGTTTACAATGGTCTGGACTTGGCGACACCCATAGCATCCATCCATCTGACCAACAGTTACCGACTCCCAACTCCGTGCCAGGTTATATTATTTACACTCAAAGAAAATTAGGCTGAGAGAGCTTTTAAAAGTAGCCAGTTCAGGACTCAAATATCTAATGATGCAACAGAATCCAGAAACTCTAACTTATATAAGGATGTTTACACAACCAAAACAGCCAGTGAGTTTCCCTTGAGTTTCAGTCCAAATTTCAAGTGTCCTACTTGTAAAAATTACATATTAATTAAACCAACTGACTATTCGTGGTTAACATAAATATAGCCTCTGAGTAATGCTTACTATTTTTTTTCTGTGTACATTCAAACAACTGTGCAGTTACGGTTCTTAACGAACAGAATTTTTTAATGCCTTTTCTAACAGTGATTGAAAATAGCCCTATAAAACATACCCACGTAAAATCTGTTTTTAAAAACTTGGATTTAATTTACAAAATTATGAAATAACAAAGTAAAGTTGTATTAAAAGACCACCTAAAGTTCTAGTTGAAGTTAATTGGGATAGAAATACTTTGTTATATAAGAATAAAGCAAATGACTGAGTTACACCCACAGGATAACCCACCCTCTGATTTGTAAAGTTCAAAACAAAGAAGTAGTTCACAAGAAAATTGGTCAATTTTATGGTTTATGTGTTGGAATAGAGACAAAATGACATAACTCTCATAAAATTAGAATTTAAAAATGTCCTCAGAAGTTGTCACAATTTGAGCAAGGAAAACCTGAATTGCACCAAAAGTCTCTAGAAAAATTTTAACCCTAAGTATATGCTTACAAATGGTCCCAAATTAATATTCCCTCTTCACCACAGTTTCAGAATAAACTGGGTTGATGCCAGGCAATGCAGTGGATACGCTGATGATCTCTACTGGGTATTTGATAATCTTTCCTTTACATTCTGGCAAAATACCCTCATAGGCTCAAAAATGGTTCACTATGCCCTAGATAAGGATCTAGAGTTGCACTGTCCAGTCGGGTAGCCACTGGCTACATGTCATGATTGCACCCGTGACATGTGGCCAGTCTATACCATACGCTCTAAGTGTAAAATACACAATGGATTTCAAAGACTCATTACAGAAAAAGAATACAATATATCTTATTAATTTTTTATACTGATTACACATTTAAGTATTTTAGATATACTGAATTGAATGAACTATATTAAAATTCAATTCACCTATTTACCTTTTTACTTTTTAAATGTGACAATTAGAAGATTTTAAAATTACATTTGTGGCTTACATTTTATTGGGTGGTACTGGTAGAGAGGGTTAAAAAAAAGAAAAAAGATGGTGAGCTCCCATTTCCGGCCAAGAACTTTTTTTTTTTTAAATATGTTAAATTACCAGTTACATTTTTTCAGATTAAATGTGCACGTTTTAACACAGAACATATTCTGACAGATCTGACAGAAAACATGAAAAACGTGTGCTTTGTATCATTACGATTATTTTTCAGATAACAACAGCTGTTTGCCTATACAAGCAAGAGACTGTTTTTCCACATACCACCAAGTACCAGCATTCAATCACGAAAGAAAACTAATTCTCCCTGGGCTTTCCCCACATGCTGTACATCGGCAGCAAGCCGTGCGTTCATATGCACTCTGAAAATCTGAACCAAGTCGGGTCTGCTTCCCGGCTGACTACTTTGCCACTTCTCTCTTAACATGGCAAATACAAAATGCTTGCATTGGGCTGACTCAGAAGCAAGTGAATCACTAAGGTCTATACAAAACCCCAACCGGACAGGTGAGCACCATTTCTGCTCTTCCTTACTCACAAAGGAGATTAGAAGACATCCATCTCTTGGCGGACTATGAAAGCACTGGGCAAAAGTCAACTGTTAAAGAACATATTCTTTGTCTTATGACACTGAAGAATCGCTTGAAAGTCTCTCACAGATCTCAAGATTCCATTGATCACACTGTGTGGTCAAGAACCACCTCACCTGTCAAAACCTAATTAGATCTGTGCTACTCAAAATGGAAGCCAACAGTCACATGTGGCTATTTAAGTTTAAATTACTTAAAATTAGAAATGCAGTTCCTCAGCCTCAGTAGGCACATTTTAAAAAAATTTTATTGAAGTATAGTTGATTTACAATGTTGTATTAATTTCTTCTGTACAGCAAATTCAGTTATACATATATATTCTTTTTCACATTCTTTTCCATTATGGTTTATCACAGGATATTGAATATGGTTCCCTGTGCTATATCGTAGGACCTTGTTGTTTATCCATCCTATGTATACTAGTTTGCATTTGCTAATCCCGAACTCCCAATCCTTCCCTCCCCTCCCCACCTTGGCAATCACAAGTCTGTTCTCTATGTCTGTGAGTCTGTTTTGTAGGTATGTTCATTTGCATCATATTTTTGTTTCCACATATAAGTGATATCATATGGTATGTGTCTATCAGTAGGCACATTTCAAGTATTCAGTAACCACATGTGGCTGGTGGCTACGATAGAGGATGCTGTAGAACATTTCCATCATTGCAGAAAGCTCTGTTGGACAGTGTCAAATCAGATAACATGCAAAAAATTAGCAGTCCACAAAACTTAAAAAAGAAAGAAGTAGGATGGAGAGAGGCATGTGACTGGAATGCAAACTACGGGACTATTTTAAAACAACATATCCCATCGTTACAGTTACACTATGTCAAGCCAAACAAAAGGAACTCTGCATTGTTAGTTTGGTGAGCTCTTACACTATGCTCGAGATGGAGACAGAAAGCAAAGTACGTGGGCAGAAATTTCATTTATAAATACTGGCTTGATACCTGCCATGGCCACACTCAGACTACAGCTGAGGCAAAAATTCAGCTACTGATGAACGTCAGCTTTACTTTTCTGCAAGAGGAAGCTAGGCTCAGTAACATTTCTTCCTGGACTAAGTTTACAGCTGAGACACTGGTTCTCTCCTTAATGTGATTAATTGTGGTACTATGCATGCATTAGAGAATAAATGCTTTTTTATCAGAAGGTAGGAAAAACCACAATACTATGTGCATTTTCCCTTCCTTCTCATCCACTAGGAAGAATTGAAGCAATACCAGGGAGTTAAAATAGTCAAATAATGGTTAAAAGCCTGTCTCTGGAATCCAGAAGACTGGTTTTTGTGGCTTCACTTCTGTCTGGTTATGTGAGCTTGCACTCTGCCTCAGTGTCCTCACCTACAAAGCCTACAAGAAATAACGTCTGAAAAATTCTTGGGGCACACAATTTCCAACAAAGGGAATGCTTAGCAAATGCAATCCTTCTTACTCTAATTATTAATTTTAAAAATGCCTAGCAATTTGGTCACAGTGAACATAAGTACAACTTAAATAACAATACTACAAAACTATGGCAGCAATACCACAAACTGCCTGTATCCCATCACCCCCCCCCAGGCTGCTTTCAAGCTGCACAAGTTACTAGCATTGCACTGTACACATTCCTAGCACAGTGAGTTGCTCTAAAAACCCTGGGTTATGGTACTAGAAGAGAGGACTGAAATGAGAAATGAAACAGACACTAAAATCTTCCTCGGGAGACCACAAGAGATATGTGATCACTCAGGATTTCCAAAGAATCCAGAGACAGCAGGAGCATCGGAACACAGAGCAGGCACGAGAGACTGGAACGTTTGAAAGTCTCATGAAGAAAACAGTTAGCATTCATGGTCACGGGATACGATCAAACTTAGGGTATTCCTTGTAAAGACACTGAAGTGTACTCTGAAATGTATAATCAGCCATTACTGTCAAGCCTGAGCATTTCCAAGTTTGAAAAATCATATACCCAACTTTCCATCTGTAGAACAATTTCCCTAACAAAGTTATTTTTTCCCATTTGTGTACAGACCTGGAGAAAAGTGTCATGCCCCAGAAGCAACAGAAGGCAAGATGAAATAAATTTCCTAGAGGAGCTTCAACAAACAGAAACATATATATGTTCTGCATCAATAAAATTAATCGTAGGAAACTGCCCCAATTCCACCACCTTCCACTTCAAGTCTATAGCTTTTCCATTAATCACTACTACCCTAGAGACATGCCTAACATTGTAACAGTGTATGATAGACCATATGAGCTCAATTTTCTGCAACAGTCTGTACTACAAAAAACTCTATCTTACTGTCTCTACAAATCATCAAAACATTCAAAAATTCCAATACTTTAACATCCAAAGTGTATATACCAGATTATCTCTTGTACCTGGAATTGACAGAAAAATCCTTCATCACACTCTGTCTTCCAAAAGTGAGTTCAGGGACTGCCCTGGTGGTCCACTGGGTAAGACTCCGCATTCCCAGTGCTGGGGGCCCGTATTTGTTAACTAAGAAGTGATTCATTTTCAGCCAACACGCTATATTTCTTATCCATACCTTAAAACAAAGGAGAATGTCTGAAAGTAATACACTTATTTCCAGTTCTCATCAACTAAATCCACGGAAGATAAGGACGTTAAATTATCAGACACCAGACATTTCTTGGAATTCTACCCTCAAAGTGCTCCACGCACACAGCCTCTCTGTTGAAATCAGCTCTCAACACCTCGAGTATATGTCAGAGGGCTTCTTGAGCCCATCAGTTCACCCAAGCTCCTGACTTATTCTAATTTACCCTCTTGAATTTTATTTCCTCCCTCAGAAAAAAGAAGCCCATCTGCTAGAAGGCAATATTCGAAGCCAACATGTCAAAAGTGGAATCCCTGCTTCATAACAGCTGTGAATCAAAACGCGAGTGACTGAAATTAACTACATTGTGCTCTGGAGCAGATGTGCGCTCAGATATCCACTCAAGCTCTTTTGTTCCAGGCACCGTGTGTAAATCATCCGTAGGCAACACAGTGGGCCATATTCTCACCTCGTTGTTATTCATGTTAATTCTTAATGTTCCCGAACTACTGCAGACTGAAATTTTTTTTAAAAAGTTTAGGATCTTTCTTTTTTCCAAGTGAGGAGATTCTGAACATTGCCAATCACTCACTAGAAGTCTCGACTAAACAGATGGGTTTTGACACCTCTGGCTTGATTTTAAATGCAAACACGTCAATTTATGCTCTGGCACAGGTTCTTCTGTCTCTAAATCTTTTTGGGGGTACACAAATTTTTTTTAAGCTTTGTTCTCTAAACTCAGTTGTTCCTATATTAGCAATTAAACCAATAGAGGCCTTATCACAGAAACAGTTATGTAATTCCTACATTTTAATCCAGTAGTCTTAAGTAATTTTAAATCATTACTAAAAACTCTACAAGATAAATTCCAAGTGAGAGAAGAGACACATGCAATTGAAATTACATACTTATATGAACGTAAAAGTATGGGAAAAAAATTGAGCTTGCTGTCTTGGTGGCTCCATAACCAATAAACATGTATTACGTTCCTACAGCCAGAACTAGCAAGTAAGGGACACGTTACCTCCAATTTTTGTTCTTGTGCCCATGACAGACATTGGAAATCCACTGCAGGACTTCTGCCATCCTTGCCCTTCAGATGCAACCGACTCAATTAGCTGCTCTTTTGAGATATAAACCTAGGACAGACCTTAACACCAAATACTAAATTATCTAGTTAGAAAGATGGAATATACACAAATGAAATGACTTGAGAATATTTTAAGCAAAATGCCAAAATATGTAAGATGATTGATTGCAGGATGATTACTAAATTACTGAAACAGCACATTTGTTTTATTCCATAACGGAACTGTGTTGTTTTGAGTTGGTTGCATCCACATAGCACTTTAGTTCAGACTGGTAGTTCTGTATTAAGCCCTTTTTTGGGCAATAATATATTGAACTTATAATTTTATTTTAAATCATTAAATAAGCAGTATATTTTTTAAATGGTGAAATTAAAATCTGTTCAATTACAGCACTGTATTTTAAACCCACGATATGTGAACTCTGCAGAAGTGTGAAGAACTGGGTCCATGTGAAAACAATGGCAACAGAGAATGGGAAAAACACTTTCTATCACAAATCAGAAGTACTTGTATAAATCTTCTTTACTGTACTCCAAACTGTGTTAGGAACCATGCCTTGAAAGTAACCCACTCTTTATTGCTTCTCCCCCTTTCTCTCAAGACATCTTTTTCAGAGATGGAAATGCTATGTGCTTAACTCTGAGACGATGCCTCTAGCCAGCTCTCTCTGATTTATAATTGGTATCATTCTTTCCCAAATTCTAGGTTAACTTCCATCTGCATTATGGGTGTTGTAGTAAGTTCCTTTGTTCTTTCTGTGTCTTCCTGGGTATTTTAGTGAGAGGCAGGCAAAGGCTGCATGCCAGGCTGCCAGGGAAATGCTCACAGCCCCTGGGTCAGTGCCTGTATGCAGCATGGGCTTTAGTAAGTAGTTACTGAATGAAAAACTGCATGAGCAAACTTTAAAGAGTAGAAACAGCGCTCTGCATAGTAGAGCAGGCAGCTGATAACCTGGTATAATTTGAAAGGTGCTTTTGAAAAAACTGCCTTGATCCCTTGATCTGCTAGACATAATAGAGTTCCTGGGATTCTCACTGTATGAGTATTTTGTGTTTGGGCACTGAATGTTGTGTTGTTTTGGGTTTTTTTTGGTAAGATATATATAGTCCTAAATTTACTGTTTTAACTATTTTTAAGTGTACAGTTCTGTGGTGTTATATATATTCACTTATTGAGAACCACCCCTTTTTAAAAAAATAGATTAAGTATCCTTTTCTTCTGATCAACAGCAAGATGATTTACATAATCCCATTAAACTCTGAGTTGCCCTCTTCCCTTAAATAAAACATGAAGAGTCAACATCAACATGGAACATGGTAAGAGAAGAACTTGGAGGCTGACAAGATTTTGCCTTTGATAAGGATCCAAAACTTTACCTGAGGCCCAAAGGAGGTAAAACTATTGTCTGGAGGCGTTGAAAGTGAAGCATTATAGAGAGTGGCTAGAAGTGAAGGAAAATAGACCGGAGGGAAAACTGGAAATACGCTCACATTTATTGACTTTTTAAGCAAATGCTGTCACAAAGGTCTCCCACCCAACTTTCTCCAGGAGTTCAGCAGCAGCCCTATTTTTACACCGAATTTTGACACAGAAAAGGCACATTACATGCCCAGAGCAAGTAAGGAGGAGAGGTTCAATGCAAGCCCATACTGTTAGATTCCAACTTTTACGCTTGCTGAACCCTGCTCTATTGTCTTCTCATATGAAGACAAGACTGATATCCTCTAGATACAAAGTAAGCATCTATAGAAGTATGTTTCCAGTATCAACTGACAGGTACCCCCGGCCTCTTCTTTCCTCCCTTGTCCTACTCTTTATTCAAGAAGCTGGGCCACTGTGTATTCATTTCCTCTGTGGAGGAATATGACAAAGCAGAAAGCTGAGGAAAACTGGACAATCTCTCTGGCTTTTGTGAATCAGTACCTAGGATTTGAAGAAATTAATTGGGTTTCCAAAACAAAAGTACGAGAAAACACCATGATTAAGAACCTGGTTTCTCCTCACCCAACCCAAAATACCACTCTCTCCTTCTAGACAACTTAGACTAGAAATAGCGAAAAGAATAGAGTGAAAGAAGGATAACGAAGATTCAGATCCCTGCTCCTCTGGCCAGGCCTCGGAGATGGCAAAAACCTCAGCTGGCTCGGGGGAAGAGTAGCTAGAAGATCTGACCCCTCCTTCCATAATGGAGAAACCTAAGAGAAGGGTACAGTTCTTCTTTCAGTCCTTTCCTTACAAGATTTTAATTTTTTTTTTTTTGCAGAAAATGCACGATATTAAGTACATATGGAACATTTAGCAAAATTGAACATGATAGAGTAAGCCTCAACAATTTAAACAACTGTGATAAAATATACACAACATAAAGTTTACCAACTTAACCACTTTGAAGTGGACAATACAGTGCCATTAAGTATAGTCACGTTACTATACAACCATCACCACCATCCTTTCAGGATTTTATACACCTAACGTTCCCAGCCAAGTTTCTTAGTGCTCCAACGTAGCATGCAAGCAAGAGAAACAGCCCTGTGGTCTAATGAGCGCCATGCATAGAGCAGAAGCCTCGTAACCCACACGCTTTGCAGACACCAGCAACATGCGGGTCCATGTTGATGCCACAGAGAGGACCACGCAGGACAACAGGTGTCTCCTTGGATGCCACAGTGGACAGATGACATTGGGGACCAGATGGGACCCTGCCCCATCCCCATAACAACCCAGGGAAAGGGGAAAGAGAATCCCAAACTTATTAATATCCTTACCTCCCACCAACCTGATGGAAGGGATATTTAAAATAAAAATTAAAATCTAGAAAATGATTATTTTTGCATATCTTAGTTTGTGGAATGAATCGTATCTTCTATACAACATTTTAAATGTAACTCAATACACTGAAAAAATTACAGAATGACAGCATAGATTGTTAGGTATGAGGGTGCCTGGTACACCAACACAAATATTTCAAGAGATTTTTAGTTTGTACAGTCTGTTGAGATACCAAAAGTTGCCTGCAATTCTGTAAATGCGGGGAATGGAGGTTGGGGGTAGGGCATAGGGATGGGGCAGGAAACTTATCTAATCATAAAGCTGATTTATTTATTTATTTACTTACTTACTTACATACATCTTTATTGGAGTATAATTGTTTTACAATGGTGTGTTAGTTTCCGCTGTATAACAAAGTGAATCAGCTGTACATATACATATATCCCCATATCTCCTCCCTCTTGCGTCTCCCTCCCACCCTCCCTATCCCACCCCTCTAGGTGGTCACAAAGCACCGAGCTGATCTCCCTGTGCTATGCGGCTGCTTCCCACTAGCTATCTGTTTTACATTTGGTAGTGTATATATGTCCATGCCACTCTCTCACTTCATCCCAGCTTACCCTTCCCCCTCCCCGTGTCCTCAAGTCCATTCTCTACGTCTGCGTCTTTATTCCTGTCCGGCCCCTAGGTTCTTCATAAAGCTGATTTAAATGGATACATTCTCTAGCAATCTAAGGCAAAACTACAGGAAGGCAGCACACAATAAAAACGAAGAGCTATAACTCTATAGCTATAGCTCAAGCTATTGATTCTGCTGTTTGATTAGATTTCACTTGGAACAAGTGTATGTACAGGTTGAGAAAGGTGAGGCATTAATCATTCTAAATGCCACCTCCTCATGCTTCCCCATATATGTTACTAACACCACCCCAAATTCCCCAACACTCACTGTCATAATACCCTTGTAGTCTAACTAATAATTTTTTCTCCTTTACAATGGTCTAAGCTATAATTTAAAATTAGTTAGCCTGGTATCATTTTCTATAGTAGAATCCCTTTCTATCCCCCATTTACATTCTAATTCACTGTAGATGGAACAGTCCACAACAAAAGAAAAACCTTCCTTTTCTGCTTTAAAGTTCCCTTTAAATGCTCTGGATTCTGTTAATTTTTGATGGAAAATAACTTTATCCTAACAGTGGTGGACAGCTAGAATTTCAAAGAGCATGCTTTTGGTGACTTGTGTTTATAAAATCATGTATCACTTTCTCTTGTGGCTTGTCATCAAATGTGACATAACTTAATGTGATAGCTCCAATTGTAAGGATGGCCTTTTGTACTTTGCTTTCAAACTCTGAAGCTCTAGTCATCCAACAGAAGCTGGCTGACCTCAGTGGAGCAGACGGGGGAACTGTTAACAGGTTGCCAACTTTAAATGAGTGCTGAGTAGCTTAGCATATCTCTAGAATAATTCCTTTAAAATATAATTAATCATCATTTCACAAAGGTCCTCAGTGAAGTGTATTTTATTTTGCTTATAGGAGGCATTTTATTAAAAACTGCCTTTTCAAGGTCACAGAGAAAGATAAATCATTAAGATTTCAGGGATGCAAGCACGGGGGAAGACGAGAGCTCATAGACTAGAGTTAGGATCTAGAAGATCTACGAAATCAAGCTTGAGACTAAAAGAGCACATTGTTCCTTCAATCAAATTCATGAAAGCAGACCGTTGTTTAAAGACAGTAACACCTTCTTTACTTCCCATTACGGACCCTTTACAAGGAATAAAGCATAAAATCCCAAACCACAGTAGTTTACTAAATCTTAGATGACGTGAATGGTAAGACTCACCACTATTTTATGTAATTTAAGAAAATATACCTTTTTAAAAACTATGGCATGCTATCAGTTACACGAAGAGCCTGATTTCACAAATGTTACGACACACAAATGCATTCTATTAATTTTTTTAGGGTAATATTTGTTATTTGAAGTTACACCAGTAATTTCTTGATAAAACAAAATCACTTCCAAAACTGAGGACAGTTTTTCAGTTTTGTTGCTGTGCAGAGTGTTAGCTTACCTCTTTCTCCCTTTTATATTTCATTTCCATCAAGCAACCCCTAGGGCAATGAGATTAAAACAATAAAGGAAATCCTGGCTAGGAAAGAAACGCCTGTTCCCTGCCTACATTTGCCTTCATCTGTTCCCAAACCCACAGTGACTCCTTTGAGAGGACCCAGAAAAAAGTCATCAATTAATATTTTTATTCTTAGAGAGGGGTGCCCTTGACATCTCTGGAGACCTAGAAATTCTGCCAGCACAGCCAGACTATGGTACTCATAATAGAAGTGGGGGAAAAAAAAACCAGTTGGCAATGCCATCTTGTTTTTACTGATCAGAACAGCCATAAGCTTAAAGAAAACCATCCAATTACAAATGTGAAAATAATAATAATACTAGATTTGTCAACTGAATAATGAGGATTAAATGCTTATAACATGTTATTGCAAACAATGAAAAAACTTGCGATTCCAACGTGGAACTGGTAGTTGCAACCTGATTCCACTAAAACAAGATGTGATGTGCAAGATCATTTTTGACACCAGTATCTCCTTTGGATAAGGCAGAACATCAAAGCCCATGAGGTTAAATTGAAAAGCACATGTGAATTTAGTTTTTTGATGCAATCCATTGCACGGAAGTTGCTTTCTTAGAAATTTTATTTCTTTTAATAGGTTTTTTCTTTCTTTTCTCCTTTATTTCCAGAGAAGCACTTTTTTCCCCCTTTGTAAGTATCCCACGGATACTTAATATCTTCGATAAGCCATACCCACTTGAAATACAATGCCTGCATTAGAAATACATCACCTTACGATTTGATAAAAATAGTTGGGGTTACAAATATGCTTTTATGATGTTCTTCATTTTTTGTCTTAATGCAAAGATTCCCAGTCCTCGTACCAACTGAACTGTTTTGGTCATGAAACATTACCTTCTCAGCATGTGGTATGCCCATCAGCAGAAAAGTAGTAAAGAAGAACAGACTAACTTTATTTATTACATTTGCATTGCCTACAAAGTCATTTACTTAATGGATGGGTCTCATTAGCAGTCCAACCACAATATAAAGAATACAATGATGTGTTTCATAGGTTCATTAAAATAATATTTCAAAGGAGTCATTAGAAAAGAAGAAGCTAGAGATTCCACAGACAGTAAGTTGTCTGCAAATAAATGAGATGGAAACATGTTTTCAAATAAGTTAGGAAACATGTTTACAAATATATACAGCCATTAAAAAAGGAAGCATCAACTTAGCAAGTGCTGAGGGGACAATTACTCAGGCAATTCACAAAAACAAAACTGACACTTTCACATCAACATTTATTGTGGATGCAAATGGTTGTAGGTATTTAAAAATGTGTCTTAAGAAGGAAAATTCATTCTATAGCCCCAAGATGATTCTCCTGGTTGAAGCAAAATATAAAACATTCAATCCTGTTTTCAGATCACTACTATTTTTCTGTGCACACTTTTGTATTATTTATCCCCAACCTGCCTATTTTTTCATTAAAAAAAAACATAATAAATTAGCAAAATGGATAGTCCTGCTAAGACAGAACCACACCAAGAAAAACTGCCTGTTTATACCTCTGCATTCAAAAAAACAAAGTTCCTTAAAACCCGTATTCCTTAACCATGCCTAAGGGTTAACAAATGTTTGTCCTACAAATGAATGGATGATTGAAGGAAAGAGCAAAACCATTATTAACCAAGGGGAGTTTTTAGGTTAGGTTGTTAATTACTGTTGTTTGATCAATTTTTTTGATCTAGAATTTCCACCTTTAAGCAAAATAATAACCAGTTTTATGCAGTATATTGCCAGTGCTGTTGAAGTCTTTTCACATAAAATAGTGTCAAATTTTTCACTGAAGTCACAGAGTCTATATTAAAACCAAGAATTTCATAGGAATTCATTTATGAAGTTTTTCACAAAGAATACTAAGATGTACACTAAAACCGCTAAAGAAAAAATGATTGCAGTAATTTATTAACTGTCTTTGAAAGGGTTTAGTTTTATAGTTCTACAAAGGGCAAAGACAGACACACACACAGTATAAGTATACCTCGGATTTTGAAATAAGTCTTCATCACCTAGACTGTAGCACTTTTGGTAGATAGCGAGGATGACCTCACGTAATAGTGCAGCGCTCTCCCACTGCGTATTCAACCTCACTCTCGATGCTCAGCTTAGTCATGTGATTTAATTTGATCAATGGAATATTAGGAAATGTGACTCAGAAACGGGCTTGAAAAGCACTTGTGTATTTCCATTTGTGCTCTCCCCCCACTGCCATCAGCATGAGAACATGCCTGGGTTAGCTTGCTGGAGGACAGAAATATATGGAGCAGAGCTGAGTCACTCTAGTCAAGGAAAGCCTGGATGAGCTCAGATCTTCCCACAGCCAGCCAAGCCCAGACACGTGAGTGAACATAGCCAAGTTCAGCAGAGTTGCCCGGGTGGCCCTAGTTGACCCTAGAATTATGAGCAATAAACGTTATTGCAGCATGGCACTACTCGACATCCAACAAACTCATGCATAACCTCTGTAGTAAAATTTGTTCTCCCAATAGAGGACCCAGGTTTCATAAAGTCAAACTAGTGCTATACTTTATTAAAATAATTAATAAACCATTATTCATTTTTTATTTTTTAAAGAGAAAAGAAAAGATGTATGCAAAGTCTCAGTTTTTAAGTATTGGAAGCTAATCCAACAAAATGTATGAAGTGCTGAATTCAACCCACTAGTTGCTAATTGTCAACCTCTGTTCTAGATATTAAGAATGCTCTCTGACCTCAAGTTGTTGACAGACTTTGTGGGACAGATAAAGCATGCATTACATAAAAGAAGTTAAAACAGTCATACCTTAATGCTTATCATGTGAAAAAATATGGATTTCTAAATGCCTTTTGGAATGCTTGATTAAAGATAAAAACTGACTACTCCCTACAATTAAGGAATTTAATATCTATTTTTAAAATATATAACTGATAGGCAACCATATTCTAAGGGGTTCCTCACAAGTCTAACTTTTTCTGGGCCTACTAAAATCCAAAAAAATAAATGCTCTCTGGATAAACAGTTCATAAACTAAAGACTTCAGAATACAGCTTGAGAAAAAGCAAAACAACTCAAAGATCTTTTTCTTTTAACTCTACTACAACTTAGACAATGTTTTCCAAAGAAATATTTTTTTTAATTGAAAAGCAAATCCCACCGCTAAACACAAGTGGTACAAACCATGTATCACCACCACATTTATGTCTAATGTCACATATTTCCTCCTAGATTGTCAGCTCCCTGAGGATCAGACCTGGTTATGTTGACAGCTGTTCTCTGAAGTATTTACAATTCCCTGATTCATTCTCTCTAATCATGTGGCTGCAGCAGGTAAAAATAAGGCACCAGAAACCATCATTCTGATAAAATGACTGGAGAGAATTGGTAGTGGTGTGGCAGCCACTCACCTAAAAATGCTTTAAGTCAAGATCACGTTCTATAGAAATAAAATTAGATTGTTACAGTATACATTCCTTTACCTATAGCAGGGGTGAAGTGATCAAGGACCCAATAAAAATATCAATACCAGTTGGGACTGGGTAAGCAAGGGTCCTGGGAATGTCAATCTCAAATGCCTGAAGAAGCCAGGGAAGGCAGTAAATGAGCAGACCAGGTCTGATTTCAAGGTATATGTGCATTTGGTTTCTGAGCAGTAAACCCAACTAAAAAAATAGGTTTCTGCTACTAAGCCCTAGTCAACTTTCACTATGCAGGAAGATAGAGTTCCAAGCTGCTAGAGCTTTCTATTTTTTCAAATGGAACCACAAAAAGAAATTTTTACCTATTATCTCCAAAATCTTAAATGATATCCCATTTTTTTTCAGCCCTTGTGTAGAACAAATAAAACACATTTACGCATCTGTGCTCTGCAAAAAAGGGTATAATCTTTGTTCCTAGTCAAGGAAGCTAAAAGGAAACAAGCGAGGTCTCTTCCGCTTCCTTCTTCCTCATTGTATTCCACCAATAGTGCTCTTAAAGTATGGTTAAGGGATGTTGCCTCAACCAATTTATTATTGGCCTCAGAAGGCATAAGAACAGTGGTGGACAGGGGACTTCCACGATTCGACCTGCTGGTGTTTCATGCCCCTGTATTGATATAATCCCCTCCCTCAGGTGAGGGAAGGACCTGTGACTTGCTTCTGACCAATAAAACATGCAAAGGTGATGTGATGTTACTTCCATGATTATTTTATGTTTCCTAAGACTCTGCCTTGCTGCCAGACTCTCTCATCTCTCTCTCTCACTTGTTGGCTTTGAAGAAGCAAACTGCCCTAAATCCTACAGCCAAAGAAATTCTGTCAGCAACCTGAGGGAATTTGGAAGTAGAGACTTTGCTAGTCCAGTTGCTGATGAGACCACAGCCCCAGCTGAAACCTCGACTGCAGCCTAGTAAGGTGCTGAAGCAGAAAACCCATGTAAGCCACGCCGGAACTACTGACCCACATTTAATGAGATAATAAATGTGTGTTGTTTTACACTATTAAGTTTGGTATAATTTGTTACACGGTAATAGGAAACTAATACAAGGAGCTTGCCCCAGAACACACATCAACTACATCACTAGGCACATTGTTTAGTTCAGTTGATATTTACTCTTTACAATGTGTCTTTCTCTGTGAAGGAAGCAATGCGTTGAACTACATTCTGGTGAAAGCTCTATCTCAGAGCAGACCGATACCTTCAGTAGCTCTGTTCTGCGGTTCCTCAGCACCATGGGAAAACATGTCTGGACTAATGGTATATGAAGAAAAGAAAAAAGGTCGTATTTTCTTACTTTGACTTAGAACTCTGTTTAATGATACGTGAAACAGGGGAGGAGAAGGGCAGGGTCAGGGCAATAAAAACTGGGGAGAAGTAGTTTTATTACCCAACATCCTTCAAAGTTACACCATAAGAATTTGTTATTACTACAGTTAAAAGCAATGGATAAGCTAATCAATACTACCTGTAATAAGCTGATAATGACAACAGATGTGATGCGGATAGCAAGATGAAAATTCCCATGGAATTATCATAATACTATACTCCCTGGAGCATTTGAGAATGTAGAGACTCTAATCATACCCACAGCTGGCAAGGAAACTGATCAGTCACCTGTGTCATTCCCTCTCCCAATGTATTTCTTAATCCAACAAAATCACTTATAGATCCCTGCAAAAATCATGCATTTTCTTTACTGCTAAGTCCTACCTCTGTCTAACCCCGGTGAGCTCTAAAGATTTAACTAGGTAGCCCTTACTCCAAGAAGCCTTCTTGATAACTCTGTCCCTCCTCATTACTTCCCTAACATCCTATGCCACTTCTATCATTTCACCTCCTGCCTTGTATTATTACCTCTTCAGGTGTCTGTCTTACCCACTGGAGTAATTACTATTTTGGATGAGGGATCATGGCTCTCATTTTTGTACTTCCAACATGTACTTTGACTATAGTAGGTGCTCAGTAAATGGGAAGTGAAGGGTAAATAAATGAATGCCATTACCCAAGGCTGTGCAAGAGATAAGGGGAGCCATTTAACTATGATGAGGCAAAAATAAGCTTGGATACTGCAGGCGAAAATACGCTGAGAGCTTTGAAACACTAAATTGGTTAGCAATGAGCCTGAGGCAGAGGTCTTCAAAGGTAAAAGATTTATACAAAACAATAGGAAACTAAGAATTTTACAACCTAACACATGTTAAAATTGGGAAAAATATTATAGGCACCCACTATACCCAGATGTTAATTTTTTTCATATCTTGCTTCAAGCAGTATATGCATATCATTAACTCATATCAATTATAAAGAGCTATGCCTTTCTAAAAGCATTTCTTCTTAGGTTCCTACTCAGCTAGTTTTGTCAGTTACCAGGAAATAAGGGAGCCCCTTCTGGTCAGAATGGCCTTGCAACACAGTGAGAAAGATTCAGTCCTCTACTCTCACCCCACCTTGGAGATCAGTTCCTTAAAATGCAACAAATGGTTTGTCAGACAGCCTTAATTTTCAGTTGAATAACTTTGGTTTGTATAGAGGCCAGTTCTTCCCATTTATTTCAATGGTTTAGGAGGATAAACTTGAAATCATTCCTCCTGAAGAAACTTCAAGGTGACCTTAATGTTATTCTACCACTCCTGCTATGACTCCTTCAGAGTAATAATAATAATAATAATAAATAAAGCCAACTCTTGAGAAATAAGATGGGCAAAGAAAACAAAAAGGCACTACGCAGAAAGAAACTATTCCAGCAGTTGAAAAACAAATTAAATAAAAAAAGCAATCTCAATACACAAAAATTCACATTGAAACAAGATATTAGATTCACCGTTAAAAGTACAAAGACTTTTTAAAATATGATATGTGCCAAGAAAAGAACACTCATACGGTGATGATGAGCATGATAGCTCTTCTGGAGAGACATGTGGTAGCATGCAGCAAAACCTGAACACACCATATACATTTATCCAAACTATTCTACTTGGAACTCCAAGGAAACAATCAGATGTTCAGAGATGTACGTACTAGAGTTGTTCTATCATGATCATGAGGTGGGTCGTCTCAATGTCCCACAATAAATAGTTGGTAATATCAAATATGGTACATGATACAATGGACTACTGTGTTATGAATAACAAAGGATTTTTAAAATGGCATGTGACATGCTCACAACGTATGAAGTGGAAAAGAAGCAGCTACCAAATGTTGGTTAAAATACAATTTCCATTTTATTTTTAAAATGTATATAAATGCATAGCAAAAAAAGGTACACACATTAAAATGGTATCATTAGCTATCTGTGAAAGGTAGACTTATCCGTGACTTGTTTTCTTCTTCACATTTTTACTTGAAACTTTTCCTACCCATCTATGTGTGGCCCATCAGAACCATAAGAATGAGAAAAATCCAAGGCATAGGATTAGAAAGCATAAAGTTCCTATAAGCTGCTAAGTAAAGACTCAGTTTTAATAATATCTCCTTAGGTTCTGACATAGGATAATTCTCCCCAAAGCCCCAAGCCAACCCAATCTCAATAGCATTTCATTCTATAAGCATCAATTAAGATGTTTCCACATAGGATGTGAAGAAACAGAAAGAATAGATACCCAGAATCCAATACCAGTTAAGTCATTTTCCCCAAATTTAATTCTAATAATAGGGCCATGTTAAAGAGCAAAGGTTCACATCATTTAGCATTAATGAGAGGATTACCTCATTGATGAGTGAATATGAAAAACAATTCCAAATTTAAAACCACTAATTCAATATGGCTTTTATTTTATTTTAAATTTATTTTATTTATTTTTGGCTGCATTGGGTCTTCATTGCTGTGTGCGGGCCTTCTCTACTTGTGGTGAGCGGGGGGCTACTCTTAGTTGCAGTGGTTTCTCATTGCGGTGGCTTCTTTTGTTGTGGAGCACAGGCTCTAGGCGTGCGGGCTTCAGTAGTTCTGGCATGCGGGTTCAGTAGTTGTGGCTCGCAGGCTCTAGAGCACAGGCTCAGTAGTTGGGGTGCATGGGCTTAGTTGCTCTGCGGCATGTGGGATCTTCCCGGACCAGGAATGCTCAAACCCGTGTCCCCTGCATTGGCAGGTGGATTCTCAACCACTGTGCCACCAGGGAGGTACTCAATCTGGCTTTTAAATGTCAGTGGATACAGGTTCCTGCAAACTATCCAGGTCCAAGTGATTGTATTATACCTGATTCTGTTTAACTCTGCTGAACATATATCATTTTTAAAAGAATCAGCAGCGCACTTTATTCTGGTTATTCTTTGGTATTTTGTTAGTAATTATAAAATTGGATTGAATTTTGATGACAGCATTGGCAAGGTAAGGGCAGGTGGCCCTACGGTCCCTTTCAATCCTATGCATCTGTAACTGGTTTTCCTTAAATATCCCCACTAAATTTATGTTTTAACTATAAATCACTAATCTGTAAACTAGGATTTTACAGAATTTTGAATCATAGATCTTTTTAGTCTTCAACGAATTATACTGTCTGCATTTGTTAATAATTCAGTCAAACAAAATAATGGTAAATTAGTCATTTTCTGTGTCAGATAAAACACACACATACAGAAAACAAACCATTATTTGTACTCAAAGGATATTGTTATAATCTTGACTCACTTGTCATGTAACACTGGAACAAAATGGTCACACTAATTGCCAAAATCAAGTTTCCCTTCCCGATTTACAGGCTGTTCCATTTTATTCTATAAATTCTGAGCTGTCACAGACTCAGGAAATTATTACTGTCATCAATAGATAGATTGTTTTAGTGGTGCAGATGGCTGTCCTTTTATAGGCCAACTTAATGACTTGTTCTTATCTAATCTGTCATCTGTTATTTAGTTGTCATTATGAACTTTTTGGGTTTCATATCAATCAATTTTCCATGTTTACTAAACAGATGGCTTTATTAAAAAAAAGCAAAGCAAGAAAATGACATTAAATGATTTAAAAAAAACTGCAAAGGCTACATACACTTTCCAGTGTATCTAAATAAAATTAAACATTGCTATTAAAAAAGTAAATTTGAAGCCAAAGTGAAATAGTTTTTAAAACTCAGTGGACTCAAAGAAACAAGCAGTAGCAGCTGTCTACAAGTAGAATGAATTACATGAAAATAGGGATAGGTTCTTCTCCCAATTTTTATCACAAAAATTTAAAATCTACTCTGACAAATAGAGATGACAAATGTCAACTGATATAAATCATCAATTCAGAAGCTCCTTGTGTTTTAATTCACAGGTGTACCTCCTTTGTTGTTTGTAATCTTTTTTAGAGGGTAGGTTAATTACATAAATACTTTCATTTAGTGAAAATTCTTCTTTATTTTTGTCATCCTTGAGATTTCTTTGTTTAATTACTGGGTTATTATCAAATCGAGACCCAAGCGCAAGAAGCATAATGGTAAATTTAAATGGCTTACGTCAATGAGATTAGAGCTTAGAAAATAGTGGCACTGTGCCATGGAAGAGCACTGTTAGTTCAGGCTGTACGAGAGAAAGAACTTGACAGTTGTAAGAAACTAAAATATATTATTGTGAAATAATCTAACATTACGTTTAGAACAGTATATTTAAGATACTGTGTGTGTGTGTCTATGTGTTTTCAGGGGGGATATCATATCAGTAAGCTTGGGGCTTACTTTATCAGTCCCTAATAATGCTGCAAAGGTTATAAGAACAGAGCCTTCTGATATGTGTACAAAAATATTCCAGAAATAGTTTCCTAGTGTCACGTGAACCACATCTTCCATTGTTGAACGAAATCAGTTCAACTCTGGTTTTTATCTGCCCAAATTCACGGTTCCTCAGCAATACAAAGTTAAGAATGAGGAAGATTATGAAGGCTTAATTCTTTATGGCCTTCAGACAAGGTAGAAGAACTGAAGATGGCAAGCCAGCCAAATTTTCCAAAAAGACACTTCCTTTACAGTTGTATTTTCTTATACGATAACCACAGTAAAATACAAAGCTAGAGCAGATAGCCATCATGCCATTCCAAGGTGCTCAGAGCCTTGATAGGATGGAAAAAAACTATCAAAAGAAAACTGAATATCTGATATTTTATTTGAGACTGACAAAAATTTTCTATTCCCTCTTATGGAGAACAAAGTCAAAAAGGTATATTATATATCAGAAAGCCAGAGACTTTAAGTCCTACAAACACCTTAATGTGGAAAGAGAATTTGTCTTCAGCTTAAACCCTTCAGGCAGAGAACACATGTTTGATGACAAACGTGTGCCTGGAACTGGGCCAGGTGCTCTACACACACTAGATCAATCCTGAGTAACTATGAAAGCAGTCCAACTTCAGCCAAGGGAGCTGCTAAGGCAAGAGGTGAAAGACCACACGTTTGAGGGAAGTCACACAACACGGTCAAGCTCTGGTTGCGGTTAGTTTTCCTCCCTTCACAGCTACTGGTCCATGACAGGTTTTGATCTGTTCAAAATACTTTGTAGGCATTCTTAAGTGATTAAAAACCTTGGGACTGCTTCAGATGATCAAATCTGCAAGCAAACACCAGCCAAGATCATTTTTTATGGATTCCACCACATTAAGCAATCATTTATCAAAGTTGTACACGCTATTTAAGGATCACGTGGTATAAACCTTCACTCAAAGCCAGAATGGCTGGCACGACATGACAATAGTCTGTGGCTGTTATATTTAGGTATATTATTTTGGGGAGTGTACGCTGTCATACTGAAATGCATATTTACTATATTTCAAAAGCTTGGAACTATAGGCTGTTGGTGATTTTCACAAAAGCGAAATCACACTGCCATCACAGTCCGTGAATAAGATTATCTCTTCTTTTCAGTACACTTGGAGCATTCTGTGCCTCTAGGTCATAGCGGCTCAGATATGAGAACTAACCTTCTCCCACTAGGTGAGTGATTCTTAAAGTGTGGTCCAGGAAGAGGAGAAGGAGAAACATCCAGCAACACGTCAGCAATAAAAATAAAAGACCCCCAACCCAGACCTCCTGAATGCAAACTGGAGGTGGGGTTTAGCAATCTGCGCTTTAACAAGCACCCCCGTGTCCCTCTGGTGTCCAGCTGACTGTATCGAACAGTATCCTGGACATAATAGCCACTTGATAAATGTTTGTGATTTAAATCAAATTAGAATGTTCTAAAGACAACTTGCTTACTTTAACATATTTATTTATGAGAATAATCTAACACACAGCTTTCCTTGCCAGTGTTTCCACTACTATGAAATCTTAACACTGGAGAGCTATTTTGTCAAGAACTTTCCATTCCTTAACTAGGCACGGCTAGGTTCTGTTGACTTGTCACTAACTGAAACCAAGGATGGACCATAATCAGAATGAAGAGGGGTGAGGAAGAGAAAAGCAAAAAAGAAAGGAAAGCCATTTTATTCCTTCTGTTCATTTGGTACAAAGATCCCAGGTGTGCCCTATATATTCTTAAGATGTAAGTCACATTAAATTAGGATAACTGAGTAAATAGTGTGAGTTTTAGGGAAAACATATGAAGATCATAAACAAAATCAGCTCTATTTTAAGGAGAGTGCATAGTTTAAAAAGGCCAATAAACATTGGTAAGTAACGTGGGAGAGGATAATAATACAAACGCAACATGACAGGTCTACACTGCCTGATGCTTTTTACTGCTCTGCCAGCCCCACGCATTTATGGCATAGCAAGCAAGTGCATAGGCCCCTGAGCCAGTTTAAGTGGGTTATAATCTGGCTTAGGTCTTCACTAGCTGTAGGTCCTTGGGGAAAATAGTCATCTCCTTTGTGTCTTGAGTATCCTCATCTGTAAAATGGAACAATAGTAACTCATAGAACTGATGAAAGATTTAAATTAAATAAAGTGTATTGTAAATGCTCAATATGTGGTAGGGTTTTGCTTTGTTTTGTTGTTTTTTGTCTTTTTCTTTTTTCTGGAATGGGTGTTACGGAAGTCAATGTAGCTGCAAGAGCCACTAAATTTTAAGAGTTTGATAGTCTATCTGTCCAAGTTACAGAACATAAAACAAAAAGGTCATTAAGTCAGGGGTAGAATCCTATCAGTGCTTACCCAGCCCTGGGGGCACCACAGGTATTTAGTAAGTGCAGGCCAAATAAGATGGATTATACCACAATACCAAGAAGTCTCCCCCATGATTTGTGGTTGAGAATTACTCAACAGAGACTTTACCACTTCACAGAACTGAGTAGATTCATCATACCCGGATGACAAAACTGAGAAAAGTAAATTCCCTAAATACATAATTGTTCTAAATATTAAAATATTTTTTCCTAATTCTGGGACAGCTTGCACCCCCATCACCGTAACAACCCATAAACACTGCTTATCTTTCACCTAGGAGGCAGGAGCAGGAGATTCTGGTGTTTATCACCTGGGCCTTTTCTTCTTCTTGACAGACTATGAAATTCCAGAGTTCTCCAAACAAGTCCAGTTTTACAGAGCCAATTGTGGCCTTCCCCAAAAGCGCAGCAGCAACACAGGCAAACATCCAAAGGTAAGGGAATGGTACGCATCAGGTTAGGCGCTGGCTTTCCATTAGAGGCCAATGAAACCAACAGCAATGGAAAATGCACGAGGCACCAGAGACCTTCTAAACCAATTAGCCGAGGGCAGGACGAACAGCAATCATGCAAACACTGGGACATTCAAGGCTCTTCTGCTCAGAGGAAACAGCGGATCCTTGCTTTGGACAAAGAACACTAATGTGCAGGGTTTTAAGCTTTCTACTATTTGCATTTATCACTTAAATTCTATTTGAATATTAGGCTTTTTAGGGTTTACATTAGACTTCGTGGCTAAATATTCATGAGCACCCTCTAAAAATTTAAGTAAATCAAAATACTGAAGAGTGGAGAGTCTAAGGGCTAAGCAAAGGTGGGGCAAGAAGCAATGGTGGGGCTTCCCTGGTGGCGCAGTGGTTGACAGTCCGCCTGCCGATGCAGGGGACACGGGTTCGTGCCCCGGTCTGGGAAGATCCCACATGACGCGGAGCGGCTGGGCCCATGAGCCATGGCCGCTGAGCCTGCGCGTCCGGAGCCTGTGCGTCCGGAGCCTGTGCTCCGCAACGGGAGAGGCCACAACAGTGAGAGGCCCGCGTACCGCAAAAAAAAAAAAAAAAGAAGCAATGGTGGAAGGTCTTTTTGAGAAGGTATGAATTTGCTGAGCCCACATGAGACAAATGCAGTTTAGTGAGGTTGAAAGGAAAAGGGAAAGGATGCTAAGAGAGGGACAACGTGAGAGAGAACACTGGGGACAATAATGAACTGAGCTTAGACACCTAGCCTGAACCGGGGGGTGATCCACTGGGCTTAGAAGGATGCTGTGGTAGTATAGCGAAACCTAAGTGTTTTGAGCCTGGCAGCCCTGGGTTTTAATTCTGTCTCTTTCTGACCTTTGGGAAGATATTTAATCTGAGATTCACTTGGAGCACCCACAGGAGGGCAATGATACCTATCAGATAAAATAGGTTTAGAATACTTAACAGCAACAGGTAGTAGGTATTCCAACTATTTCTTTTCTCTTCCCCTCATCAGAACAAATGCCAGATCTTTACTTCAAAATCAACATGGCCAAAACCAAATTCACTGCCTTTTCTTATAAGTTTCCTTCTTCTTATAACTTTTCTTATAACTTCTTATAACTTTTCTTAGAAGTTTCCTTCCTTCTCAACTGCCCTGTCTTATTAATAGGGCCACCTCCTCTCCCCTGACCCAAGCTTGGAATATCTGACTGACCACTGTCTCACCTCTCACCTTCAAAATGAGTGCCCAGGCAAATTATAACTCCCAAAACTACTCATTTCCATCTCTTCATCTCTATTTTGTCAGTCACCACCCAGATATAACCCTGAACTTTTGGAAAGGCCTTCTAACTGACACTCTTGATTACCCTCCCACCAATTCATACTACATCTTACTGCTTAGATTATCTTTTTAGAACACTGCTCTAATATTCCTCCTACAATGAATGGTTCCCGGTCTCCTGCCACTCAGTTATTCATTCATCTAATAAAGAGTTACTGGACACCATTCAAATATCAAGTACTATGCTTTGTACTACAGGTGCAAAAATGAATAAATCACAGCCTTGAGCGTCCAGCAGGGAAAAAGAAATAAACAGAGTATAATACAATGCTACAAACAAGAGATAGAAATGTGGACAATAATTTTAGAGGATCAACAGGATAATATCTCACGGAGGTGATGCTGTATCTGAGCAGTGTCTTAAGAGATGAGAGGTGTTTGTCAGGCAAAGAAGTGGAGAAGGATACCTTTTTCCTCTTCCAGGATACAAGACTAAAAAACAAACAAACAAAAAGCCCAACCGCCTGTATTTTGTATATAAAAGATACCCCTACACACTGAGGATGTTAAATGGAGTCACTGCTGCAGTAAGAGTGTAACTGAGTAATTACTTAGTAATTCTTTAGGATGTAAAGAGATTTTCCAGGAGGAACCATGTAAAACAAAGGACAGGTTCTTCACAGAAGATGCAGTGGCAATGACTAAGAATTCCTTTGGGCAATTATTGGGTCAGTTATCAAAATAAAGGAGGTAGAGATTTGAGGAGCAAACAAATAAGAGATGAGAAAAGCAACACAACGTGATAGACATTAGCACTCCACTGGCCAAAGAAAGAAAGGGTTGGGGAAGGGAGCTTTAATCCTCAATGACAGTGAGCACAGAACTTATTACTTTTGAAATAAATATTCTTATCACAACCCCTCCTGACCCCAATAAACACTAAAGAGTGGCAGGAGGAGAAGCTGTTTTGAGGGCAGTAAGCTTTAATGTCACCTCATTCCTAACCTCATGTGGCCCCACTCATGGGAGAGTCAAATCCAGAGGCCTATTTCATTACAGACCTCATTACATATATGTATCTCCTCCCTCCATTCTTAAATCAGTGACACAGGTCAGTTCAAGATCTGCAGCATCACAGAGCATTTCAACCAATTTGCACACAAATCTCCTGACACGCATGCCCTGAATCTGCGGTTGAAACTGTGATTTATTTCTTAGAAGCTCAACACATGTCAAATATGAGAGCTTTTCTGTTTAAATTTTGGGGTGGGAGGGGCAAAAAATATTTTCATCTCATTTTCTCATCAAATTAGTCTCTCTTACCATATTTGTTGTTTGTTTGTTTCTAGGACTAATGATACTACCAGGTGTGAGCTGTGTACTCATCACAAATAAGAAGGGGTCCTTCCTTGTCTCTGTTCTCTCACCACCTGCACAGTGTCTGGCATTTAAGTGTTAGAGTAATCATGGGAGAGAGCAGTATAAATGACGTGCATATGTTACAGTGTATATGAATGTATTATCGCATAGGTGAATGAGGCTGAATACCTTGTCTATTCAATGGTACATCCAGTTTTATGAACTCTTCTGTGACTCTGTTTCTTCATCAATAGAATGTGCATCATACTGCCTTCCCCAAAGGTTGTGATGAGGGATTAACAGGGTAAGATACACAAAAAGCCTAATGAGTCTTTCGTAAAAGCTAGTGAAATACGGAACAAAAGCAAAAACAAAACTAAAGCAAAAAAACAGCATGCTTTTTAGACAAATGAGATTAAACAACAATGATGGTAACTATACATAATAGAGCCTCAGGAGGCACCCCTAGGCTCTCAGAAAGCTCCTTCAACTCACTCATATTAGGTACCTCTAGGAATCAAAATGGAAACACACTGTTTTGTCCAAATGTAGATGATGGTTAGAGAAGTAAGGTGGGTGACAGGCGAAAGTCTTCATTGAAATTGATGTAAAAGAAACAGGGTGCGAATCCCAGATTCTACTTGCCCGTGAAAAAAACGGCTCACTATTTTCCTGGAGAGAGGCCAAGCAGGAGACGGGAAGAAGGGAAGAGAGTTGGTAGAGATATTTATTCCTCTAGTTCCTCCGTGGGAGGTCACCTCTATCTGGTTTCCTCAATGGAAGGTCACTGTCCTCTCGAGGCAGGTTCCTCCCACACCTCAATCCTCTGTGGTTCCAATACCAGCTCCCTCCCCTTGTCCCTTCAGGTCAAAGAGTCATAACAGCTCTGCTATTACTGATCTCAGTTTACACATCTGTGGTTCCCTACACTCAGTCCACAACTTTGTCAATAGTCCTCTTGTACATAAAATCTTCAACTCATCTTGATTTGAATGTGCCATCTGTTTCCTGTTGAGAACCCAACTGATAGAGCCTTGCAAATTGTGCTTTTGGTCTAGGAGCGCCACACCACCGTTGTTCTCCAAACATTCTGTGCTTTTCTACAGCTCCTGTGTCTGTACATTCCATGCTGGTTTTAAGTTAATGGCCTTCCCACTGTTTCTGACTTCATGACTTCTCAAGGTGGTTCTTTTAATCAAACCTCCTTTGATCCCACCGTGGGCAGAATTAGGGGCTCCTTCTGTCATACTCTACGTCTACAACTTTGACAACACATTATGTTGTGTACACTTGGAGAATGGCTAAGTCTCAACATCTACCACTACACCTGGTACCCAGGAGATAAAAACAAATGAATGCTTGAAAGAAATTACTGCTGTCACATATATTCTTCATAGAGTTTTACCCATCCAGTCAACTGTTACTGGCAATCCATTTAGCAACATGGAAGCACCAAATACTCAGAGCCCTGAAACTGAGATCTTCCTGGGAACCCAAAATTCAACCTACATGTAAGATTTATTTATTAAAAAACCCATAGGGGAGGCAAATAAGAAGATATGTTTTGAATCTGAGCTTGCAGGTTACACGTTTTCTTTAATAACCTGATATACTGAAAAAATATATGACAAATTGTTGAATAATGAAGGATTTTTTTTAGTAGTTACTGAGTTTTAAATTCTAAGACAGATCTTAAAATCATATATACATACACCACACATATATTAGTACATTAAAATAATAACTGATTCAAACTCACCTAAATAGCTTACACTCATTAAAACAATGTACTTTTCTGTTAAGTAATAATATTTTCTTCCCTCACACAATTCATTTCTCATGTAGATATTTCCAAAGAAGGCTGCATTACTGTCACAGACCCTTCTGTTCTTAGAACCTAGGAGGTCATTTCTTATAGAGCAAAATGTCTAACACTTACATGTAGATTTCCAAAGCTTTGGTATCTTTCTTAGCTTTTAATATCTACTATGATATCATTGCCCAGAAAGTCAATTCCTAGTCAAGGATTTTTAAATAATCTGACTCTGGATGTTCAGAACTTTAGTTAGCTCTCAATTGCTAACCTGTGAAACTTTTTTCCTCCTCTCATGAAAATATGTATCAATAAAACACACCTGATTAACAGCCTAGACCAAGCAGCATGCAAAATTCATAGACGCTAATGCCTCTTAGCAGGGTACTTAGTATTTACAAATCATTTTGCCTCCATTTAATGACCAAATCATTGGTGTTCTAAACAAAACATATACAGTATGGCAACTGTTTACTTGCCAATGAATGCTATTGCTTTCCATTATTCATTTCCACTTCAGAAAGTGACTCCTCAAGAAACCCTACAAACCATTTTTTTGTATACAGCTGACTTTCTGTAAAAGGAGGACGGGGCTACCTTTAGTTAACAAACCATATGCTAATAAGCACTTTTCATGGGACATTTATTTTCATCCTTCAGCAACCCTTCAAGACAAGGTCAGAGAAGCTAGGAGACTTGCCCAAGGTTAGGCAAGCAAGACAACAAGCAGTTAAATCTCCGATGCCCAATCTCAAGTTCTTACTGTTATATCATGCTGACTACCTATGTAGGCTAAGGTGTCATGTATAGCAACTGAAAGTATCTACATGATAGGGTGCACTTGTGATTCTTCTTTGTCCCATTATGTCTGCCCTCTGAGGAGAGTGAGGGACAAGAAAAGAAGAGATTTTTGTGTCAGTCCATTATCACTGATGCTCATCACCAGAGAACTATTCTGTAAAATGAACACAACCTTCCTCTAACAATGCTAAATGCTAGTGGGCCCTGGCCTGGCCCTTTCTTTTTCATTCTCAGAGGATCAGTGTTCTTCATGTTGTAGCATCAGTTCTTTTCAATTAAGCCAGGTCCTATTCCTGCCTGGACATTCAGCTCTCAGACAAATGGCTTCAATTATCCAGGGCCTGTTTCTCAACCAGGAGCCAATTCCCTCGGATGAAATAGATAATGTTCCTCAATGTCCCTCCAGAGTATTTTTTTTTTTTTTAATTTTAAGAATATAACATTTCAGTGAATTGTCTAGGGAATAAATTGTTTTCATTGGAGGGAAAATTGCTAATTTAATTCTGCTCCTTTCTAAAGACAATGGAAATTCTAAGCAAACTTTTATCCTAAAAAAACATAAAAGGTAGGAAAACTACAAACCACATCATAAAACAACAAATAAAACCTTCTAGATTATATTCTTAGCCAAAATGCATTTGATGAATTTGAAACACTGGATACATTATGAACAAATTTACCTTGATTTTTTATGCAAAATCATTAGCAGTTTGAATTATTTCACTGCTTGTTTTAAAAAATCCTATATTTTTAAATAATTGAGGTAAAAGTTACATGCGATGAAATAGATTTTATAATGCGTAAGTTCTGACAAATGTATACACACATGAAACCAAGACCCTGATCAAGTTAGAGACCATTTCCATCATCCTAAGAAGCTTCCAGGGGCCCCTCCAGTCAAGCCCCATCACCTCTATAGGCAACCACTGATATGATTTTGATACAGATAAGTTTTACCTGTTTTTGAATATAAATGTAATCATACAATATGTACTCTCTCTTGTCTCCTTCTTTCAACTGCTTAAGATTCATCCATGCTTTTGTGTTATATCAGGAGTTATAATTTTCATGGCTGAACAGTACTGCACTATACAAATGAGCACCCGTTTATTCTCTTGAAGGACTTATGAATTATTTACAATGTAGGGCTTCAATGAATAAAGTTACTATGAACATTTGTATAGAAAAATTTTTGTGGATATATGTTTTCATTTTTCTTGGGTAAATACACAGAGAGGAGCATTGCCGGGTAATAAGGTATATGTTTAACTTTACGAGAAACGGAACTATTTTCCACAGTGGTTGTATCATTTTATATTTCAGCCAGCAATGTGTAAGAGTTTCTGTTACTCATGGTCAGCAGTCACCACAGACTTTAATTGTTGCTATTGAAGTGGGAACAGAGATATCTTACTCTGTTTTTTTTTTCCCATAGTCATAGCTAATGATATTGAATATCTTTTAATGGAATCATTGGTCATATATAAAACACATATTTATATTTATACATTTGGATAATGTCTGTTGAAATCTTCTACCCTTTACTTGAGTGGGGGTTTTTTTGTTATTCAAGTGTAGGAGTTTTTTTTTTAAATATATATTCTAAATACATGCTCTTTATTAGACATATGCATAAGTATTTTCTTCCAGACAGTAGCTTGCCTTTTCATTTTTTTTTTCAGTTTTCTTAACTGAGTCTTTAGATAAGTAGAAGCTTTTAATTTTAATGAACTCCAATTGATTATTTTTTTTCTTCTGTAGTTAGTGCTTTTTGTTTACTCTCTAAGAAATCTGTCTAGCCCAAGGTCTCTAAGATATTTTTCTACATTTTGTTCTAGAAGCTTTACAGTTTTAGCTTTTATATTTAAGTCTATGATCCACCTCAAAATAATTCATATTTTTTTCACTTTTTTCTTACTGTACTTTAGCTTGGGTAATTTCTATTTATATGACTTTAAGTGCACTAACCTCTTATCACGCAGAGTCTAACTGGCTGGTAATCCCGTCTATTACATTTTTCATTTCAGCACTTTTCAATTCTAGTATTTCCTTTTGTTTCTTTTTATAGTTATCATTTCTCAGCCAAAAGTCCCCATCTGTTCAGGCACTACATCAAACTTTTTCTTTATGTTCTTGAACATTGTTATAATAGCTATAACTGCAATATCTTGATCATCTTGGCATCTGTCTCCAGTGACTGCTTGTTTTCTTGATTGGATATCATATCTTCCTGCTTCTTCACACATATCATAATTACACATGATACACAACAAGGTGTCTGGATTATCTTTTCTTCCCTTACAGATATGAAGTATTATTTGGGCAGTCAATTAAATTTTTGGCAGATTCTCTTGACTTTTTTTTTTTTTTTTAATACTCTGTTAGAGTGGACCTGTTTGGTTCTACTCTTAGTTTGAAGGAAATGGTCCTCATTCAAGATTATGATCTTACTCCTGAAGTGTGGCTTTTCTATATTCTCAGCTAAGTTTCTGAGCTGTTCAGCCAGAACTTTCCATTCTGGCCAGGACTCCAACATCTCTCAGCACTGTATGACCTTTGTAATCTCTGTTGAGCATTCAGCCCTGCAGAAGTCATCCTCTGCTAGGTCCTACAGAGTCCCACTCTGTGCATGCACAGCAGAGCCCTGGCAAATAACATGCAGGTTACCACCACGAGTCTACTTCTGTGTCCTATTCTGCACAGATTCCTCTTTCCAGTACCCTGTCAAATTTTAGCCACTTCAGCAGCTCTGAACTTCCAACTCAGATGAACACCATGACTCTCCACTGTGGCCTCCCCTCGAGATATAAGGAAATCTTGCCTGTTTCCTTCCTTTCAAGGATCATACCTCTACTGGCTATTTTCCAATGCCTAAAATCAGTTGTCCTATACATTTTGGCCAGTTTTATAGTTGTTTACTGTGGTAAACTGTGCCATTTATTCTATCATGGTTGATACTGAATCTTGACATTGAATTGGTAGGCAGTAAACCAACTACATATGTTTATGTCAACTGATGACCTTCGAGAGAATACTGCTCAAGTGAAATCCTAATCAAGGTAACCAATATAAAGGCAGGCTCAAGAGTATTTCATGCAATGTCTTTAAGTCGTAGAGAAAAACAGTCAGGATTAACCATGTTGGCAATAACTTCTACACTACATAAAAACAGTGTTTGTAACATATCTATATTAGCCTAATAAAGAAAAGTGTCTGCTACAACAGTAAGTGATTCACTGCCTATGTCAGAGAGCTTTGGAACCTTCATTTTTCACACATAGTGTCATTTTTTTCATAATATGTTAGAGGAAGAGCCATTAGAAAAACTTATGTCATAAACATTAAGTTTATGGATACATGCTTGAATTAACAACATATTTGGCCAAGATTCAAAATGACTTCATGTTTTCTGAGGCCCAATTCAGTTAGAACTTGAGGTCAAGCAAAAAATCAGGTCTAAAAGCTGACATAAAAATAGATTTCCTCTCTACCCTCCTCTTTCAGGTACTAATTAATTTTGTTGGGAGTGTTTTTCTACTCCAACTACAGATCCCCTCCCAGAAAGAAATTCCTCCTAGGGCTTTCATCAGCATCAGTTCATTGAAGATGCCCAAATCAATATTCCAAGGTCAAACCTCCCCCTCAGTTTAAATATCCACCTAGATATCCACCTTGAACTCAACATCTCCAAAACTTAATGCCTTCTCTTCCTACAAAAATATGTACCTTCTCCTGAACCTCCGTTCTGGCTGCATTATGTGCCTAGTCACCCAGAAGTGAACTCTCTCTCCTTTCATTTACCCTTTCACATATCCAATCCATCACTAAGCCCCAGAAGTTCCTGGCTTTCATTATATCTCAAGTTTGTCCCCTTGCTTCCACCCCTGCTCTACTGAGAACTTTTGCTCATTGCTCACCTAATCTGTTTCCACAGCCTTCAAATGGTCTCTTCCCTCCAATCTATCCATACCTCAACTCCCAACTGCTCTTCTTAAAACATCAATTTGACCAGACCTTTCCATCTTTTAAAATGCTACCAAATACACTCAGACATCTCCAGCATAAAGTTCACATTGCTTTTGCTTCTTCCCATCTCTCCTTCCTGAAGTCCCATGTCTCCTCATTGATAATTTACACTCTAGTGACACCAAACCATTGAGAGGTTTCTTGAATGTATCATATAATTTCAGGATCTCAACCTATTGCAACAGTCAGGCCATCTGCCTGAGATTAAACTCCTACTCATACCTGGGACCCAGATCAAACGTCTCTACCTCTGAGCTCCTGAACAGTAGGAGAACCAGTAGAATAGCCTGGTTCTTCTAGCCTCTGTTTTGTCTTGATCCACTTCTTTTACTATATTTAAAATGATCTGTTGGTCTCCTACTAGATGGTAAATGACTTCTGAAAAGAAAGTGTAACAAATGTATATTTCCTCACCCATGAACTAGCACAATGCTTCACCCACAGGGTACCTCCAATAAATGCTGGGTGACAGATAGATGAGTTACAGAAAAATATCCACTTCCATTAAAGCACAGAGGGAACACTGAAACTGCTCTCAACGGCAATTCTGAAGTGTGGGGTGTTGCCCAGTGGCCGTGACCAAAGCTGTTGAAGTCAACATCAGTATGACAACCGGCACTTTAAAATTCAGAAAAAGCATCTAGTTATTGTCATGACCAGCCGCTGCCTATGGCCTATATTTCTTTGCTTATTTAAAATATGACTAGACTAGTTTTCAAATCTATGTAATTTTTAGCTCCTCACATATACAGTGTATATATATGTGTGTGTATAGACATATATATAAAATATATGGACAAATGGATATGTAGTATACATGTAGTTATACATTTTTAAAAAAATGAAACAATCTAGAGATGAGACGTGTTAGGTTTTTTTTTTCCCTATCTTGTGATGATCATTTGGCAAGTAATTTTAATTTTTCAGTAATTTTTAAAAATATTTGAACTGGCAACCTAAGAGTATGGATCTGCCCAAAATGAGTATCTTTAGTAAATCTGGCCTTCACAAATCACCTTCCATTTTTTACCTCAAAATTCTCTGTAAATCTTATACCCATTTTATAAAAGAGAATGCTGAGGAAAATTAGAAAACTAGAAATCTGTTCTAGGGAGCTACCCTATTGTACCCTGTTTGTGGCAGATCCAGTAGTGGGGGCTACCTAAAGAGCTTGGAATGGGTCCACACCATTAGGGCAGATGCCCTTCCAAAGCCCATAGCAGATGCTCAATGGATATTTGAATGGCTGATGATGCTAATGATATTCATTTTAGTTACTACTTAATGAGCACTTACTATGTGTCAAGCAGCATGTTGAAGTGCCTCAGATGCATTATCGCACTAGTCTCAGGATAACTCTGTGAGGTGGGTGTTATTGCCTTTTTACATAGAGGTGGAGAGGAAGGAAAAGAACAGCAGAACTCCAGCAAGAAGACCCAAGTCCTATCTTGCCTCTGACACCAGCTTCCTGTTCAGAGAGTAAGACCAGACTACCTCTAATGCTGCTTCGAGCTTTAGCATTCCAGGATTTGAATCAAAATGTTATCAGAACCGTTTGTGAGAGAAACAGAGGTCGTGCTTTAAAATAAAATCTCTATTAAAAATGCATTTTTTAGTGTAGTAAACCTTCTTAAAGGAAATGAAGAGGATTAAATCAAAGTAGTCTAAAGTCACTAGAAGTACATAGTGTCCCTGTCAGTGGCACTTTTTAAATAAGATGATGTAGCAATTGCTTCAGGGCACTTCCTTTTATTTTTCAATATTATTGGAATGAAGAGCAATAGTAATTTCTAATACTAAAGCTATCATTCTTTTCTACGATTTAACTTAGAAATTATAAAAAATAATTGCAACAGTACTTCTGAAATACATTTTAAAAAATACACCCAGATAGATGAACATTCACAAATTATTTGATGGCCAATTGCAAAGGTAGGAGCAGGGTCAGGGGAGTAAGAGAGGAGGGAGAGCAATGACTGCTTATTTGAGAACTTGGTTTAGGGTTTTGGTTGTTTCTTTTAACTCAAACTGTTTCCATAACAAGTTATATAAAGTTAGGTTTCCACACCTATCCCATTAAAATTTTAGTTACTTTTCACAATAAAATCCTCATAATTATGTAAAAATTGGCAAGGCCCTGCAAATGACAACTCCTGTATTTTTACACCATTAGGCCCAGAGCTTATAAAAGAGGTGCCAAGAAAAGGCATCTTCATTATGTAAGTCACTGTCTTGTGGAGTTATCTCTGCAATGGCTTAGATGCTTCCTCTACCTTTACTTAAATGGTATCTGAACACAAGTGTTAGCAGAAATGTCAGTGTTTGGGAACTAGAAATGCTGTTACACAACCCAGCAAGACCGGGAAATGCTGAATATTCTACCTCTTTCTCTGAAAAGTCAGAAAACAAAGAGACTTGTGAAGCTCCACTTGAACCAACCTTCCACACTTACCCAGGCAACGTCAACCAGCCCTTCACCACCATGTATTTCCTTCCCTCCGAAATACCCACTAACACTGTGTAGAACATAAGGGGAGGATTAATCTATGACTGTGGCTTATCTGTAATTTATCTATTTAGAATATTATACTAAATTATAGATCTAATGTCACCAGTCTGTTTGCTTGTCTCTACCTCTCTTTATTTCTCTCTTCCCTTCTTGGTCTCCTTTCCCCCTTTCACCTCCACACCTGGATTATAAATTACTGGTCCAAGGCCAAAAAAGTCAGGAGTACAAACTCAATAAACAAACAACCCAAAGCTCTTGACTTCCTGATGGCAAACTTATGTGAAATTAGCAACAACTACTTCAATATGCATTAACCTCTTTCTAACAAGCTGCTTCTTTTATCTGCAGTTCTCAATATGCTTTAGGATGTCTTTCATTTCTTCCTTATCTTGGCTCCTACTTCCCCCACAGACTTCAAAAAAAAAAATATATATATATATGGTGGTTGATATGATCAGTGCACTTCGTCTGAAATTAAAGTTTCTTTCGATATTGAGCTCAGTACATTTAAAGTGGAAATCAAATGACTCAGGCTGGTTTTAAAGATTTAAGCCACTAGTGAAGAATTTAATATGCTGGTGTTGGGTTTCATAATCAAATAGAGAAGAACCTGTTTCTGTTCTAAAATCTACCCAACCAAAATTTCAAAGTGTCTCCAAAATTGTATTAAATAGAAATATTCAGCAAATATTTAGTAAAGGCCTTTAAGTGCCAGTCACAGCTTTGGGTGCTGGGGAGACAACATAACCTGCGTAGACCCTGCTTTTGCCTTCAGGAGCTTTTAGTCTGGCAGAGAAGTTAGATATTAATTTCATAATTAAATGTGTAGTGATCTAATTACAATTGTGATCATTGCCATGAGGGCGATAATTGAGCTGATCTAGCCTAGTCTGAGGGTAGGGAAAGAGGATGAGGATGGGATCAGAGAAGGAGGACTTCAGAAAGCGGCATTTAAGCGAAGACCTAAAGAATAAGGGGATCTCAGTGAACTTTCAGATAGACAGAACAGCATCAAATGGGAAGAAGCTTGCCACGTCTGAGAAGAGAGAAGGCCAGTGTGGTTGCAGGAGAGACAGCAAGGCAGAATGGTGTCAGACTAGTCAGAAAATAAGCAGGGCCAGCATCAGAGGAGCTCAGAGGCCATGTTAATAATTTAGGACTTTATGCTAAAAGCAATGGCAAGTCACCAAAGGTTTTAAAAGCAGCAGATGAACATGACCAGGTTCACAGATTCCCCTGGCTCAGTGAAGAGACCCAACACTTCTTGGTGACAGCGGGGAAGCCAGTGATTATCCCCATCGTGTCCATTAATGACCAGAAAAAAACACCACAAAGAATAAGCAGTCAAGGAAAGAGTACAACTTCATGGAACTCCAAACTGCCATTCCTAAATCTGTATTTCAAACTTCCGGTGCAAACAGCTCTGGCAGCCACGTGAGAATAGGTCAAAGGCAGTAAGTAGGACTGAAAGCCGACGGACTAATTAGAGGGTTATTGTCTAGGTAAGTGATCTTGGTGATTCAGGAGCAGAGAAAAGTGAAGGGACAGGAGCCACAGAGAAGGTAGAACCTATAGTATTGTACATGGTGAATCTCCTTATTGGGATTATTACATACAGTTTTCAAAAATTAATGGTTTGGGTTCCTCTTGAAATTTGTATGACACTGGAATATGCTCACAAATTCTAATTACTTTTTCAAATATAAAACAAATAAAAATTGACCCTGCCAGAGGAATAAAGCCCACAATATTTAATCAATCTCAAATCCTTTAGGAACTTAGCAAAACGACAACTCATAGTTTAATTATAAACAATTCTCACCTAATCATTTAAAAAGACCTATTAAGAATGTGTGCTGGCAACACAGTCTAGATTTAGTTACTTTTTGCAACTGGAAGTATTAAGTCTTGGGCTTCTACTTATTCAAAATTAACTTCCTCCCCTGCTAATCCAATTCTGTAAGGTTTTACTCAATGTTACTCTACATAAGCTGGACAAAAACTATTAAATTGAGTGATAGTACATCTTTTATTAAAAAATAAACCATGTGAGTTATAATAACAGCCTTTGGAGACTGAAAGTTATGGCCAGTGGGGTCTTCCATTCTAGCTTTCTTACCTCCAATGTGCTAAGAAAATGAAAAAATAAACCCACTCACTAGATTGCCTACAAGACAGCCTCTCAAGCAAAGTAATGACATTTATATAAAAATAATTCCAGCATGGAACTATAGAATATGCATATCAAAGTAACAGCTTGGTTCTAAAACCTGTGGAGCCCAAAGTCAAGACCAAATAGCATAATCAATTCTCCCATAAGCATTCAGAATGTTCCCTTAATGCTGAGATGTGATAATAGTTGGGTGACAGTGTCTTTTTGAAAAAGTCTATTAAGGAGGAGAGACTGTTACTCGCTGAATCAGCTGTTGCAGTTTCCTTTGTTGTCCAATAGCCAGATAACAGGATATCAGAAAAAAATGAAAAAATGAGAACAGGACAAGTTAAAGCATGTGATCAAAACCCGAGTTTGACAAGATTTATAAGACATCTGGGATTCTGGAAGAAGAAGGGAGAGAGACTTTAAGAGTAGCGGTGGTGTATGTTAGTGAAAGAAGGGAGAGAAAAGATGATAAAAGATTTCACTTCATGTTATGAAAGAATTCTTCCTTTTTTCTGTTTTGCAAAAAAAAAAAAAGAAAGAAAAATACAAACAAACAAAAACTGTAGTGAAGATTTTTAAATGCTTTTGAATTATCCTGGATGCCAGATTTATTATTCTTTGAATGTAATACCATCCTTAAGCAGAGCCCAATAAGATGTAATTTTAGATGTTTACAGTAATATTGAAAATACCAATACTATTACACCTTCTTAAAATAGGCATGCATGGAGTAATAGTAATACCATTCTAAGAACATAACAGCTCAAGTTTAATTGAGGTTACTTCCATATGCTAGAGCTATCCTCTGCCAGGACTGTTCTCCCCTCTATCCTAAATTTTCATTGGGTCATTGCCTGCTCAGATATCACATCTAAGTTTAAACATCTGTTCTGCAGAGAGATCCTCTCAGAACGTATAGCTGCAATGCTGTCCAAGAGGACTCCCTGCAATGATGAAAGTATTCTAAAGCCAAGTTGTCCAGTATGGTAGCCACATGTGACCACTTAACACCTGAAATATGGTAGTATGACTGGGGGGTGAATTTTTAATTTAATTATAATTAAATTAAATAACTTTAAAATAAAAATAAAAGAAATCTAAATATATAAAAGAAATCTAAATTACATTTAAATAGCCACATGGGGCTAGGGGTCACCTACCATACAAAATCACAGGCAAGACAAAGTTTAAGTTCTTTTACTTTGTTAATATTCTGTATGTCTCCTTTGTAGCACCTGGCACATTTGCAGTTGTATAGTGTTTATAATTATTTGTTTAATGACCATCTTCCCCACTAAACTATCAAGACTGTCTTGATCCCACTCAAATAGTCCACACCTAACACACACAGTGCCTACTCAAAGAGCTACTGACCGACTTATTTAAATAAAACTTTTCATTATTTTATCACTTAATATCAGCGACTAATTTGTTGGTTACATGAATACCAAAAGTTGATGTAAGAAAACTGGAACACTAGCTGTTTACAAGGTGTGAACGTTCTGGTAAAGTCCAGAAAGTGCTACCAGAAATTATCAAAATCTGTGGGAAAATGTGTTTGCTACAGATTTTTCCTAAACACACAAACACACATAAAACGCACACATACAAACACAGCTGCCTTCAGAAAAGAGTCTTCTATTTTGCTCTATAATCTGTTCTGGCTATGTTAATGATGACACTCTTCTGCAAACGAGAAAAATCAATGCAAAACAAATTCACAATTTAGCACGGGAAGGTGTAAGAAAGTTGGCACAAAGAAGCTGTCCCTCCCTAGTTTAAATGAACATTTTACCTTCAGAGCATAGTAGCTAATTTTCTTAAATCCTTTTAAACGTGTTAACTTCTCCAGAAGCAAATGTTCAATAGTTATTCTTTGTCAACTTTGAAAACAAAAGAAAAATATACTGTCATAATACAGTATGCAATACAGATACCTTAATGCCCCCAGTGGGAATAGCGACATACAAGCATGGACGGTATAGATGAAGATACGAATTCCAGAGAAGAACGGTGGCTACAATTCACTGGCAAACATATGTGGTTTGTTCTTTCTCAATTAACTGGTTTGATCATTCATCCGTATATGCATCTCTCCATACCTATGTCTGCCCTTTATAGTTATAGTATCTTTCACCATGGAACACACAGTCTGCATTCAAAATCAGAAAAGTACACAGGCAACTAAGATATAAGGCTGGAAGGAAAGCAGCACCCAAGTAGATAGCTCATCCTGGGAAGAACCATTAAGGTAAGACAGTTCAAATGCTTGCAACAAGCAGAGATCCAAAGTACTTCCATTAAGAATTTCTAATAAAAAATGCTAGTGCATAGCCTTCCCTCTCATTATGAAATCCTGAATTGAGACTCAACCTAAGAGAACATGGGGGTGGGGCTGGAAGAACACATAAAAATTGAATAACGCATATGTGTTACATCAATTCATGGATTAATGATTAAGACAATCAGTGAATGGTTTAAATAAATAAGAGACAGTTTGTTGCATCAATGTTTTGAATCAAATGAAGCAATGTAGAGACCATTATTATAAAAACCTGTAGTATCGACCCAAATAGGCTCACTATGAAGAGTGATAGAAAAGCATACAATTATAACTTGTGCCTAAATTTGCTTCATCTGGTGTGTGCCTAGTTTTTCAGGTGGCCTAGCAGGTAAAACTTACAAACCAAGACCATCAGCGCTCACGTGGCCCTTTCATGTCTCTTCTCATGGTGAGTCTAGAGACATTTAATCATTTGAAGGTTGAAATACTAAGAAATTTCTGCCAAGTGCTATTATCATTCAGCAATAATTTAAATAATGGAAGTATTTGTCAGAAGTACAGAACAACCTACACAGATTTAACATGTCAAACCAATATGAGAAAATTATTTTACTATTAAGGTAATTTTAAGATGGGTATGACATTTTGCTTTTTTGTCTTCTGAAAAAATGAAAAATGTATTTCAAGAGTTATCAATTCCTGACCTTCAAACACTGGATGGAAGTAAATCATGGTGATTATCACATGAATGTGAGCCTTAAGGCCCAGGCTGGGAAGTTCATTCCATTATCACAAAGTAACTTGAAGAGAGATTCAACATGGAGTCATGAAAATAATGCATTAACGGGAAGGAGAATACTATCATCTACTGAAAGCACTACGAATCAGGTAAGCGATGCACATCCCCCATCCCTGGAGATTTGTTCATGTGGCCTGGCTGAAACTGGTCTTGCAGAGTTTGACCTTTGTCTTTGGTTGTACAATGATAAAGAATCCACTTAATCCCACAGGAGTGAAAACGAGAGCATGTTACTGCTATGGGGTGAACAGCTAAAGGTTAATTGAGTTTTAGATACTTATCTCTATTGTTCAAGATTTTATCCTAATATCAATTAATGCACAGGCACCCTGAGGCCATAAGGAATAGATTCATTCTAAATTTAAATATATCCTTCCACCCGAAAAGAGAAGCATTTTCCCCAGATAATTCTCATAATCAGACTCCAGCTTCCCAGATGAAATAGTTCAAATTAATCAAACATTCCTCAAAATATTGCTTTAAGTGAGTAAATGACTGAAAGAGTTATCTAGTTAATCCAAGCACTACAGATACTCTAATGTTGATAATTTGAAACATTAATTAAATATAAATATGAAAATACATAGCATGTAATCTTTCTTAGGGAACTACATTCTAAAAATACCAAAACTTTAACTTAATAAGTTAGAGATACTTTTCACTTTCTGTAAACAGAAAACTGAGTAATCTTGGTTCAACAAGAGTAAGCTTGGCATGCCATTTACTCCAGCATTCAAGGCAGGTCATTAATAAAAAATAAATAAATAAGTATTTTTAAGTCATTGGAATATGATTTTGTATAATCAGTCAATATCTTAAAAGGTACATCTATTTATTGTCACGATAAACCATCTGGTAAGTTTGAGAGAGCCATTTTTGAGAGGTAAGAATGTGCCTAGCTTTCAAAACACCTGGTATAAAAAACTCTTAATTTACAAAACAAATAAAATTAATGGAGATTGATTTGCATGGCAAAAGAATTCCCAGGTTAGGGGAAAACAAAAAAAAAAAAACCCTGCCTTTGTATGTTTAAATTTACAATATTATCATTAATACATAACCTTTAAGATATACAACAGCAGCAACATCAATAACAATAGCTACAATTTATGGAGAAATTTGTGTCATCCACGTACTGTGCTGAATCTATATATTTATTATCTCATTTAAGCCTCATAGCACTCCTAAGGGTTAGGTGCTCTCATTATTTTCCTTTTACAATGACAACAATGGGACTTAGAGTAACTTCTCAAGGTTGTATAACTTTGTTGGAAAAAGAAGATAAAGCAAAATTAACTTTTATTTTTTAAAAGGCTTTAGAGGAATGGAACTGTGAATATCTACATGCTTTCGCATATGTCAAAGTTTAATTGTCTGCGTATTTTCCATCTTTTCAGATATTTTTTAGAAATACAAACCAATCATCAATTATTATCACTACCAGCTTCCAACCACTCTGAGCCTTTTGAACTGATAAGGCAGAGATGGAGGAATGTTTCTTAGGTGATTTCATTCATCATATGGTATCCAATAGAGAACAGGGGACTAGCGATGTCTTGGTTCAAGCATGACTGGAAGTTTTATAATCTCAAAAGCATTTATAAAGTTCAGTCACTTCCCAGTTCTAGCATGCCAGCAGGATGGTAACCACATAACAAAAGAGCCACATAGCAGTTTCTGGTACTTACTTTTATGACCAAGCACCTTGCATCCTTTGAAACACCATGATTTATAAAGTAACTAAATAGTTCATGGGTAACACCTTGGTGCTTGATGTCATCATACATAACTAATTCTACACTTCCCAAATATTTTATTCTTGTGCTTTGCCCCCAAGATTCTTCCCCAGCTTAGCAGAGGTGTGCTAAATTGCTTAATGGGCAAAACAAAAACAAACAAAAAAAAACTGTTAGACACGAAACAACAAAAAACACATAGAGCTATCCCACTGCGTAGATATAATTTCAAAGAACAGGGAAGAGAGTGGATTTAAAAGATCTGTCTGCACTGACACCCCTTCTCCCTTTCAATATCAGAGATGTCTATGTTTAATATTAGGCTTCTCTAAATCAGACTTCTGCAACCTTAGCTTACTAGGATTGCTGGCCTACACAATCATTATTCTTTTTCTGTGCAAGTGGATAGACTAAGGGCTTGAGGCTGTGATAATTGCTCTGTGAGTATGGCCTGTTCCAAAGGCCCAGAGTAACCACAATCCTAGGTCCACAATTGTGTCTCTGAAAATGTTTCTCCCAGTCTAGAGCTGCACTGTCTAGTATCATACCTGGTAGCTATAAGTAGCTGTTTACGTTTAAATTTAATTAAATAATTAATAATTGCTACTACACTGGACAACACCAACGCAGTTCTACTGAACTGTTTTGGCCTAGAGTAACATTTCCTAACCTGTTACCTTGGCCAGGGTTTTATATCAAGGCCAGTCAATGGATTTAGGCTCCCATGTCAACACTAGTCACTTTGAATTGGCTTCCTGGAGTAGGAAAAAATTGCAGTGCCTGAAATAGTGATGTCTCTCTGGGACACAGAATTGGGGAGGGGTGGCCACATATGCCAAATAAGACTCCTAAAGACCTTCTACCAGCAGTAGTGTAAAACTGCCAAAAATCGAAAACATGAGACCTCAGACATTACCCATGTCTCTCCATGGGCCACTTAAAAATAAGCAGGAAAGAAGTTTTTTCCCCCAGGCACTCGGAGTTAAATAAAGTCTTTAGTATCATCCCTAATTACAATCTAGGCCTGATCCAAGACAGACCAGTCATACTAATTAAGTCAGAAAATACTCTACAAATCAGTAATACAGATAGTACTGATACAATATTTTAAATTCCTATTTACCGACATGAAAACCTTACCCTCTAAATAACACTCTTCTTTTTTCTGTTAAGTAAACAACTGTGCCACCGTTAACAGCTCCAGCCTAGCACCCATATTCTTCCCTGATGGAGCTCAATAATCTCATCAGAGGTTTTTCTCCTCACTTAGGAATCATTTGGGGGTACTCTGACTCCAACAGGCCTCTCGGAAACCAAACAGAAGCGTACACAGTGCATCAAATGCAGCGTCTGGTCTAGTCTAAATTCCCAAATGACAAGCACAGCTAGCACAACACGCATTGGGAATGAGGCAGCGAATGAGAAATCAGGCCTCTACCTTATCATTAGCCATCATCTTCCCAGACGCTAACTCCCCTCCCTGCCAAACCACCCTTACCTGCCAGAGACCTCTTGCTGATGTCATGATTACCCTGTCAAATCAAATTTAGCAGTACACAAGCCATCAGGAGCGACATTCCTCCTTTTGCATTTTCATTCACTAGGAAGGTATGAACTCTACTTAGTCGGTAGACTGTTATCTGCTGCAACTCTAAACCATTTGAATTGCATCACTAAAATGAATTGGCACTGAAAACAAAGTAATAAGAATGCATATTGATAGAAAAGTAGGTAGGAACTAGGGGTCTCTTTCATGCTGGCTTTCCAGTGAATTCCGAGAACTTTGATGAGGCCGCAGTGATGTTTATTTCAGCTATGAACACTGGGTGAAATCTCATTTTATAAAGGCCTGAAGGACTTGCCAGTCACGGTTGTGATTGGTAATAAAACATAAATCACTGGAAACTTGAATTAGATATTCCTATCCCAAATCTCTGGAGCAGTTGTTCTCAACCAAGGGCCAATGTTCCTCCTTTCTCACCCCTTAGGTGTATTTGGCAATGTCTACTAACATTTTTGGTTGAGGGTGTTACTGGCATCTAGTGAGTAGAGATCGGAGATGCTACTAAACATCCTACAATGCACAGGAAAGTCCCCTCATAAACACAGAATTAACCAGCCCCAAATGTCAACAATGCCAAGGTTGAAAATCACACCCTAAAACTGCATGGTCACTATCGCTTACTTGATTATTTGGGGAGTTACAATTTGCATGGGCATGAGCTGCTTTTAGTGGTGGTCGGGTGGGGGGGGGGGAGATTCCTTCTGTCCGTTCACAGATTTCAAGCTTAACAAAGGCACTGTTACAATTAGAAGGTAAAGAGGTACAGATATTAGTAAAAATATTTTTCAACATGGGCTGTTTTGCTATTTGGTCAATCCTTATTATCTAGTCTTCTTAACTAATAGGGTAATTTTATTTTTAACTCACCATCAGCATTCAATTCACCATCAGCATTTTGACAGTGAGAACGTGTTGGATCACTTTCTCACTGTAAAAAAGACATTAATTACCAAAAAGCAGAATATGACCATCTTTACAAAAGTAGGTATTTTTCTGGAAAAATGTCAAAATTGCCTTACAACTTTAGAGAAGATTCTTTTTTTTTAATTCTATGGTTACTATTACCTATTTAATAATAATGACTTTCACAGTTCTTAAACATAGAGTTCACAACAGAAATGATGGCATAAAGCAGAATTAAGTGGTGTTATTTCCCGTCTTTGAGAGAATCCAACTACAGTTTGAGGGTTTGGTATCTCTGTGCCCATGCAAGAACAGGGTAAAGCATTTTATTTTCACACATTCTATAGTAGGTTAAAGCAAACACACAGTAGTTAAACCCTAATAGTTGATTAGTCCCATACTTGCTTTGTCATTTCCTTACCATGTACTGATGAGTGATGGTACATACATATATGTAAAAAGAATGGGAATCAATATTCCTCAGCATTTTCTACCATGAAAGGCATGTTTAAAACCTGGCAACATGCTGTGTCCACCTGTTACAACTTTCTTTGTCCTAAGTCTTTATTAACATTACCAGTAAAAGAAAACATCAAGTATCACTGCTTTAACAGCAGGAGAAAATGCTTGCACTTAGAAGGTAGGGTCTAAATCCTCAAATTGAATGAAATAATCTAAAATACTGAGAGGAGACCTTCAAGACAGTAGAGAAATAAGACGTGGAGATCACCTTCCTCCCCACAAATACGTCAGAAATAAATCTACATGTGGAACAACTCCTACAGAACACCTACTGAACGCAGGCAGACCTCAGATTTTCCAAAAGGCAAGAAAATCCCGCGTACCTGGGTAGGGCAAAAGAAAAAAGGAAAAACAGAGATAAAAGAATAGGGATGGGACCTGCACCTCTGGGAGGGAGCTGTGAAGGAGGAAAAGTTTCCACACACTACGAAGCCCCTTCTCTGGTGGAGACTGGGGGTGGTGGTGGGGAAAGCTTCGGAGCCACAGAGGAGAGCGCAGCAATAGGGGTGCAGAGGGCAAAGCGGAGAGATTCCCGCACAGAGGATCAGTGCCGACCAGCACTCACCAGCCCGAGAGGCTTGTCTGCTCACCCGCTGGGGAAGGGTTGGGGCTGGGAGCTGAGGCTCCGGCTTCGGAGGTCGGATCCCAGGGAGAGGACTGGGGTTGTCTGCATGAACACAGCCTGAAGGGGGCTAGTGCACTACAGTTAGCCGGGAGGGAATCCAGGAAAAAGTCTGGAACTGCCTGAGAGGCAAAAGACCACGGTATCACGGTGAGCGAGAAGAGGGGATTCAGAGCACCACCTAAAAAAGCTCCGGAAATCCGCACAAGCCACGGATATCAGCGCAGACATCAGAGATGGGCATGAGACGCTAATGCTGCTATTGCAGCCACCAAGAAGCCTGTGTGCAAGCACACGTCACTATCCACACCTCCCCTCCCAGAGCCTGCGCAGCCCGCCAAAGCCAGGGTCCTGTGATCCAGGGAAAACTTCCCCGGGAGAAGACACGGCGCACCTCAGGCTGTTGCAACATCATGCTGGCCTCTACCGCTACAGGCGTGCCCCGCCCTCCGTGCCCCTCCCTCCTCCCCCCCCCCTCCCGCCCCCGCCCCGGCCTGAGAGAGCCAGAGCTCCCAATTCAGCTGCTCCTTTAACCCCATCCTGTCTGAGCGAAGAACAGACGCCCTCAGGCGACCTACACGCAGAGGCGGGGCCAAATCCAAAGCTGAATCCCAGGAGCTGTGCGAACAAAGAAGAGAAAGGGAAATCTCTCCCAGCAGCCTCAGAAGCAGCGGATTAAATCTCCACAATCAACTTGATGTACCTGCATCTGTGGAATACATGAATAGACAACGAATCATCCCAAATTGAGGAGGTGGACGTTGGGAGCAACTGCTGACTTGGGGTTTGCTTTCTGCATTGAATTTGTTTCTGGTTTTATGTTTACCTTAGTTTAGTGTTTAGAGTATATTATCATTGGGAGATTTCTTTATTGATTTGGTTGCTCTCTTCCTTTTTTTTTCTATATTTAGATATATATATTTTTTTCTTCTTTTGTGTGTATGTGTATGCTTCTTTGTGAGATTTTGTCTGTATAGCTTTGCTTTTACCATTTGTCCTAGGGTCCTGTCTGTCCGTTTTTTGTTGTGTGTTTTTTGTGTTTTTTTTAGTATAGTTTTTAGCACTTGGTATTATTGGTGGATTTGTTTTTTGGTTGGTTGCACTCTTCTTTCTTTCTTTTAAAATTTATTACTTTTTTACTTTTATAACCTTTTTTTACTTTAATAACTTTATATTATTTTATTGTATTTTTTCTTTATTTCTTTTTTTCTCCCTTTTCTTCTGAGCCATGTGGCTGGCAGGGTCTTGGTGCTCAGGCCAGGTGTCAGACCTCAGCCTCTGAGGTAGGAGAGCTGAGCTCAGGACATTGGTCCACCAGAGACCTCCCGGCTCCACGTACTATCAAACGGCAAAAGCTCTCCCAGAGATCTCCATCTCAACAGTAACACCCAGCTCCATTCAACGACCAGCAAGCTACACTGCTGAACACCCTATGCCCAACAACTATCAAGTTGGAACACAACTCAATCCATTAGCACAGAGGCTGCCTAAAATCATACTAAGCTCACAGACACCCCGAAACACACCACTGGACTCGGGCCTGCCCACCAGAGAGACAAGATAGAGCCCCACACGCCAGAGCACAGGCACGAGGCCCCTCCACAAGCCACTGAACCAAATTTACCCACTGGGGGCAGACACCAAAAACAATGGAAACTACAAACCTGCAGCCTATGAAAAGGAGACCCCAAACACAGTAAGTTAAGCAAAATGAGAAGACAGAGAAATACACAGCAGATGAAGAAGGTAAAAACCCACCAGACCAAGCAAATGAAGAGGAAATAGGCAGTCTACCTGAAAAAGAATTCAGAGTAATGATAGTAAAGATGATCCAAAATCTTGGAAATACAATGGAGAAAATACAAGACACGTTTCACACGAACCTAGAGAACTAAAGAGAAAACAATGATAAACAACACAATACATGAAATTAAAAATTCTCTAGAAGGGATAAATAGCAGAATAGGGCAGAAGAACGGATAAGTGACCTGGAATATAAAATAGTGGAAATAACTACTGCAGAGCAGAATAAAGAAAAAAGAATGAGAAGAATTGAGGACAGTCTCAGAGACCTCAGGGACAAAATTAAATGCACCAACATTCGAATTATAGGGGTAGCAGAAGAAGAAGAGAAAAAGAAAGAGACTGAGAAAATATTTGAAGAGATTATAGTTGAAAACTTCCCTCACATGGGAAAGGAAATAATCAAGTTCAGGAAACACAGAGAGTTCCATATAGGACAAATCCAGGGGAAACATGCCAAGACACACATTAATCAAACTATTCAAAAATTAAACACAAAGAAAAAATATTAAAAGCAGCAAGGGAAACACAACAAATAACATACAAGGGAATCCCCATAAGGTTAACAGCTGATCTTTCAGCAGAAACTCTGCAAGCCAGAAGGGAGTGGCAGGACATATTTAAAGTGATGAAAGGGAAAAAACTACAACCAAGATTACTCTCCCCAACAAGGATCTCATTCAGATTCAACAGAGAAATTAAAACCTTTACAGACAAGCAAAAGCTAAGAGAATTCAGTACCACCAAACCAGCTCTACAACAAATGCTAAAGGAACTTCTCTAGGCAGGAAACACAAGAGAAGGAAAAGACCTACAATAACAAACCCCCCAAAATTAAGAAAATGGTAGGAGGAACATACATATCAGTAACTACCTTAAAAGTAAATGGATTAAATGCTCCAAACAAAAGACACAGACTGGCTGAAGGGATACAAAACAAGACCTGTATATATGGTGCCTGCAAGAGACCCAATTCAGACCTAGGGACACATACAGACTGAAAGTGAGGTGATGGAAAAAGATATTCCATGCAAATGGAAATCAAAAGAAAGCTGGACTAGCAATTCTCATATCAGACAAAGCAGACTTTGAAATAAAGACTATTACAAGAGACAAAAAAGGACACTACATAATGATCAAGGGATCTATCCAAGAGGAACATATAGCAATGGTAAATATTTATGCACCCAACATAGGACCACCTCAATACATAAGGCAAATGCTAACAGCCATAAAAGGGGAAATCAACAGTAACACAAAAATAGTAGGGGACTTTTAACACGCCACTTTCACCAATGGACAGATAATCCAAAATGAGAATAAATAAGGAAACACAAGTTTTAAATGACACATTAGAGAAGATGGACTTAAGAGATATTTATAGGACACTCCATCCAAAAGCAAAAGAATACACATTCTTCTCAAGTGGTCATGGAATATCCTCCAGGATAGATCATATCTTGGGTCACAAATCAAGCCTTGGAAAATATAAGAAAATTGAAATTATATCAAGTATCTTTTCCGACTACAATGCTATGAGACTAGATATCAACCACAGGAAAATATCTGTAAAAACAACAAATGCATGGAGGCTAAACAATACACTACTAAACAACCAAGAGATCACTGAAGAAATCAAAGAGGAAATCAAAAAATACCTAGAAACAAATGACAATGAAAACACGACAATCAAAAACCTATGGGATGCAGCAAAAGCACTACTCAGACGGAAGTTTATAGCCATATAATCATACCTCAAGAAACAAGAAACATCCCAAATAAACAACCTAACCGTACACCTAAAGCAATTAGGGAAAGAACAAAAAAACCCCAAAGGTAGCAGAAGGAAAGAAATCATAAAGATCAGATCAGAGGGCTTCCCTGGTGGCACAGTGGTTGAGAGTCCACCTGCCGATGCAGGGGACACGGGTTCGTGCCCCGGTCCAGGAGGATCCCACATGCCGTGGAGCGGCTGGGCCCGTGAGCCATGGCCGCTAAGCCTGCGCCTCTGGAGCCTATGCTCCGCAACGGGAGAGGCCACAACAGTGAGAGGCCCACGTACCACAAAAAAAAAAAAAAAAGATCAGATCAGAAATAAATGAAAAAGTAATGAAGCAAACAATACCAAAGATCAATAAAAGCAAAAGCTGGTTCTTTGAGAAGATAAACAAAATTGATAAACCGTTAGCCAGACTCATCAAGGAAAAAAAAGGGAGAAGACTCAAATCAATAGATTTAGAAATGAAAAAAGGAGAAGTAACCAGTGACACTGCAGAAAGACAAAGGATCATGAGAGATTACTACAAGCAACTATATGCCAATAAATGGACAACCTGGAAGAAATGGACAAACTCTTAGAAAAGCACAACCTTCCAAGACAGAACCAGGAAGAAACAGAAAATATAAATAGACCAATCACAAGCACTGAAATTGAAACTGTGATTAAAAATTTCCAACAGACGAAAGCCAAGGACCAGATGTCTTCATAGGCGAATTCTATCAAACATTTAAAGAAGAGCTAAAACCTATCCTTCTCAAACTCTTCCAAAATATAGCAGAGGGAGGAACACTCCCACACTCATTCTATGAGGCCATCGTCACCCTGATACCAAAACCAGACAACGATGTCACAAAGAAAGAAAACTACAGGCCAATATCACTGATGAACATTGATGCAAAAACCTCAACAAAATACTAGCAAACAGAATCCAGCAGCACATTAAAAGGATCATACACCATGATCAAGTGGGGTTTATCCCAGGAATGCAAGGATTCTTAAATATACGCAAATCAATCAATGTGATACACCATATTAACAAATTGAACGAGAAAATCCATATGATCATCTCAATAGATGCAGAAAAAGCTTTCAACAAAATTCAACACCCATTTATGATAAAAAACCCTCCAGAACGTAGGCAGAGACAGAACGTACCTCAACATAATAAAGGCCATATATGACAAACCCACAGCCAACATGTCCTCAATGGTGAAAAACTGAGACCATTTCCTCTAAGATCAGGAACAAGACAAGGTTGTCCACTCTCACCACTATTATTCAACATAGTTTTGGAAGTTTTAGCCACAGCAATCAGACAAGAAAATGAAATAAAAGGAATCCAAATTGGCAAAGAAGAAGTAAAGCTGTCACTGTTTGCAGATGACATGATACTATACACAGAGAATCCTAAAGATGCGGCCAGAAAACTACTAGAGCTAATGAATGAATTTGGTAAAGTAGCAGGATACAAAATTAATGCACAGAAATCTCTTGCATCCTATACACTAATGATGAAAAATCTTAAAGAGAAATTAAGGAAACAATCTCATTTACCACTAAAACAAAAAGAATAAAATACCTAGCAATAAACCTACCTAAGGAGACAAAAGACCTGTATGCAGAAAACTGTAAGACACTGATGAAAGAAATTAAAGATGATACAAACAGATGGAGAGATATACCATGTTCTTGGATTGGAAGAATCAACATTGTGAAAATGACTATACTATCCAAAGCAATCTACAGATTCAATGTAATCCCTACCAAACTACCAATGACATTTTTCACAGAACTAGAACAAAAAATTTCACAATTTGTATGGAAACACAAAAGACCCCCAATAGCCGAAACAACCTTGAGAAAGCGAAACGGAGCTGGAGGAATCAGGCTCCCTGATTTCAGACTATACTACAAAGCTACAGTAATCAAGACAGTATGGTACTGGCACAAAAACAGGATAGAACAGGATAGAAAGACCAGGATAGAAATGGAACAGGATAGAAAGGAACAGGATAGAAAGCCCAGAGATAAACCCACGCACATATGGTCACCTTATCTTTGATAAAGGAAGCAAAAATATACACTGGAGAAAATACAGCCTCTTCAATAAGTGGTGCTGGGAAAACTGGACAGCTACATGTAAAGGAATGATATCAGAACACTCCCTAACACCATACACAAAAATAAACTCAAAATGGATTAAAGACCTAAATGTAAGGCCAGGCAGTAGAAAACTCTTAGAGGAAAACATAGGCAGAACACTCTATGACATAAATCACAACAAGATCCTTTTTGACACACCTCCTAGAGAAACAAAAATAAACAAATGGGACCTAATGAAACTTAAAAGCTTTTGCACAGCAAAGGAAAACATAAATAAGACGAAAAGACAACCCTCAGAATGGGAGAAAATATTTGAAAATGAAGCAACCGACAAAGGATTAACCTCCAAACTTACAAGCAGCTCATGCAGCTCAACATCAAAAAAACAAACAACCCGACCCAAAAATGGGCAGAAGACCTAAAGAGACATTTCTGCAAAGAAGATATACAGATTGCCAACAAACACATGAAAGGATGCTCAACATCACTTATCATTAGTGAAATGCAAATCAAAAGTACAATGAGGTATCACCTCACACCAGTCAGAATGGCCATCATCAAAAACTCTACAAACAAGAAATGCTGGAGAGGGTGTGGAGAAAAGGGAACCCTCTTGCACTGTTGGTGGGAATGCAAAATTGATACAGCCACTATGGAGAACAGTATGAAGGTTCCTTAAAAAACTAAAAATAGAACTACCGTACAACCCAGCAATCCCACTACTGGGCATATACCCTGAGAAAATGATAATTCAAAAAGAGTCATGTACCACAATGTTCATTGCAGCTCTAATTACAATAGCCAGGACATGGAAGCAACCTAAGTGTCCATCGACAGAAGAATGGATGAAGAAAATGTGGCACATATATACAATGGAATTTACTCAGCCATAAAAAGAAATGAAATTGAGTTATTTGTAGTGAGGTGGATGGATCTAGAGTCTATCATACAGAGTGAAGTAATTCAGAAAGAGAAAAACAAATATTGTATGCAAACACACATATATGGAATCTAAAAAAAAAAAGAAATGGTTCTGAAGAACCTAGGGGCAGGACAGGAATAAAGATGTAGAGAATGGACTTGAGGACACAGGGAGGGGGAAGGGTAAGCTGGGACGAAGTGAGAGCGTGGCATGGACATATATACACTACCAAATGTAAAACAGATAGCTGGTGGGAAGCAGCCACATAGCACAGGGAGATTAGCTCGGTGCTTTGTGACCAGCTAGAGGGGTGGGATAGGGAGGATGGGAGGGAGACGCAACAGGGAGGAGATATGGGGATATGTGCAGATGTACGGCTGATTCACCTTTTTATAAAGCAGAAACTAACACACCATTGTAAAGCAATTATACTCCAATAGAGATGAGAGAGAGAAAGAGAAAGAAGAAAGAAAGAGAGAGAGAGAAAGGAAGGAAGGAAGGAAGGAAAAGTAAAATAAAATACTGAGAAAATAAATTACACCATGTATGTATCGTCATCTCCAACACCTTGCTTTGCCCCTGAATTTTCAAATCAACTATTTCACAAAATACTAGTCTTGATTAAATAAATAGAAGTGACCCCAAGTCATCTTTGTCTGGTTCTATGATATGCTATTTTTATCTTAAAAATATGAATTAAATGTTTCAGAAGGAATCTTGATCTTCCAATTTGGGAAGGAGAAAAGAACCAACATTTCATGCTTGGATTCTGATATCATACTGGGAATTGACAAAACACTCAAAGATGAAGCAGGCTTTCACTCACATAAAAATTGCCAAAGGATAGTTCCATTTTGAACCAGTATGGAACATAATTACAACATCTTTAAAAAGAAACAAAACCAAAACCACCATTTTAAACCATGATAGCCCCTCAGCACAATCAAAAATACACAACGGCTCAAAAAAAATGAAAGAAGCTTGTTATTCATTCCCCAAGTACACACAATGCTTTAGGACAAGCACTGTGTGAGAGATGAACAAAGCAAGAAGGCATGTATATACTAGCAAAAAAACAAACAAAAAAAAAAAACCCGGAAATCATTTAAATGAAAACCTGTGGTCAGGAGTCTAATTTTATGCTCATTGCATTCTCCTCCTCCTCTATGCAGCTTTTAAATATGCTCATCTTGTTTTAATTGCTTAGTAATGGACATAGCCTTCTAAGCAAAACCCTATTATTACAGCAAAGAAAAACGAACAGATAAGTTGTTAACATAACATACTCTTGTTACAATTAAAAAGAAAAGGAATTCATGCAAAATAACATTTCCTATATACCCATCACCTAGTCTAACCCTGGTGTCTTACACATGCCTCTACTTCATTCTACACCTCAAGGCAAAACAGAAATGAGAAATATCTACTCCAGCCAATTAAAAAATATAAGGCAGCAGTAAGTTTTGTGACCACCAACCAACCAGCCACAGTGGAGAGGTATCCACTGAGGATCAATCTCTCATGTCCTCAATAACTTTGGACAATGTCTTAAATCAAGCACAAAATACAAGATACATAGCTTTATGTATACAATTCTTAAGAATAAAATCTATACTGTTGGGCACAGTAAATAAAAAGCAGCCCACATGAAAACTTAATTTTATAGTATTTAATTATTACTACAAATTAGAGATAAAGACACAGAAGTTTAAAAGAAAACAGTAACTCTGAACAGTCATATACATGATTCTATGTAAGTTGGTTATTCTAAAGGTGTGTAGAACACAATTCTTATGAGTTAAATATGAATATGATTTTACAGTATTACTCTAGGAGATCACCTTGCATTTCTTCAGTGTCCCGGGAAATCTGTAAAAATTTGGGAATATCCTTCATTACATGAAATAATAGAAATAATAACTAACCCTCTAGTGCTAATTATGTAGCAGGTAATGCTCTAAGTGCTATACACATAGTAATACAACCCTACGTTACCTATGAGGAAACTGAGGCATGGAGCAAGTAACTTGGCCAGAGGCACACAGCTCCAAAGACCATGTTCACTGGTCTGTTCTGCCTCCAGAAGAGTCCCTCTTTCCCCACCTTTTTCTTACCCGCCCCCATCCTCCCACTGTTTGATTACCACCAAACAGCTATGATCCGAAGCCGAGGATCCATAACCACCACGAGTGAGCTGCACGCTTGTGAGGAATCACCTCTCTGGCAGCACATTTGAGGGATTCAAGGACTTAGAACACCATGAAGCAATTCAGCAGTAATGACAAGGCAATCATTCTCGAAGGGGCAACCTCACTTTACAGTGTCCATAAAAGCATCTATGATTATTGTACCATTACCTTATTCCTCTTCCTGCACTCCATCACTGTTTGGATAGAAACCAGTGATTGCCCGGCCAGCTCCCTCATACACCCAGAGAACAAGCGTCACTCGTTTTCTGGTAAACAGCAATCCTTCTTCAAGCTGGTTATGACCTCACACTCCACTTCTTGCCTCTTCTTCATGCAATGTCTTCTATTCTACATGCTTCTACCATCACAGTACACATGGCTGAAACCACTAATCTAAAACCCAGTACCCTACCTGCAAAAGAACACCACCCAACAAACCAACCAGCCCACACCCTCATTAAGAAGGGTCTACTGTGTATCCCAGGCAATAAATGGCACGTGCCTGACATGCACTGACGGCCGTTTAAAGCAGATAACTCATCCATTCCAGGCGTGAGTTCACTGCACGTTTACAAAGGACAAGCAGTATGTCCAAGACTTCATGGCTAGTTAGGGTGAAGGCAGGATTCTAACCAGGATTCTGTTCTAGAAAGTCCACACTTAGTGATATTGTTCTTACCCCTCCTTTGCCTAAGGATATCTTACTTATTCTTCGATTTCTCTCCCACTTGTCTGTGTTCTCCTTAGGGGCAGGTTCTATGCTTTGTTCACCCTGTTTCTATTCTATCAGTATTATACTCCCTAAGAAATGGGTTATCAGTACCTCCTGAACTAGTCAAAATATGAGAGGACAGCACAGCACTCAATAAGCACCTTAAGTGGTTACGGTATAAATGGATGCACACAGATTAGGATTGATAGAATTCTTAGAAAGACTAAGTTTAATTTAGGTCAAAAGCACTGTTATACAACAATAGCCCTGAATTCCCAGTTGTCTCTCTTACCTTCCTGCCTCTGCCCTCCTTCTCCATCACTATTTCTCAATCTCTCTCTCTCTGTTCCTTCCCTCTCTCCATTTCTCTCAGTCCTTCTTGTTCATACACCACCAGTGTTGCCACTACTCACTGCAGCTCTGCATTCATTAACACACCATATACCTTGTCAACAATCTCATGTGAAATATTCTGTACCACATTTGAGATAAAACCCTAACTAAGCACACTAGTGGTATTGGTATGACAAAGAACTCACCTCAACTGTACTTCAGGTACCTTTCTGCACAAGGCAAGTCTCCTAGGCTAAGTAGGCCCAAACCTGACATCCAGATATGAGAAGATGAGTGATGCCTTTCCATCTCTCCTGTCTATATTGCTACGGTCTGAATGTGCCCCCACAAAATTCACGTATTGGGATCTGTTAACATAGTGTTAGAAAATGGAGCATTTGGGAGGTGATTAGGTCATGAGAGTGGTGCCCTCATGAATGGGATTAGTGCCCTTATAAAAGAGATCCCACAGAGCTCCCTAGATGCTTCCAACATGTGAGTATACAATGAGAAGTCTGCAACCTAGAAGAGGGCCCTCACCCAACCACGCTGCCACCTTGATCTCAGACTTCAAGCGTCTAGAACTGTGAGAAATAAACTCCTCTTGTTTATAAGCTACCTCATCTGTGATATTTTATTATAGCAGTTCAAACAGACTAAGATGTATATGCACTCATACATAATTACTTTCCTTTGGCACACTATGACATCTTCATATAATAACACAGAGCTCCCTACACACCGGCTCTTGTGCTAAAAGTTTTTCAGGCATCCTCTCAAGGAAGCCTCACCCAAAGTTCACTCTGTAGGGCCCACTGTCATCTGCATGACACAGATGAGGAGGCCGAGGCACAGTGGGCCTCAGTAACTTGCCTAAAGTCACAAAGTTACTAAGTGGAAGATATTCATTCCTAGAACCCACATTTTCTGAACAAAATTTCCCCCAGCACCCTCTGGCTGCTTTTGGTCAGCCTGGGGTTCTTTGTGTGGCAGGAAGTTCCTAACTGACAATTACCCTTATTTCCACTGCACTGGAATGGCATTACCCTTGTAGAGGTGCTAGATTTAGTAGTTCATTCACATTCACTAACTGAGTTTCTATATAAGATGTTGGCAAAGTGTGGTCCCTAGACCAGCAGCATCAGCATCACTTGGGAGCGTGTAAGAAATGCACATCTTCAGGCCCTATCCCAGACCTATTGCATCACAAACTCTGGGGCTGGGCCCCAACTGCATGGGATTTAATAAGCCTTCCAGATAATTCTGATGCGTGCGAAAGTTTGAGAATTACCACTCTACCCATATTTACTGCAAGCTTTGGGTAACGGTCTCTTTGAAGACTCACTGTCAGAAATGAAGGTAGAAAATGCATGGTGAGGCATCTTGCTCCAGTAACACACAGGGGCACATTCTGTCTACAATTCCTCACACTGTCATCTGTCCTCACACAAAGGCTTTCTGCTCTTCATTTCCAAATTACAACTACCTAACAGCTTTTAAAATGAATGTCTGGCTTAGCAGATTTTAAAATACTACAAGAGGGGGTGGGGATGGTGGTGTGATGAATTAGGCGACTGGGAATGACATGTATACACTGATGTGTATAAAACTGATGACTAATAAGAACCTGCTGTATAAAAAATAAAATAAAATAAATTTTTTACATAATAAAATACAATAAAATACTACAAGAGTAAGTATCTTTGTTTCTGGATTGGACTTGTCCAATGCAAACAAGAGAGGCAGGGCCACAGGTGACCGACCCATCACTCTACCTGTGAGAGCAAATTAATTAGCCCTCAACATTAGTATCATATTTATGTGCCAAGTACGGTTTGTAATGAGGTCTTTACCATGCAACCATACTTCAAGCAATCATTCATTTAAGTAAACACATTTTAATTACTGTCATTTCTTTCATTATTTATTCACTAGCCTACAATACACCTATCAGAAGAAACACTTCTTATTTGACTGTCACCTCCTTCCTGGGTTCTATATATACCACCACCAGCCCCATCTCCATCTTTTTTTCTCTTAACTAAAGTTAATCACTACACAAGTTCTTGGGGACTTGGAGGCTACTGGGATGGCTGACCAACCCTAACGGCTGGCGGAGCCTTTGATCTGCTCCACTGAGAACCCTTTTCACACGTTCTCACAATACGTCTGCTGCAATTAGGGTGTTGCAAAGTTGTTGATAAAGTGACATTTGCTCTAAGCATTGTCACTTTGAAGAATAGCCAAGAAGGAAAATGAAAATCAATGTAATTACAAGTTATCAGCTTCAAATTTGATTCACTTACTTGCTTCAAAACTGCCAAATGGGGCTTCCCTGGTGGCGCAGTGGTTGAGAGTCTGCCTGCCCATGCAGGGGACACAGGTTCGTGCCCCGGTCCGGGGAGATCCCACATGCTGCAGGGCGGCTGGGCCCGTGAGCCATGGCCGCTGAGCCTGCGTGTCCGGAGCCTGTGCTCCGCGGCGGGAGAGGCCACAATAGTGAGAGGCCCGCATACCGCAAAAAACAAACAAAAAAACAAAACTGCTAAATGAAAATAATTTCAGTTTACCTGAGTAACAGTATATGGGTATTCAAAATTTTAAAAGCTTAATTTTGAATCTCAATTTCTAATATTAAAAAGAGGAAAAGCACTCAGTCCAATCTTCTCTGGTTAGAAACTCTAATTCTTCACAAAATACTTGCAGTTTTGGGGTTGCCTGATAATTCACTATAATAAGTATTGAAATGGGTGCTTTAAGCCAAATGCTTATGAAACTCTGCTTCTGCCTTTACTGAATGATTTTTTTTTTTTTTAATTCTAATCACTGTTTGGGACAGAAGGTGGCACCCAAACAAGGTATTATCTATGATCAATTCAATACAATGAATAGTTTGATTACTTGGTATTTATTATGATTCTACTATGCCCATATTTTCTGCACTTATTGTTATGAAAAAAAATACTTTCACAAAACGAACAACTGAGCGTGAGTTTCTTGAAAGCAACTTAGGAAACTCTGATCAAGTAGATAATTCCATCAAGCGGACAGCATGACCAACTTCCAATTGATGAATGTGGACAACACATTCCTTAAGAGAAGTCAAAACACAAAGGCTGCCCCACACAAATTTTGTTAACCCCCATATAATTATTTTTTTAATTTAAATTAACTGTCAACTTTAAAGATTCAAGAGACTGCACTTAAATACCTAGATTTTCATCACCTGTTGAAAAACTGGCCACAGTCGGCTCTTAACCCACGTGGCAACAACTGGCTGGCCTCACTCCATGCTTCCTGCCTGGCTCCTGAGGGCCTCTGAGACTGTCACCCCTGTTTTATGTTTTGTGGTAGATGGAGGGAAGTTCTCTCTTATTACCGGCTTGGAGTCATCCAAGAAGATATGAAAAGGAGGTGGGACAGAGGGTAAACTTTGGAGAATGCACAGGAAAGAAGAAGGGGAGAGGGACAGGGTGTCTCTTAGGATACAGTTATGGTGTAAGCAAAACCTCAGGAGTGAAGGTGGGGGAGAGATGTATAAGGCAAGGTGAAACAGTGTGAATGGACTGGTCTGGCTGGGTGAGGTGTAGGAACGGGAATATTGGGAGAAAGGCTTGAGAAGACTGAGTGGAGAATGACTGGAGAGAGCCTTGAATGCCAACTCAAGGTGCTTCTGGGACATTATCCAAGTTACAGCTCTTAATTTCCTTTTGAGAAACAAATCAACCCCCTCTACATGCAATTTCAGTGTATTTATATGCCCACTTAAGTGTGGATAACCTGCCCTACCTCCCAACCCCCAATTCTTTCAGTCAAGGAATAACATTTATTAATACGACAGTAACCTGGCAGCAATGGTGCCCAAACTCAAAGAGACCTGGCAATGGAAGCAGAGAGAGCACTTCGGCAAGGAAGGAGAAAGGCTAAGGAAGCAGCACACAGGCACCTGAGTACTGGCCAGGTTCAAATCCTGATTCTACCACTCTAAGTACCACGGCCTTCTATAAGTCATTTAATATCTCTGAGCCTCAGTTTTTCATCTCCAATGGAGGAAACAGTACCTATGTCCGAGGGCTGTTGTGAGGATTAAGTGAGGTAATACCCTTTACTGAGGCTGAAAATAGTTCCTGGCACAAAGTAAGAGCTCAATAAATGTTAGCTGCGCTACTGCCGTCAACATTATCACCACCGCCACCCCCACCACTTAAGAAACTGTACTGAGTCCTGAAGGATGGTGTCTGAGGTTTAGTCTGTGACCCTGGGCATAGAAATGGAAGAAAACAGATGACAAAGAGGTTGTGAGGTAAGAATATATAGGATTCGGTTATTTTAGAAATGTGGGAAAAAGAGGTATTCAGAAGTATTCAAAGATCACTGCATGAACCTAAACCTGGGTGATACAATATGGCAAGAGAGATGGAGAAGATCAAAAAAGATTCCTACCTTTGAAGAAGTCACATTAAAGGTGAGAAAAGAATGATGCAGTGGAAGTATCCCAGAAAACAGTTGAAAAGGCAGAAGTAGAATCCAATAGGAAGGTCTGAGGCAAGAGGCACATGTGACAGCTAGTAATGTCTGGTGAGATTAGTTTCAACAAGGTAAAGAAATTAGGAACTACAGTATCATGATAATTATTATTAGAAAACATTTACCATATGCAGGGAATGGCCTTAAGCATTTTGCATGGTCTATCTCGTTAGGTCCTCAGCATAACTGCCTCCCCATTTTATAGATCAAGACACTGAGGATGAGAGAGGTTAGGCTCCCAGCTTTTAGGCAGTATAGATTAAAATTAAAATCCAGAGCCCTGACTCTGAAAAATTTGCTACGCTTCTTCCCGTAAAAGCAAAGAGAAATCTATGTGCTTTTATAAGCACATAGAGAGAAGGATGTAAGATGTCAAGAGGTGAAAGTGACTGAATAATGCCTCTGAGGAAGAGGAAGGTAATGGGTTTATGAGCAGGCAGAGAGCCATCACAAGGCTCATCTGTGCTCTGAACACAGAAAAGCATTAAAGATAAGAAGAAGAAGAGGGATCTGGAGGCTAAAAGGCTAACAGGTACACTTGTTAAGTTGAACACTAGTTAACAAAGTAATTCATCCCAAGATCAAGTGCCAATTTCAGGTGGAATGCAGGACAAATGGCAGGATTTCATTTGCTTAGTTTCACCCCAAAAAAAAAAAAATGGGTACCAGAATTCTGAATTTACATTCAGTTACAACAGAATTTAGGAATTATGTGTTGTCCTTTTCTCCAGCTTGGGCAGAGGTATTGTATTTTGCTTGGAAGGTTGCCAGTGCCTAGAATTTATCCTTATAAAGACACTGACTTCAGAGATACACATTCTGTGGTAGGAAATAACATCAAGTCCACAACAATTGCCACAACTACCACTCCACAAGCACACACCACACCAACAGCTAACATACAGAGCAGCTAACACAGAGCTTACTACCCATCAGGCACCACACTAACCGGGGCCAGTACCCCCATTTCATTTAATTCCACAACTACCCCCATGTGGTTGGTCCTACTGTTAGCCACCTTTACAGATAATGACCTAAGGCTTAGTACACAGTTACACACACAGTAAGTGGCCACGCCAAATCAGTCTTTAAAATCAGTCCCATCTACCTCTGCTACCCATAGTGTGTCCTTCTTTTTGATATCTGGGTAAGTCCCTTGAAACATCTATTTATTCCATCAGAAAATTCAGAACGTATTTGTTCTGACAGTCACTACAGCATTATATGAAGTTCACAGTCACCATCCATGCTCTCTGTCACTCATATACAGGGATCTAAAGAGAGCAGCTATGTGATGTGGGAAACAGTAAGCTCTCTGCTCTCTGGAAGTCTGTGAGGGAGTGACCAAAAAAAAAAGAGGACGGCTTCAAGATGGCGGAAGAGTAACACATGGAGATCACCTTCCTCCCCACAAATACATCAGAAATACATCTACATGTGGAACAGCTCCTACAGAACACCTACTGAACGCTGGCAGACCTCAGACCTCCCAAAAGGCAAGAAACTCCCCACATACCTGGGTAGGGCAAAAGAAAAAAACAGAGACAAAAGAATAGGGACGGGACCTGCACCAGTGGGAGGCAACTGTGAAGGAGGAAAGGTTTCCACACACTAGGAAGCCCCTTCACGGGCGGAGACTGCGGGTGGCGGTGAGGGGAGCTTCGGAGCCGCAGAGGAGAGAACAGCAACAGGGGTGCGGAGGGCAAAGTGGAGAGATTCCTGCACAGAGGATCAGGGCCGACCGCCACTCACCAGCCGAGAGGCTTGTCTCCTCACGCGCCGGGGCGGGCGGGGCTGGGAGCTGAGGCTCAGGCTTTGGATCCCAGGGAGAGGACTGGCACGTGAACACAGCCTGAAGGGGCTAGTTAGTGCACCATGGCTAGCCGGGAGGGAGTATGGGAAAAAGTCTGGACCTACCGAAGAGGCAAGAGACTTTTTCTTCCCTCTTTGTTTCCTGGTGCGCGAGGAGAGGGGATTAAGAGCGCTGCTTAAAGGAACTCCAGAGACGGGCGCGATCTGCGGCTATCAGCACGGACACCAGAGACGGGCATGAGATGCTAAGGCTGCTGCTGCCGCCACCAAGAAGCCTGTGTGCGAGCACAGGTCACTATCCACACCCCCTTCCGGGGAGCCCGTGCAGCCCTCCACTGCCAGGGTCCCGGGATCCAGGGACAACTTCCCCAGGAGAATGCATGGCGCGCCTCAGGCTGGTGAAACGTCACGCCAGCCTCTGCCGCCGCAGGCTCACCCCGCACTCCGTACCCCTCCCTCCCCCAGGCCTGAGTGAGCCAGAGCCCTCTAATCAGCTTCTCCTTTAACCCCGTCCCGTCTGAGCGAAAAACAGACACCTCCGGTGACCTACACGCAGAGGCGGGGCCAAATCCAAAGTTGAACCCCAGGAGCTGTGTGAACAAAGAAGAGAAAGGGAAATTTCTCCCAGCAGCCTCAGGAACAGCAGATTAAATCTCCACAAACAACTGGATGTGCCCTGCATCTGTCGAATACCTGAAAAGACAACCAATCATCCCAAATTGAGGAGGTGGACACTGGGAGAAATGATATATATATTTTTTTTCCCCTTTTTCTCTTTTTGTGAGTGTGTATGTGTATGCTTCTGTGTGTGCTTTTTGTCTGTATAGCTTGGCTTTTACCATTTGTCCTAGGGTTCTGTCTGTCCTTTTTTTTTTTTTTGGATAGTTTTTAGCACTTCTTATCATTGGTGGATTTGATTTTTGGTTTGGTTGCTTTCTTCTATCTTTCCTTTTTTTATTTAAAAAAAATTTTAATGATATTTTTATTTTAATAACTTTATTTTATTTTATCTTCTTTCTTTCTTTCCTTTTTTTCCCCCTTTTATTCTGAGCCATGTGGATGACAGGCTCTTGGTGCTCCAGCCACACCTCAGGGCTGTGCCTCTGAGGTGGGAGAGACAAGTTCAGGACACTGGTCCACCAGAGACCTCCCAGCTCCACATAATATCAAATGACAAAAATCTCCCAGAGATCTCCATCTCAACACCAAGACCCAGCTCCACTCAACGACCAGCAAGCTACAGTGCTGGATACCCTATGCCAAACAACTAGCAAGACACGAACACAACCCCATCCATTAGAAGAGAGGCTTCCTAAAATCATAATAAGGTCACAGACACCCCAAAACACACCACCAGAGGTGGACCTGCCCACCAGCAAGACAAGATACAGCCTCATCCACCAGAACACACGCAGTAGTCCCCTCCACGAGGAAGCCTACACAACCCACTGAACCAAACTAAGCGACTAGGGACAGACACCAAAAACAATGGGAACTACGAACCTCCAGCCTGCGAAAAGGAGACCCCAAACACAGTAAGTAAAGCAAAATGAGAAGACAGAGAAACACACAGCAGATGAAGGAGCAAGGCAAAAATCCACCAGACCTAACAAATGAAGAGGAAATAGGCAGTCCTACCTGAAAAAGAATTCAGAATAAGGATAGTAAAGATGATCCAAAATCTTGGAAAAAGATGGAGAAAATACAAGAACCGTTTAACAAGGACCTAGAAGAACTAAAGAGCAAACAAACACTGATGAGCAACACCATAAATGAAATTAAAAATTCTGTAGAAGGAGTCGATAGCAGAATAACTGAGGCATAAGAATGGATAAGTGACCTGGAAGATAAAACAGTGGAAATAACTACTGCAGAGCAGAATAAAGAAAAAAGAATGAAAAGAATTGAGGATAGTCTCAGAGACCTCTGGGACAACAGTAAACACATACACATTTGAATTATAGGGGTCCCAGAAGAAGAAGAGAAAAAGAAAGGGACTGAGAAAATATTTGAGGAGATTATAGTTGAAAACTTTCCTAATATGGGAAAGGAAATAGTTAATCACGTCCAGAAAGTACAGAGAGTCCCATACAGGATAAATCCAACGAGAAACCCCCCAAGACATATATTAATCAAACTATCAAAAGTTAAATACAAAGAAAATAATATTAAAAGCAGCAAGGGAAAAACAACAAATAGCACACAAGGGAATCCCCAAAAGGTTAACAGCTGATCTTTCAGCAGAAACTCTACAAGCCAGAAGGGAGTGGCAGGACATATTTAAAGTGATGAAAGGGAAAAACCTACAGCGAAGATTACTCCCCCAGCAAGGATCTCATTCAGATTCGACGAAGAAATTAAAACCTTCACAGACAAGCAAAAGCTAAGAGAATTCAGCACCACGAAACCAGCTTTACAACAAATGCTAAAGGAACTTCTCTAGACAGGAAACACAGGAGAAGGAAAAGACCTACAATAACAAACCCACAACAATTAAGAAAATGGTAATAGGAACATACGTATCGATAATTACCTTAAATGTAAATGGATTAAATGCTCCAACCAAAAGACACAGACTGGCTGGATGGATACAAAAACAACACCTGTATATATGCTGTCTACAAGAGATCCACTTCAGACCTAGGGACATGTAAAGACTGAGAGTGAGGGGATGGAAAAAGACATTCCATGCAAATGGAAATCAAAAGATAGCTGGAGTAGCAATTCTCATATCAGACAAAATAGACTTTAAAACAAAGACTATTCCAAGAGACAAAGAAGGACACTACATAATGATCAAGGGATCAATCCAAGAAGAAGATATAACAACTGTAAATATTTATGCACCCAACATAGGAGCACTTCAATATATAAGGCAAATACTAACAGCCATAAAAGGGGAAATCGACAGTAACACAATCATAGTAGGAGACTTTAACACCCCACTTTCACCAATGGACAGATAATCCAAAATGAAAATAAATAAGGAAACACAAGCGTTAAATGATACATTAAACAAGATGGACTTAAATGATATTTACAGGACATTCCATCCAAAAACAACAGAATACTCATTCTTCTCAAGTGCTCATGGAACATTCTCCAGGACAGATCATATCTTGGGTCACAAATCAAGCCTTGGTAAATTTAAGAAAATTCAAATTGTATCTATTACCTTTTCCAACCACAATGCTATGAGAGTAGATATCAACTGCAGGAAAAAATCTTGTAAAAAAAAAATACAAAGACATGGAGGCTAAACAATACATTACTAAATGACCAAGAGATCACTGAAGAAATCAAAGCAGAAATCAATAAATACCTAGAAACAAATGACAATGAAACATGACAACCCAAAATCTATGGGATGCAGCAAAAGCAGTTCTAAGAGGGATGTTTATAGCAATACAATCTTACCTTAAGAAACATCTCAAATAAACAACCTAACCTTACACTTAAAACAATTAGAGAAAGAAGAACAAAAAAAAGCCAAAGGTAGCAGAAGGAAAGAAATCATAAAGATCAGATCAGAAATAAATGGAAAAGAAATGAAGGAAACGATAGCAAAGATCAATAAAACTACAAGCTGGTTCTTTGAGAAGATAAACAAAATTGACAAACCATTAGCCAGACTCATCAAGAGAAAAAGGGAGAGGACTCAAATCAATAGAATTAAAAACGAAAAAGGAGAAGTAACAACTGACATTGCAGTAATGCAAAGGATCATGAGAGATTACTACAAACAACTCTATGCCAATAAAATGGACAATCTGGAAGAAATGGACAAATTCTTAGAAATGCACAACCTTCCGAGACTGAACCAGGAAGAAATAGAAAATATGAACAGACCAATCACAAGCACTGAAATTGAAACTGTGATTAAAAATCTTCCAACAAACAAAAGCCCAGGACCAGATGGCTTTACAGGAGAATTCTATCAAACAGTTAGAGAAGAGCTAACACCTATCCTTCTCAAACTCTTGCAAAATATAGCAGAAGGAGGAACACTCCCAAACTCATTCTACGAGGCCACCATCACCCTGATACCAAAACCAGACACAGATGTCACAAAGAAAGAAAACTACAAGCCAATATCACTGATACACATAGATGCAAAAATCCTCAACAGAATACCAGCAAACAGAATTCAACAGCACATTAAAAGGATCATACACGGGCTCCCCTGGTGGTGCAGTGGTTGAGAGGCTGCCTGCCGATGCAGGGGACACGGGTTAGTGCCCCGGTCCGGGAAGATCCCACATGCAGCGGAGCAGCTAGGCCCGTGAGCCATGGCCGCTGAGCCTGCGTGTCCAGAGCCTGTGCTCCACAACGGGAGAGGCCACAACAGTGAGAGGCCCGTGTACCGCAAAAAAAAAAAAAAGAAAGAAAAAAAAGGATCATACACTATGATCAAGTGGGGTTTATTCCAGGAATGCAAGGATTTTTCAATATAAGCCAATCAATCAATGTGATATACCATATTAACAAATTGAAGGAGAAAAAACATATGATCATCTCAATAGATGCAGAGAAAGCTTTTGACAAAATTCAACACCCATTTATGATATAAACCCTCCAGAGAGTAGGCATAGAGGGAACTTTCCTCAACATAATAAAGGCCATATATGACAAACCTACAGCAAACATCGTCCTCAAAGGTGAAAAACTGAAACCATTTCCACTAAGATCAGGAACAAGACAAGGTTGCCCCCTCTCACCACTATTATTCAACATAGTTTTGGAAGTTTTGGCCACAGCAATAAGAGAAGAAAAAGAAATAAAAGGAATCCACATCGGAAAAGAAGAAATAAAGCTGTCACTGTTTTCAGATGACATGATACTATACATAGAGAATACTAAAGATGCTACCAGAAAACTACTAGAGCTAAGCAATGAATTTGGTAAAGTAGCAGGATACAAAATATAGATCAATGGAACAGGATAGAAAGCCCAGAGATATACCCACGCACATATGGTCACCTTATCTTTGATAAAGGAGGCAAGAATGTACACTGGAGAAACGACAACCTGTTCAATAAGTGGTGCTGGGAAAACTGGACAGCTACATGTAAAAGAATGAAATTAGAACACTCCCTAACACCATACACAAAAATAAATTCCAAATGGATTAAAGACCTAAATGTAAGGCCAGACACCATCAAACTCTTAGAAGAAATATAGGCAGAACACTCTATGAGATAAGTCACAGCAAGATCCTTTTTGACCCACCTCCTAGAGAAATGGAAATAAAAACAAAAATAAACAAATGGGACCTAATGAAACTTCAAAGCTTTTGCACAGCAAAGGAAACCATAAAAAAGACGAAAGGACAACCCTCAGAATGGGAGAAAATATTTGCAAATGAAGTAACTGACAAAGGATTAATTTCCAAAATTTACAAGCAGCTCATGCAGCTCAACATCAAAAAAACAAACAACCCAATCCAAAAACGGGCAGAAGACCTAAATAGACATTTCTCCAAAGAGAATATATACAGATTGCCAACAAACACATGAAAGAATGCTCAGCATCATTAATCATTAGAGAAATGCAAATCAAAACTACAATGAGGTATCATCTCACACCAGTCAGAATGGCCATTGTCAAAAAATCTACAAACAATAAATGCTGGAAAGGGTTTGGAGAAAACGGAACCCTCTTGCACTGTTGGTGGGAATGTAAATTGATATATCCACTATGGAGAACAGTATGGAGATTCCTTAAAAAACTAAAAATAGAACTACCATACAACCCAGCAATCCCACTACTGGGCATATACCCTGAGAAAACCATAATTCAAAAAGAGTCATCTACCACAATGTTCACTGCAGCTCTAATTACAATAGCCAGGACATGGAAGCAACCTAAGTATCCATTGACAGATAAATGGATAAAGAAGATATGGCACATATATACAATGGAATATTACTCAGCCATAAAAAGAAACGAAACTGAGTTATTTTTAGTGAGGTGGATGGACCTAGAGTCTGTCATACAGAGTGAAGTTAAGTCAGGAAGCGAAAAAAAAATATCATATGCTAACACATATATATAGACTCTAAAAAAAAAAAAATGGTCATGAAGAGCCTAGGGGCAAGACGGGAATAAAGACACAGAGCTACTAGAGAATGGACTTGAGGATATGGGGAGGGGGAAGGGTAAGCTGGGACGAAGCGAGACAGTGGCATGGACATATATACACTACCAAACGTAAAATAGATAGCTAGTGGGAAGCAGCCGCGTAGCACAGGGAGATCAGCTCGGTGCTTTGTGACCACCTAGAGGGGTGGGATAGGGAGGGTGGGAGGGAGGGAGATGCAAGAGGGAAGAGATATGGGTACATATGTTTATGTATAGCTGATTCACTTTGTTATAAAGCAGAAACTCACACACCACTGTAAAGCAATTATACTCCAATAAAGATGTTAAAGAAGAAAAGAAAAGAAAAATACAATGATGATTCTTCTTATGCTTTGAAAGAAGACGGTGCTGGAGAAAAAAAAAATCACTCTTGTGCAGAGTGAAATGATCATAACTGCTAAGGACATTTCTGATTAGAAAATAAATACAAGATTAAATTATAGGTGCTGAGAAGGCAGACACAAAGGTTACATATTGTATGTTTTCCATTTATATGAAATATGCAGAATAGATGAATTCATAGAGAAAGACACAGATTAGTAGTTAGCAGGGGCTGGGGGGAAGGGAGGATGGGGAGAAAGTGCTTAATGGGTCAGGGGATTTACTTTGGAATGATGGAAATGTGCTGAACTAGAAGGAGGTGGTGACGGCTCAACACCCTGAAGGTACTAAACGCAACTGAACTGTTCACTTCAAAATGGCTACCTTTATATGAGCTTTACTTCATTAAATTATGTTTAAAATGAAAAAGATTAATTTCTAGGCTGTATACTAATAAAGGGGTCTTCCACTTTTTCTCCAGAACATTTAAAAAAATCACTATGAAAGATGAAAACATTCTTCCTCTCATGTTTGGGCTTAATTTGGGGGGGAGGTGGGAAACACTGTTTCTCTCTCTCTGTCTTCATCCGCCCACAAAATCATGTATAAAAATGTACTAGGGCAACAAGGAAGCTTCTTCTGTATGGGTTATAGCCCCCACTACAATGTAAGGACACAGGAAATGTATCACATGGATAAACAAATTCTTTTCTGTGAAGATGGTACCCTCTCCACTCAAAGTACTCAAAGATTAACTTCATTTGCAGGAAAGAAAGGCACTTTTAGAAACAATTTAGAGGCAGAGCTTAGGTTGCTATCTGCTTAAGTTCAGGTTCTCTGACCAGCAGACACTGAATCAGAATGTGACATGCAAGAGATGTACTGGGGACAAAGGGAAGGAGGCCGGCAGGGAGAGCCATCTTTCAGACCATGAAGCAGGTCTGACTCCTGTGAAGGAGGGGCAAACGCTAGGAACTTTGGGTAGGAGGAATCTTGAGCTCCAGGGTAATTCTGAAAAAGGTTTGATCAGGCCCAGAAGAAGCCCTTGAACTAGTCTTCCAGGGAAGGCACCTCACTTATCACAGGTATGGGTGTGTCCTACTATCTCACCTGTATTCTTTTCTTGGCTACAGGAAGTGTGGCCTCAGCTGGAGACAATGGTCAGTCCAAAACTGCAGCAACTGGGGTCTTCAGTCCATATGCTCTTGGGACAAAAGATCTCAGAGGCACATTTTTATAGAACCACATCTAATAATGTCAAAGTCCTCACTGTACAGATTTGGCAGAGTGAGCTCCCCATCTCCCGCAGCAGTGAGCGAGAGAAAGGTGTGACTAGTTGAAATGTGAAACTGATAACCAATTTTACTTTAAGTAGAAGTTTCTGCAACCTCTGCCCCTAAATCTGTGAAGTATACTGCTAAGGAGGGAGTGGAGAGAAAACACACAGCAATGAAAGTATAACTGTCCACCTTCTAAGCAAAATTCTAGGCAGCAAAGAAACTAACCAAACGAGCAAGAGAAAACCAAGGGCGTAATCTACAAATGGCAAGTCAAATCCTGCACATCAAGTTTGGCAGTTAATTAATGTTAATTGAAAGTTTTACAAAGAAATACAGATTTTTGGTCTATTTAACCATATGGGAAACAGCATCAACACATAAAGTGTTAGCACTGCCCCATCTCAAATGAGTAATAAACCTGTTCTATTAGAGCAATACGAGCATTTTACAACATATCCATCAGTTTTGTACTTGTAATTTTTGTCTGAAATCTAGAGAGATATTTAGTAAATTACACAGTTGACATGTTAGAAAAATACTAAGGTTACTGTATGACCCAAAAAATCAAATTACATGGGAGGAAGAAGGTACCTGGAATCGATCTATTTGGAACCAAATAGAAACATTATTTACATACTACATAGGTAGAAACAAAGGTTCAGGGGAAAAAACACAAACAACAAAATCTGGATGTGTGACAAGAAAAGGCTTTAAAAATATAATAATACAAATAAAAGCATTTATATATGTACGTGCATACATACATAATTTAAAAAATAAGATGGTTTTGAAGAGGGAAAGGCCATGTATGAGAATGAAATTTTATCATATTCTGAGAAGTAACTACTATGCTTAACATAGAGTATTTTGAAAGCTAATGTTAATATATCTATTTGGGGTCAGATAATCAGTCCGTTTTAGAATATAATGTACTTTCTGTCAGCTTTCTACTCCTTGCAGGAACAATTTGCTAACCAGGAACTAAATAAATGACCTAAAAGTTAAAGTACATCTTCAGGTATTTTATTTATATCCTAAGAAATGTTTCATCTTGCTGTAGTACCTATTTTATTAACTGTAAGGGGTTTTGAGGAAAGTTCGTGTGTGTGTGTGTGTGTGTGTGTGTGTGTGTGTGTGTGTGTGTGTGTGTGTGTGTGTGTTTCAATGAGATTTCTTTCTCCCTGGTCTAAAATGCATATGCCATTTTCTCCAGTTCTTAACCCTTATGATGGAGGAAGTCATATGCTTCAACATTTTGTGAAGAAAGACTAGTTTCCCTCAGAGTCAAGTTCAAGGAGATAGATAACATCAAATGCCTGTGGCGTTCGCCATCACCCACAGTGACCGCCACCTGAAGGCCAGAGGCTAACTGCAATCTGATCCCACATCTGCCTCACCAGTGCTTTGGCCCAGCTTCACCTGGGTCTGGAGACTAGAAACACCTATTTCACGGGCAGCAGGCAGTCCAACAGTCACACACACAGTGGAGCAATCAAAAAGGTGAGTGGGGGAATATTCCCTTTCAGAGGATAAATTACCTTTTCCTGGAAAGTGATTATTGGCTGGCAATGAGGTGGTAATTTATTTCCCTCTAGCCTATAATAAACAAAAATACAAAGTAGGACACCGTTTACAACAGCTGTGTGGTGATTATAATCACGTTTTAGCCTTGAAACCACTCCCTATCTCATCAGCTATGATACACATTTTTTTTTTTTAGATTTTCATGCCTTCCAAAAGAAAAGCTTTTGTTTATCCCTATCTCATCAGCCATGATATATAAATTTTTTTTTACATTTCTATGCATTCTAAAAGGAAAGTTTTGTGTGTCTCAGCTTGGCAAGCTGTCCTTACCGCTCCCTGTCACCAAACTTTACAGAGTTGTAGATTTCTTTTGAGGTAAACCCTATTTCTCAATTCAGAATACCCTCTTGCTTCCTGACTTCAGGAAGGAGTCTGAAGGAGGCATTTCGGTTACGGAAAGAGGACAGAGAGTTGCATTATGTTAAGTCAGCAATGACTGAGCTGGTTGCTCTAGAAGGATGGCAGCATTCAGGGCAGAAAAATGTTCTTTTAGGTAGGATTGTTCATTTCAGTGGGTCTTTTGGTGATGTAAGAGCCCAGCCTAAAGCAAGAGATGTTGCAACAAAGAGTATGGCAGTAATTAGAATAGACAGCACAGGAATTTGGGAGTTGTCTCTAGGTGCTGTAATAAAGTAGGGGCCGGGAGGGGACAGCACATCTCGGGACCTGGAGAAGAGAGGAAATGGAAGAGGCACTGGAATGGGAAGCAGAGGATGGAGGACTCTGACAGCAGTCTGAGCCCTAAGAAGGAAAGAACTTGAGGAGAAGCTCCAGGGAAGAGGGTGGCCAAGCTTGTGGCATCAGACTTTGCATCGGAAGTGGAGTCCTGCTTTGTCATAGAATTATGCTCTGTTATCTCCACACATCCAGAAAAAGTCTCTTAGAAACAATCACCTTGGGTTGGTAGCCCAGGGGATTAGAGAAAGAGGTAAAGAGATCTGCCTGTCACCAAAGGCAAGAGGCTGAGTGGGGATGCCAGCCTGCACACAGAAGCAGGAATCCTGAGCGAGAGATGCTAGAAGAACTCAACAGGAGGGACCTCACACATGTCTGGAGACACTGCGGGTAGGGAGCTGGCCTTCCCACATCAAGTAGGATTAGGCCATTGCCTTTGGAACAGGACAAAGGGGCGCTCAAAAGACCAAAGAACTTAGGGGCCATCAGGACACAACAAGAGAAGTTTGTTAATCTAAACTTGAGGTCTGTAAAAAACAAAATTTAATTAGCTGTCAACATTTAAAAATGAGACGACTGAAGAAAAATCCAGGTATATTGCTCCTTTGGTTAAAAAAAAAAAAAAAGAGAGAGAGAGACAAACTGAAAATGTCAGGCTTGAATTCCTAGGTGTTGCAGAGTGACCGCTGCCTTTACAGACAGCAAGGGCTAAAGAGTTTGTAACAGACCCAGCCCTCACCATTACCTACCACCTAGCCCAGTTCGCTCATTTATGGGGTCCACCTGCCCCTGGAGGCACCAGTTCTGCAAACCCTGAGAGCACAGGATTTGAAGGCTCCATCTATGAGGAAAGACATTTTCTATGCATTTACAATGGTTATTTTCACCTTGCCTATAGTGTCTGTTCAATATATGTGTGGTGAATTCCTTGGTTCTGAACTTGGAGGCGAAATGCAAGTTAATCTGCTGATATACATGTGATCTCCATATTGGTTTTATGTTAATGAAAGGCCAGCATGCTACCATATGCCCCCAGAGCCATGCTCTGCCCCTTCTTGACCTGTGCCCTGGAAAGTTATTTTCTATGTATCTACCAGACTCATTTAACTCCTGACTTCTGGTTCAGTTTGGCCAATGAGAATCATCAGCAAGAGAGTGGCAAGAAGATGGGGAAATTACTCGCTCTCCTTCTCATCATGCTTCAGTAACCCCTGCTTGGCCCCTTGGTTAGGGTCAGCACTTAGGTGTCTCTGGCAACACATTTGCCCCTCCAGGTTTAGAGGAGATACCCGTTTCCCACCAGGGCTAGTGTCTGCTGCTTCTCCACTCCCGTAGCTCCCATAGCCCTGCTCACACCTCAGAAAGAGTCCCTTTACTAAAATCCCTCCCACTAAGTCCTCTGATTGTGCCATCTGTTTCCTGCTGTGACATGATAGTTCAGATGTGAACGTTCCAAATTCAGGTACAGAAGTAGTTGGACAGAAAAAAATAACAAAAGGTAGAGAAAAAAGAGTAGATTCTGAATGAGTTTTGAAAAAAATTGGGAGAAGTGCAGTCTTGCAGTTTGGTTTTCACAAGACTTCCTCACCTTAATCAGACACTTAAAACAGCTGAGTATTCTGGGTCATTTCTTCTCTGAAGCCTTTCATTTCATGTGTAATTAGAAACATGCCAATCTGTAATGACGGCAGCCTTCAAAATGGTCAGTCTGTCACTTTCATATCCCTAACTCCAGACACAAATGCCTGCCTGATTACTAAGAGTCTTATTCAGGGGCTATTGTTTCCCCCACCCTGCCATCTCTTGATCTTTATCATCTTGCATTCTACTTAAAGAAGGGTTTAAAAAGAAGAAAGAAAATCCCACAGACACCCGATCAAACTGTATTCATAACCGAGGTAAAGTGCATCTGGTCTTGTCACTCACTCTTTTTGTTCTCCTGTCTAAATCTAAGAATAACCTGCAGTTAGTTGCAAAACAGGGAGGAAGATTTCCAAGGACCATGGGTGGCAGAAATCAACCGGGATGGAAATTCAAAGTCAAGAGTCAGACTGGCTGGATTCCACTGTGCCTGCCACTTAACTCTCAACTTTTTTGGTCGTGATACTTAGTATTATAAACCTTAGTTTTACAAAAGATAGTAGCTATCCCTAATTAGACCTGGCGGATAGTGTCTCTTGAAGAGGACACAGTCTAAAAACTGGTTGGTTTCTCAGTTGGCTGATACAGAGAAAAATAAGCCTTTATTTTTACAAGTGATTAATTCTATTCACTTTTTAAAAACCTATTACTGCAGCCATATGCAGTAGATTTCTCAAAGATACCTGTTTTCAAATTATCTAAGTTTCAGAGCAGAAAGCCTGATGCTGGTTTAGATAATACAACATTTTGCCTAAAATGAAGTAGGTTATTGGGTATATGTATATATACATACTACTTCTCTCTCTTCTGAGAGCTAGAAGTTGTCCAAAAATGGGACAGATTTTTTGTTCCTTGAGGACTGAGAATATTAGTCCCTGTATCTTCATTGATAAACACAGCACCTGGCACATAGTAGATGTTCAATCATAGTAGATGCTCACTCATTTTACTGAATGAAAAGAAAGCCTCTGTGGCCAACTGTCTGAGACTTCACACACTCTCATGCCAATACTCGGAATAAGTATCTACTCTTAAGGGCCCCCTTTTCACAGTGATGCTCACGCCCAGAACTCAAATCTTACTTGACGGAGATCCTACAGTACCACACAAAGGTTCTCACTGGTTCTCTGTGTAGCATACAAAGTGTACACTTTGGCCTACAGAGGATAATGGAGCCCACAGTCCCTGTCATTCTCAAGTACTACTTATTTCCTCCAAAAATGAAAGCCCAGGTAGGCGAAGATAGAACAAGAAGCATTGAAATGACCAGGGTAAAAAAGCAGAATTGTATTGACAGGGTGAGGCCAAGAAAAAAAGCAATTAGAAGGTTTGTCTTCATGCAGCTTCAACAGTGCTGGTTGCTAAAATTATCTCAGGAGCTGGCGGCATCTGGATTTCTTCTCCACAGACCTGGGAGTAGGCAGAGTTTAAGCTCCTTTCCTGAGAAGCATCCAGTGACATTCTACAGGAGTAAACATCTATATCGTTGCCTAGACCACTGTGATCAAGAGTTCCTAAGCTTTCTTTAGTGGCACGACAAATGCAGTGCTGAAAAGGGGAGCGAGGGTGGGGCATGTTTGTAACACAAACTCTCCTCAGGTAGTGAGGGCCAACGGTTATGCTGATAGATCTACATGGTGGTACTGAATCCTTTCAGAGAGAGAGATACTCAAAAATTTATATGGAATAGCTCCCTCACACGAGAAGAATATACATATACCATCAATCATGATGAATTAAAATGATCTTCCAATAGCCTAATGTACCAATTAAGAAATAATGTGCCCTTCAATAAAGATTTGTTCTCATTATATCAAAGAGGGAGAGGCTCACCTAGGCGCTCAGTTTTCTCCAACAGCCCCATCTCTAATCTAATCTAATCTAATAAGTTGTTTACCTCTCTTTGAAAAAGGGAGCCTTATATAACTTAGAGCTCCCTTGGCAGCCTCAAGAAACCCTGTGGCAATGAAACTACGACAGACCCTGGAGCAAAAAAACTGTCAACACATGGTAAGTCATCAGAACTGTGAGAAGAATGCAAAATCTCTAAGAAGGAAGAGGCTATTCATCACCTAACAAACAAACAAAATAAAGAGTACATTTTAAACTGCACCCCACAAAAATGAGCATCTATCATTTCAAGCCATTGAGTATATATTGTACTACTGGTTGTGTCAGGATTTGGCAGGAGCCAAGGCTCTATTCCTGATTTGGGGAAAAAAAAAATCATTCATTCTTCAGGACAAGGTTTAAAGTCACCACCTCTGGACACATTCCCTGAGCCGAGGTTGATGTTCCTTTCACTGAATTTACACAGGTAGCTCTTTGTTCCTCTCTCCATCACAGCACTAAGATTGTTATTTTATTTGTCTCCAAAAAGACAGTAGGCTCCACAAGAGCTAGGACCATGTCTATCTCCTAAATTCCCAGTACCTGCCACTGTGCTTGGCTTATAAGAACGGTTAAGGAACAGCCCTTGGATTTGCTGAATGTAAGTTTTTTGAAGTCCCAAGACCAGTCTTTACATATCCAATAACAAAAGCCTAAATATCTGAGGAGTTGCCAGTATGGGGCCCAACATTCCCAGGTTCCCATTCAGTAAGGGCACGTGACACAGGCCTTTCAGGTAACTGACTCAGAAAGTGACGGGAGGCAATAGGAGCTACCACAGAAATCCAGATTCTGAATGAGCAGGACAAAAGGACATCCAGGTTTCAGCAGTGGCAGCATCAGAGATCCTGCAGTATATTTCTTTTTCCTCAAGCTAGCTAGAACAGTGGTTTTTAACTGGGTTCAATTTTGCCATTTTGGTCCGCACCCCACCCCTGCCAATGCCCAGGGATACTTAGCAATTTTTAGAGACATTTTTGGCTGTCACAGCTGGAAGGGTGCTGCTGACATTTAGTCAGTATAGGCCAAAGATGGTACTAAACACCCCACAGTGCAGAGAACAGTCTTCCCTCCACCCCCAGCCCCCACCCCTCCAAGAAAATGTCCACAGGGTATAGGTTGAAAATCCTGTGCAAGACTGATTTTGGTTGTCTACAACTAAAGATGACCATCTGTGCCTTTCTAAACATCAATTTCCTTATCAGTAACAAAGCAAAAATAATCAAGTTCCTAAGTGTTAAGTGACAGAGCCTATCACATAGCAAGTGCTTATTTTTATCAGATATTTGTAGTAACTATTATCATAACAAAAGGCAACATTTATTCTGAACTTAGCATGGATGTTAGGTACCATGCTAATTATCTTAAAAATTGGTATACAGAGACCTTCAAGATGGCGGAGGAGTAAGACGTGGAGATCACCTTCCTCCCCACAAATACATCAAAACTACATCTACATGACAGAGTGGCATGGACATATATACACTACCAAATATAAAATAGATTGCTAGTGGGAAGCAGCCACATAGCACAGGGAGTTTAGCTCGGTGCTTTGTGACAACCTAGAGGGGTAGGAGGGAGACACAAGAGGGAGGAGATATGGGGATATATGTATATGTATAGCTGATTCACTTTGTTATAAAGCAGAACTAAAAAACGTTGTAAAGCAATTATACTCCAATAAAGATGTTAAAAAAAAAATACACCTACATGTGGAACAACTCCTACAGAACACCTACTGAACTCTGGCAGAAGACCTCAGACTTCCCAAAAGGTTTGCTTTTACCATTTGTCCTAGGGTTCTGTCTGTTCATTTTTGTTTGCTGTTTTTTGTTTGTTTTCTTTTTATGAGTGTGGGTGCATGTTTCTGCGTGTGATTTTGTCTGTTGAGTTTTGCTTTTACCATTTGGATTGGGGCTCTTTCTGCTCGGCTTTTTTTTTCCCCCTTCCTTTTCGTCTGAGACATGCGGCTGGCAGGGTCTTGGTGCTCCAGCTGGGTGTCAGGCCTGAGCCTCCGTGGTGGGAGACCGAGTCCAGGACAATGGACCACCAGAGACCTCCTGGCCCCAAATAATATCAATTGGCAAGAGCTCTCCCAGAGATCTCCATCTCACACTAACACCCAGCTCCACCCAACCGCCAGCAAGCTCCAGTGCTGGATGCCCGATGCCAAACAATTAGCAAGACAGGAACACAACCCCACCCATTAGCAGAGAGGCTGCATAAAATCATACTAAGCTCACAGACAGCCAAAACACACCACCAGACTCGGGACTGCCCACGAGACAATATCCAGCCCCACCCACCAGAGCACCAGCACAGTCCCCTCACCATGAAGCCTACACAAGCCACTAAACCAACCTCACCCACTGGGGCAGACACCAAAAACAACAGGAACTACGAACCTGCAGCCTGCAAAAAGGAGACACCAAACACAGTAAGTTAAGCAAAATGAGAAGACAGAGAAATATGCAGCAGATAAAGGAGCAAGTTAAAAACCCACCAGACCAAACACATGAAGAGGAAACAGGCAGTCTACCTGAAAAAGAAATCAGAGTAATGATAGTAAAGATGATCCAAAATCCTGGAAATAGAATAGAGAAAATAAAAGAAACGGTTAACAAGGACCTAGAAGAACTAAAGAGCAAACAAACAATGATGAACAACACAAGAAATTAAATTTAAAAATCTCTAGAAGGAATCAATAGCAGAATAACTAAGGCAGAAGAATGGAGAAGTGACCTGGAAGATAAAATAGTGGGCATAAGTACCGCAGAGCAGAATAAAGAAAAAAGAATGAAAAGAATTGAGGACAGTCTCAGAGACCTCTTATACAACATTAAATGCACCAACATTCAAATTATAGAGGTCCCAGAAGAAGAAGAGGAAAAGAGAGGGTCTGAGAAAATATTTGAAGAGATTGTAGTCAAAAACTTCCCTAACATGGGAAAGAAAATAGTCAATCAGGTCCAGGAAGTGCAGAGAGTCCCATACAGGATAAATCCAGGAAGAAACATGCCAAGACACATATTAATCAAACTAACAAAAATTAAACACAAAGAAAAAATATTAAAAGCAGCAAGGGAAAAGCAACAAATAACATACAAGGGAATGTCCATAAGGTTAACAGCTGAACTTTCAGCAGAGACTCTGCAAGCCAGAAGGGTGTGGCAGGACATATTTAAAGTAATGAAAGGGAAAAACCTACAATCAAGATTACTCTCCCCAGCAAGGATCTCATTCAGATTCTACAGAGAAATTAAAACCTTACAAACAAGCAAAAGTTAAGAGAATTCAGCATCACCAAACAAGCTTTACAACAAATTCTAAAGGAACTTCCCTAGGCAGGAAACACAAGAGAAGGAGAAGACCTACAAAACCAAACACAAAACAATTAAGAAAATGGTAATAAGAACATACATATTGATAATTACCTTAAATGTAAATGGATTAAAAGCCTCAACCAAAAGACACAGACTGGCTGAATGGATACAAAAACAAGACCCATATATATGCTGTTTACAAGAGACCAACTTCAGACCTAGGGTCACATACACACTGAAAGTGAGGGGATGGAAAAAAATATCCATGCAAATGGAAATCAAAAGAAAGCTGGAGTAGCAATTCTCATATCAGACAAAACAGACTCTAAAATAAAGATTATTACAAGAGACAAAGAAGGACACTACATAATGATCAAGGGATCAATCCAAGAAGATGTAACAATGGTAAATATTTATGCACGCAACATAGGAGCACCCCAATACATAAGGCAAATGCTAACAGCCTTAAAATGGGAAATCAACAGTAACACAATCATAGTAGGAGACTTTAACACCCCACTTTCACCAATGGACAGATAATCCAAAATGAAAATAAATAAGGAAACACAAGCTTTAAATGATACATTAGACAACATGACTAAATTGATATTTATAGGACATGCCATCCAAAAACAACAGAATACACTTTCTTCTCAAGTGCTCATGGAACATTCTCCAGAATAGATCATATCCTGGGTCACAAATCAAGCCTCAGTAAATTTAAGAAAACTGAAATCATATCAAGTATCTTTTCCGACCACAATGCTATGAGACTAGGTATCAATTACAGAAAAAAAAAGTGTAAAAAATACAAACACGTGGAGGCTAAACAATACACTACTAAATAACCATGAGATCACTGAGGAAATCAAAAAATACCTAGAAACAAATGACAATGAAAACACGACAATCCAAAACTTATGGGATTCAGCAAAAACAGTTCTAAGAGGGAAGTTTAGAGCAATACAAATCCTACCTCAAGAAACAAGAAAAATCTCAAAAAAAAAAAACCCTAACTTTATACCTAAAGCAATTAGAGAAAGAAGAACAAAAAACCCCAACGTTAGCACAAGGAAAGAAATCATAAAGATCAGATCAGAAATAAATGAAAAAGAAATGAAGAAAACAATAACTGAGATCAATAAAACTAAAAGCTGGTTCTCTGAAAACATAAACAAAATTGATAAACCATTAGCCAGACTCATCAAGAACAAAAGGGAGGATACTCAAATCAGCAGAATTAGAAATGAAAAAGGAGAAATAACAACTGACACTGTAGAAATGCAAAGGATCATGAGAGACTACTGCAAGCAACTATATGCCAATAAAATGGACAACCTGGAAGAAATGGACAAATTCTTAGGAAAGCACAACCTTCCAAGACAGAACCAGGATGAAACAGAAAATACGAACAGACCAATCACAAGCACTGAAATTGAAACTGTGATTAAAAATCTTCCAACAAACAAAAGCTAGGACCAGATGGCTTCATAGGCGAATTCTATCAAATATTTAGAGAAGAGCTAACACCTATTCTTCTTAAACTCTTCTATAATATAGCAGAGGGAGGAACACTCCTAAACTCATTCTACGAGGCCACCCTCACCCTGATACCAAAACCAGACAAAGATGTCACAAAAGAAGGAAACTACAGGCCAATGTCACTGATGAATATAGATGCAAAAATCCTCAACAAAACACTAGCAAACAGAATCCAAAAGCACATTAAAAGGATCATACACCATGATCAAGTGGGGTTTATCCCAGGAATGCAAGGATTCTTCAATAGATGCAAATCAATCAGTGTGATACAACATATTAACAAACTGAAGGATAAAAACCATATGATCATCTCAATAGATGCAGAAAAAGTTTTCAACAAAATTCAACACCCATTTATGATAAAAACTACAGAAACCAAGCATAAAGGGAACTTACCTCAACATAATAAAGGCCATATATGAGAAACCCACAGCAAACATCGTTATCCATGGTGAAAAACTGAAACCATTTCCTCTAAGATCAGGAACAAGACAAGGCTGCCCACTCTCACTGCTATTATTCAAAACAGTTTTGGAAGTTTGGGCCACAGCAATCAGAGAAGAAAAAGAAATCCAAATCGGAAAAGAAGAAATAAAACTGTCACTGTTTGCAGATGACATGATACTATACACAGAGAATCCTAAAGATGCTATCAGAAAACTACTAGAGCTAATCAATGAACTTGGTAAAGTAGCAGGATAGAATATTAATGCACAAGAAATCTCTTGCACTCCTATACACTAACGACGAAAAATCTGAAAGACAAATTAAGGAAACATTCCCAATTACCATTGCAACAAAAAGAATAAAATACCTAGGAATAAACCTACCTAAGGAGACAAAAGACCTGTATGCAGAAAACTATAAGACACTGATGAAAGAAAGTCAAGACGTTACAAACAGATAGAGAGATATACTATGTTCTTGGATTGGAAGAATCAACATTGTGAAAATGATCATACTACCCAAAGCAATCTACAGATCCAATGCAATCCCTATCAAACTACCAATGGCATTTTTCACAGAACTAGAACAAAAAAATTCACAGTTTGTATGCAAACACAAAAGACCCCGAATAGCCAAAGCAATCTTGAGAAAGAAAAACACAGCTGGAGGAATCAGGCTCCCTGACTTCAGACTACACTACAAAGCTACAGTAATCAAGACAGTATGATACTGGCACAAAAACAGAAATATAGATCAATGGAACAGGATAGAAAGCCCAGAGATAAACCCACGCACGTATGGTCACATTATCTTTGACAAAGAAGGCAAGAATATACAATGGAGAAAAGACAGCCTCTTCAATAGTGGTGCTGGGAAAACTGGACAGCTACATGTAAAATGAAATTAGAACACTCCCTAACACCATACACAAAAATAAACTCAAAATGGATTAAAGACCTAAATGTAAAGCCAGACAGTATAAAACTCTTAGAGGAAAACATAGGCAGAACACTGTATGACATAAATCACAGCAAGATCCTTTTTGACCCACCTTCTGGAGAAATGGAAATAAAAGCAAAAAATAAACCAAATGGGACCTAATGAAACTTCAAAGCTTTTGCACAGCAAAGGAAACCATAAACAAGACGAAAAGACAACCCTCAGAATGGGAGAAAGTATTTGCAAACAAATCACTGGAGAAAGGATTAATCTCTAAAATATACAAGCAGCTCATGCAGCTCAATATCAAAAAAACAAACAACCCAATCCAAAAATAGGCAGAAGACCTAAACAGTCATTTCTCCAAAGAAGATATACAGATTGCCAACAAACACATGAAAGGATGCTCAACATCACTAATCATTAGAGAACTACAAATCAAACACACAATGAGGTATCACCTCACACTGGTCAGAAAGGCCATCATCAAAAATATCTACAAACAGCAGGTTCTTATTAGTTATCTATTTTATACATAATAGTATATATATGTCAATCCCAATCTCCCAATTCATCCCACCACCATAAATAAATAAAGAAGAAAAAAAAAATGAACCTTCTGCATAGCAAAGGGAATGCTACTCAATACTGTGTAATGACCTATATGGGAATAGAAGCTAAAAAAGAATGGATACATGTATATATATAACTGATTCACTTTGTTGTACAGCAGAAACTAACACAACATTGTAAAGCAACTATACTCTAATAAAAATTAATTAAAAAGAGAAAAACTAATATCATATGCTAACATATATATATATATGGAATCTTAAAAAAATGGTTCTCCTGAACCTAAGGTCAGGACAGGAATAAAGATGCAGATGTAGAGAATGGACTTGAGGACACAGGGAGGAGGAGGCTACGCTGGGATGAAGTGAAAGAGTAGCACTGATATATATACACTACCAAATGTAAAATAGATAGCTAGTGGGAAGCAGCTGCAGAGCACAGAGAGATCAGCTCGGTGCTCTGTGACCACCTAGAGGGGTGAGATAGGGAGGGTGGGAGGGAGGCTCAAGAGGGAGGGGATATGGGGATATATGTACACATATAGCTGATTCACTTTGTTATACAGCAGAAAGTGAAACAGCAATGTAAAGCAATTACACTCCAATAAAGACATTAAAAAAAATTGGTATAATAATTGCATATCCCCCAGTGCTCAAAACACACTTAGTGGATTGTTAAATGCTGATGAATGACTGTTTGTTAAATAAATGGTCACAAGCACAGGCACATATATAAGACATAAAAATGTTTATCAGAACACAATGCTCAAAACCGTAAATTAAATTCCTCTTTTTCCATTAAGAATACTTTTCTCTAAAAATTTCCTGATCTTCAAAACGAGGTAATCTCACAGGCAAACTCAAAGCTGTTTTGTCCTTCGATTCAGACAAAATACAATCAAACGAGGCATGGTTGAAACCTATTTCTGCTGGCCCGGCAGACCACTGGAGCCAAGGCTGCCACTAATTCGGTCCTGCTATATGCAGGAAAGTGAAAAAGACACATGGTACTTCAAACAAATCAATTTCCTTTATTAGTTTCCTTTCTTTATTGTTTGCTTTTAGTGTACGTTTTGTGGATCAAGTTAATCATTTTCATGTAAAGATCAATCTCAATACGTGCTTTCACTCTAAAGTCATTGTCAGATTTTGTGGAGAGGCCAAATTCTGAAGGAGGATGGGAAATTATACACTAGATTTTTATTTCCAGCAGCCCAACCATTCCATGGCTTTTTAATAATCACATCCCAAATCATCTTCTCCACTCTTGGCAATAAGACGTGCCCTTGCCAAGACTGGGCCCATTTCCCAATTTATGCCAATTGGATACTCTCTCCTTGAAACCTGAATCTTGATTATGGTAACCAAAAGCCTCAAAAGAACTGGAAATTTTTGCTTCCAATAGAGCTGTTCTCATAAAGCTGTTAAGTAGCTCTTGCTGTCTATAACCACACTTCTATCCTGTGTCCTGTCCATTCCCAAGTCTCATTCTCCATTCTCCAATCTCCTACAACCTGTACAGCGAACTACCCAAGAGACTGTCAATAAATTCATTTTTTCCTTGAACTAACTAAAATCTACTTCTGTTTGCTTAAAACCAAGGCATTGCTAACTGTTACTGGTAAAAATACTGGATTACTTAGGACATTACAAAATTCTACTGATATGTGCAGATGGAGATTCAGGGTATGATACTTCTGCTGTTTCTCCTTCATTTAACCTGTTACCCACCTTGTGCCTCAGTTCATAGGTCTGTGAAACAAAAAAACGTTGAGGAAGCCTAACACTTAGAGATGCTTAGTAAGCCAAGAAGGTTGCTACTACGAAGTTTCCTACAGATCAGACTACTTGAAACCATAAGCGAGTGATTCAATCTTTTTGAATATTGTGAAATTTTTCTAGATCAGACACTTATTAAGAAGGACTCATGCTCCAAGTTTAGATAATACTCAAGGGTAAGATACATATTTAAATATTTGTAAATACACATAAATAAACACATAACACATATATATTTTAACAATACTTCTACGTTTCTTTTCCCTTTGATGAATTGTTGATCCATAAAGAAGAGTTTCATACAACCATTACCAGGACTTGTTGAAGCCACTCACAGTGAAAGCTATATTTAAATTTTCAAGTATCAGTTACATACTAAACAAAGGTTCTACTGAAGACAGTGAATGCCTCATTCTGAAAGTATCTAAGAGAACTTTTTTTCAAGTTTCTTCCATCAGTACCTACCAAGTAACTTTTTGAAAACATAGGCAAGTTTATATATATAAATATATAAGGACATACTCAAGAACATTCATTCTGTAAACACTCATTTCTTTTTTTTCTTTTTTTTTTTTTTTGCGGTACGCGGGCCTCTCACTGTTGTGGTCCCTCCCGCCGTGGAGCACAGGCTCTGGACGCGCAGGCTCAGCGGCCATGGCTCACGGGCCCAGCCGCTCCATGGCATGTGGGATCTTCCCGGACAGGGCACGAACCCGCGTCCCCTAAATCGGCAGGCGTACTCCCAACCACTGCACCACCAGGGAAGCCCAACACTCATTTCAAATAAGCTGCACTGGCAACATCACAGCCTATAACATTTAAGCTCACTGAACACACTGGACATGATGTCGAGTTTCAACATACTTCCTCAACTGAGACTTGAGCCGAAAATTGGGGTTAAACTGGGCTTCCAGACTTAGACCTGAACATTTAGTTCTAAATAAATCCCATCCTAGGACCCCTGCCCCCAACTCTCAATCCATATTTGCCTACCAGGCACCCCCTAAAACAGCTACCTGCATCCATAACATTTAAGAATACAGATATCCCAGATTTCACTACATGTGAAATCCAACGTAGCAAGAAATCACAGTCAAAAGAAACGAACAAAGAGCATGAGATTTGGGGATCTTTAAAGACAGATGACAGGAAGTGAGGAAAAAGAGGAAAGCAAAAAGGCCACAGAAAAGTCATGGGGAGACTGAAATAAGGGAGATGAAGAGAGACAAGTCGGGGAGGAAAAAGGGGCGCTGAGGGTTTAGACTAGGAATAACTGACAAAAGAAAAGGAAGGTCCGTATTTTAGGCCAAGTGTGCCATCTACTTTCCAATTTGGTATTTCCTAAGAGCAAATGGTACAGTACACACTGCAGAAACTGGAAAAAATATTAGTGTTTTTAAAATATTAGTATTAGTATCAAAACTTTGGTATTGATGCAGTTCTACCTTGGCACCTGCCCTCAAAGGAAAGCTCAATTCCCACTGTTGGGGGTGGACTTTTTAAAAAAATGCTCCTAAATGGCTTTCCTGAGTGTATTTAGAAGAGTTACCTGCCACAGATTAAAGAATACATGTCCTGGCCTTCCCTGGTGGTGCAGTGGTTGAGAGTCCGCCTGCCAATGCAGAGGACACGGGTTCGTGCCCCGGTCCGGGAAGATCCCACATGCCGCGGAGCAGCTGGGCCCGTGAGCCATGGCCGCTGAGCCTGCGTGTCCGGAGCCTGTGCTCCGCAACGGGAGAGGCCACAGCAGTGAGAGGCCCACGTACCACAAAAAAATAAAAAACATAACAAAAACAACAGTGGGCTGGCTTTGGCTGAGTGGCCGGTCACAGCTTGCCAACTTACAGTTGTCTTCACACACGCAAACCAAGGAGGCATGCACAAAGATATTCATCAAAGCTGTGAAAAGCTGCAAACAACTATCATCAGTTCATCAACAGGGAAGGGGCTAAAGAAACTGTGGTATATCTACAGTCTGGAATACCATGCTAGTAAAAAAGAACAAAATAATCCTAAAGACACTAATAAGAAGACACTCAGTAAACTGTTCCCTGAAAAAGTTGCAGCTCTACAGATACAGTATGATTCCACTAGCTAAAAACAGAAGCAAAAAAACTTCTAATTTAACAATGCTATATATTTTCTACTGAAAATTCTCCTGACCAGGAAATACAATTCTTTCAAAAGTTTAGAAGAATCAGCACAAACTGTTTTCAGGGGTACGAAGGGGAGGAGGGACCAAGATGAGGGTTAGGGGTGTAAAAGGATTAGTTTCATCTATATTATTTCCATTTTGTCCAAGGAGACTGGATTCATGGGAAAACAATTGAAAGAGCTGAACTGGGACTTAGAGCACAAAGGCTCTAACTCCTGCACTACTGCAGCACTGAGAAAATTTGTAAAAGGATGACATGGGTCACTGCGGGTCGGACCTTCTGACATCCCAGACGCAGAAATAGCCCATTTGCCGAGATTGAGTTACCTGCTATTCACAAATGTTTGGATTTGTCTCTCAACAACTAAGTGACAAATCAGGTACAGACTGGAATGAGAAAAGAGGCAAAGAAAACAGAAGAAAGCCAAGGAACATGCACTCTTTAAGAGCACCCCAGGGGATTTTTCGACAGATTCCTTCTGTGCTTTTATTGAGAATGTCTCAGTTCTCAGTGATCAAGACACTGATGACAGCAAAGAAAAAATATAATGCCGAGTCACATTTCCGAGTGTAGATGTGGGGTGGGCATCCGATCAGCATTTACTTGCCTAACCAAATCAGAAAAGAAAGTGGTCAGAGCAGATACCCTGTCTCAGCTCATTACTCAACACCTATTAAACGTGATTAAAAGCCCTTGCTAATTATGTGTTAAGAGCATCTTGAGCTGTAATGGATCCCAGAGGTCTGTGAAGTTGACTTCATTTATGTTTGTCTCCTTTCACAAGGTCTCAGCCAAACATCGCAAAAATCTACTGAGCATTTTACGAACTCCCAGGTGATCAACTCAGAGTTTCCAGTCCACCGTGTCTTCCTACAAAGAACAGCGAGTGCCTAAGATGTACATTTGTTTCATAAATAAAACAGGCAAGGTTTGTATTTTATGGGGCACAAATGGGCCTCTTGTTGCAATTAATATTACAGAAGACTGCTAATCTGTATACATTAAATTATTCATTACATTTTGTGATCTCAGCTAAAAGACTCAACAGCATTTAAGTGGCAGAATGTACCCAAACCCTCTTCTAACTCACCTTAAGAAAAGCAAAACTGCAAAAATCATATATCAGAAAGGATTTAGAGAAGGCTTTGTTTGTTTTAAATATATGTTAAAATATTAGTATATTAGGTTATAAAATTATGTAATATATAAATATATATACACACACTACCGACTAAGACACCGCAGTTATCAGGGTCTGTTTCATGCTTCTCTTAAACGGTATTTAACCTAAAAATTTTTTGAACTCTTCCTAGAGTTAATTAATTCAAAGTCAGCTAATTAACCTCTCCTCCTTTTTGGGGATGGGCAGGGGACAGAGGGGTAGAGCTAGAGGCAGAAATTAATTCCTTCTTGCTTAGTCTGGCAAAGTAATGAACAAGAGGTAACTTCAACAATTACATGTGATGGAAGATTACGTAGCAGTTAAAAACACTGAACAATGTCTCTATGCATTGGCATAGAAAGATGTCTGTGATATACCTACTGGAAAAAAGCAAAGTGCTGACGATATAGCAAATGGTGATCTAAGTTTTTTAAAATAACAGCCAAAGTCCACATATGTACATCTTCAGATGTGTGTATACAGACGAAAGGGCCTGAAAACATACACAGCTACAAGGTCTTATAAGCAAACTGATTCTGTCTCCATTAGCCCCAATGGAAAGTGTGTATCCCAAATGACCCACATGATTTTCATAACTAGAAAGGGATTTTGATGGTCCCTCCTCACCCCCCAACAGTCCATCAGAATGGTATAGATCATGTGCCCTGAAGACTGGCAGTTACACCTCACATCTCACATCTACACTTACTACCAGGTCATCTTGATAATCTCCAACGTTTTCCTCTACCTCTGCCATTTCCTCATTTGCACAATGGAGCAAATAGCATCTACTTCATAAGTTGTTGTGAGGGTTAAATGACTTAATAACCGTGTTGAATTGGTTTAGCAAGTGCCGTGAGCAGTCACCTTCCTATCCTCATTAGCTAGGACTGTCTTCATCTTGTTTCAGCCATAATGTGAAATTCCTTTAGTCACTGCCTTTTCTAATTTGCCAAATGTAAAACAGGCAGGAGTAGGCACAGTCTCTGCGTTCCTCCTCCCTAACCCCCCCTTCTTACCCCTTTAAGCCCCAAATAAAATCATTGGTTTTTACTTTCCTGAAACATTTTCACCCTGCTACAGATCAAGGTGATCAAACACCACCTTGTTTCTAATGAGTTGCTTCTCGGTTGTGGTCTGAAGGTGAGGGGGGTGAGGTGGGCAGTTGACTTCTCATGGTGGCTGACCGTTCCGTTAGCACATTTGTGGTTCGTTTTTTTCCTCCAACGTTCTTCTTGCTAAAAGTTCCTTCCTTCTCAAATTTCTTACTTTTAATTGTCTTTTCATATTAGTCTGTAAATTTCTGTCATTTTGGTGAAAACTGGGGCTCTAATCACATTTCCACTGTTGTACTATCTGGAACCTTAGGAAAGGTACTGCTATTAGCTAGGTTCAGTTTCCTTATTGATAAAATGGACATAATGTCATCTACATACTTTCCCTTAGTTTTTAAATAAAGAATTCATGCCCATTTTAATAAACAAAAATAAAACAAAATAAGTAACAGAAGCTAATTAAAACCATCCACAACCCCACTACAGGTCTACTGTACTTTCTTATAATCCTCAGAAAGGTACATAGCTAAACGTTTGGGATCAAGTGGTTTAGAGAATTCTGAATCTTTTTTTTTCCCTTTTATTTATTAGGCTCTATCTCCATACCACTTTCAATGTTAATTTTCAGTCTGATATGTCGAATTGAACACCTTTTATCATGTCTAACTATACACCCACAATCACAAATATGAAGGCTTTGTTTGTTTTAACCAAAAAAAGGGCATCATGCTTTATGTATTACGTATAATTTGCTTTGCTAATTTTACAACATACCGTATGCAATCCTCCACATCAAATATACATTCTCACTTTTAATCTTATAATAATCCATAGTGTAGGCATACCATAGTCTATCAACTCATCTCCTAGTGATCAAAATTCACTTTGTTTCAAATTTTTGTCAGTATGGACAATGCTGCAATTAATAATATATATATATATATCCGTGTGTGTGTGTGTGTGTGTGTGTGTGTGTGTATAGGAATAGATTCATAAAGACAAGATGATTATGTCAAAGGCAAGATGTATTTTTAATTGAAAATGATACGGCCAAACTGACAACATATTTCTGCATTCTAACCAGCATGGGATGTTACATATTTTTAACTTTTGTCTAAACCATGGGTGAAACAACTTGTTATTTTACATAGCAATTCTCTGAGATTAATTCTTCCCTTTTATTGGTCATTTGGGTTTTCCTCTTCTGTAACTTGCCCATGTACATCCAATGACCACTTCATCTGGTTGACCTTTTTTTAAAACTTTATGCAGGATCTTAGCATTTAAGTGGTTTAATTACTGGTCTGTCATGTGTGTTTTTACTTTTCCCCCCTCCCCCCCACCAGGGATACTGGCTGCGTCTGAATGTGCTTATGGTCAAGCACACACTGAAAGGCTGTTTAGGGGAACATGTGCTTTAATACATTCCTGCTTCCAACTTGCCTTACCATGCATGTGCTCCTGTGCCTGTCAGGGCTAATCCCTCCACCTCACATTCTGTTACCATCATATCTCTTCCTTGTGCCTCTTGCTTTGGAAGCTGTAACTTTCTCTCTTCTATTTCCTGCTCTCCTGTCATCACAATTACCTCCATAAAGAACTAAGATTTCTCCCCGTCTCCCCAGTCGTCGTCTTTTTTTTTTTTTTTTTTTCCCGGAACGGAGAATAAAGCTCTGACTGAAGACAGTTTTGATGAGATGACTAGAAAAACTGCTTTTCTTCATTGGCATTTAAAAAATATTGCTCAGTGGTTTGGGACCCATTTGTCTCTACCGCCGCCATCTATCGGCTTTTGACTTCGGCTGCTTTAACTCCACATTCTGTTTTGCTCCACTTCAGCTCTTTAGCTGCTAGGTTTGGTCTGGCTTCACTGATTTACTGTAACTAACCTCATTCCCTCTCTGGATTCTGAATCCCATCCTAGAAAAGACTGCTTCCAGCTCATACAGTCACTCACTTATTGACTGAATGAAGTCTAGATCAATCAATAAATATTTTAGCATAAGTGGGTTCAATTCCAGGAGCACAGATGTTTTCAGATAGTTTCAGATGGTGAGATCCATAAATTTTAATCATTTTTTGCAAAACTATTAAATCGTGACATATTTATTAAATTTCACCCTGTGAACTAAAAAATTTCAACTTAGGAGAAAATCATGATACAGATATAGGTAACAAAGAATCATTTTATTTACTTTATATTAGATATTCTACTTATCACTATAGATATATTATGCTATTTATTACTATTGAAGCATTATTATAATAAAATACCAGGCACAGTCCCCCAAAATTAAGTTTTTAAACTTAAATTTCTCCAGTTTTTCCCCCATTAATATCAATTTGCTAGGCTTTGCTTGTTTGGGAGCTAACATCAAATATTTAAGAAAATATTAAGGTCGAATAACTAGAAACGGAGGGCATTCTGTTAAATTGCCCCCCTCTCCGAGAACTGGGAAAGCACAACTTTTATTCCCCAAGGGTGTGAAAACTCTCAGGGGAAGCAGATAGACTACTTCAGAGGCTGTGGCAAAACTTCATGGGCAAAGTGCTTTCAGCCTGGAGCAAGGTAGTGGCAGTAAGAGAAGAGTATAGAGACCCATTTGAAAGGCTGAGCTAACGCGACTTGCTGTAGAGTTCTCAGGCAAGGTGACAGCACATTTTGGTATCTACAAAGTGTCTGCATTTTAAAATTTCTGACCAATTTTCAATTTTGCCCATTAAAACCTTAACCTAGCTATCCTTGCTTATATGAATGTGGTATCATTTTTCTTTGACTTAACTGCCCAAATACAACTCCAGTTTTCAGTGTTCAAGTACTTCTCATTCTTTATCATATGTCCCAAAGTTCAAACACTAGTAGTGTAGAAATTCTCCAAAGATGTACGTATAGAAGCCTGACATGTGAAGAGAGAACAAGCAATAGATTCGTTAACTCTGTGCAGTTTTGCAGCAGAATCAATTCCATAGCCAGCACTGTAACGCTTGGGATCAAGCAGTATTCAGATAAAATATCTGCATGTCCTGAAACAGAACACATCCTTTAAAGCTGCTCCCTTTCATAAACTATTCTAAGGTTTTTGAAGCTCTTCTCATATCTTATCACATTTTAAATATCTGAAAGAATCAATTTTTTGTTCTTTACAACATTCTATTTTTTGTTGTTTTTGCTGTTGCTACTGTTGAAGGATGATCAATTGTGATTTGCATAAACTCAAGGGCAACTTAAAAGACAGTTGCAGTAACTAAGATTGAAACTGGCATGGCTTTCCCTGGTGAGGTGTTAGACATAAAAATGGCTTTCATTTCATAATGGAGAAAAAGAGTGAGGTCTCTCAGTCATACCAGACTCCCCCTCTAATCTTTTCCCCAAACAGTAGCCTTGGTGATCTTTTTATCATGAAAATCCTATCATGTGATTCCACATACTAAACTTTTTCCATGGCTTTCCATTGTCCTAACGATGCAATCCGAATTCCTCAACGTGGTTTCCAAGACTCTACCTTAGAGCTCTCAACCCTAGTAGATCTACCCCGATTTAACACAAATATTTTGTAATGCCCTCTTTAGTCTCTGGAAATGAAATCTACCATTAAATAATTTACCTACACTCTTCAAGTAGTGTCATAACTTTAAAGTCATTATAATGCCTTAATTTTACTATAAAGGAGAAAGACTAGAATTGAATAGAATGTGTTAACAGAAGCTCTCATCTCTCTGGACATACACAAGGGAACATGCGGCCTCAATTACCCCTAGCAGGCATACCAGGATTATGACAAGTTACTATGAGATGAAGCAAACACTGTCCATGGCAGAGCAGAGACAGAGAGAAAACTCAGGTTCGTGGTGACTTCACAGAGCTGCCGCATCAACCAACCCTAAAGCCCATAATAGGTTCAGATTGTCCAATGATCTAAGCCAATAAATTCCCTTAAGATGAAACTTTTAGCACTTTTTTCTGCCGATGACACAAAACACAACCAATACATCCAACCAAACACAGAGCATGAGGAATAGAGCCAACTCTCTCTCATCAGACTGTCTAAAGTATGCTTTATATGATCACCCAAAGAAAACATGAAAATCAGTGCTTTTCTCTGATTTATGAAATATTACGAACTTCATAAAAATGATGTGTTACCAGAAGAGCCTCATCTAGGTGTTTAGGAACATGTTTCTGCCTAATAATCCCTTAAAGATTAGATGCAAGTTTCTTGCTTTTTTATGCACTTTAACTTAAGGTTTAACATAGTTCTCAGTGCTTTAGGGCAATGCTGCAAATAGTAAACCAAAGTTATTAGAGCTAGTTACCCCTACTTCCTCCTGCCAGTCCTAGTGCAGCTAAGTAACGCAGCTGACCATTAGTATACTGAAATCCCACACTAACGTGGATTTCCATGGGTGGGGTGAGAATATTAAAAGCCCACATTAACTTCTTATAAGCAAATATCTACTTCCTTAAGTGTAATTTTCCTAGTATCACCATAAACTCATGTCCCCCATCTTGTTCTCCTCATTCTATCCAAAAAGCAAAATAGCTACTAAAAAAACTGACTATGTAGCAACTTATATCGTACTCCTCCCTGATTTTACTCTAGATTTTGATTGTACTACAATAATTACAGAAGTTAGAGCAAACACTTGGGAGGAACCATTTGTGTACCAGGTATCTATTCCAAACACCTGGAAGACACTTACTCCTTTAATCCAGTAATAACCCTTTCAAGGGTAACTACTATTGTGTATCACCATTTTACTGATGAGACATTGAAGCTCAGGGAATTGAAAGCACTTACCTGAAGTCACACACTGGTAAGACAAGATTTCAACAGAGGGACATGATCTTAATCATTACACCATACTGCCTCTCAACACAGAACATGCCTGGGGAGGGGGTGGGGGTAGACTCAGTGATATTGGAAACGATGTCTTGAGATTATTAGAAAATGAACTTGTGGGAATCTCAGAGCTTTTAGATGCAGGCAGAGAAATACTATCATACAAAGAGAATTAGGCAAACAAAAAGTGGTTTTTGAAGAGTTTTCAAAGCTCGTTAGCAACTCCTCACTATACCGTTTATCTCATTACCTTTAAACTTCCAAATCCTAAAAGCTTTGGTTTCAAATCAGTCACAATCTCTAGTTCTTTGACGCATTCACATTTACACACTTGCTCACACTCGTGCATATGCACACACACAACACGCATGCACAAACACGCACCAAATACATGAGAGAAAAATAAAATGAAATCTGCCTCCTTCTCTTTGTTGTTGATCAAATGCAGCTACAGAGTCAGCAGGGGATAAATATCATGATGCTTACTTCATGTACAAGTACTTTGAAGAGGAACACAGTGGAGTAACTTTTTATGTAGCATTCTGAAGAAAAAAATATGCTGTAAAATCCAATCCCCCTGAGGAGTGTCATTTCAAGCAATGAGGTTTGCTTTCTTTATCTGTAGTGCATCTAGGTGATCAAACCAAACATAACTGACTCCCAGGCTCAGAAGTTTTCATCAGTAATCACCTTTTGCATTCATAAATAAATCAAAAAGTAATTTTAATCCTATCTTCCCTCTAACTCCTAACATCACAGCAAATACTTTTGTAATAGGCAAGGGACAAATTAAGGGACTTTCTCAAATGCAAGTGGCCAAGGATGGGTAACCTTCCTTGGATTTCCCTACCTGTGTGGGAGAAACACACGGATTAGAAAGCAGATGGTCACAACTCACCAGGGGATGGAAAATGTTATACTGCAGTGGGTTTGAATACACCGCTGACCTTGAAGACAGAAATGGTCATTAAGCTCAATTATAAATAGTGACTGGCACTAAGAGAAAAGCAACTATGTTGTTTAGTTCTTGATAAACAGCAAAGAAAACACCAGCAAGGGGGTAAAATAATGATAAGACCTCTGCCAAAGTTAAATGATCTTCCTCTCCACTGTTCAGTAACATCGACTCAAGTCCACAGTGCCCTCCCACTCTGTGCCTGCATCATTCAGAGAATAAAACACAATCCAAGAAGCCAACAGGCAATCGTCCCTTTTCCCTTACTGAGAATGGCTCTCAGAACTATGATACACTCGTTCCCTTTTTTAATTAGGTGAAATCTATTTTATAAGCAGGAAACTCCTCAAAGAGGTCACAGATTTATCATGATATTGAAAGTCATAAAATCACATTTACAGGCTAAGTAGTTAAATCCAAATTACACACCACCCCATTAATTTTATAATCAATAGAGATTAAAGGAAATGAGGAAGTAAAGTAAATGATAGGATCCTAGCTTAAATCAAATCAATAGATATTTATTGGCATCTAGTACATTAAAGATGCCATGAAGAAGGAAGGTCAGTGTGGAGCCCTGTTCTGTGCCTTCCAGGAGCTTACCACCTGGCTGGGGCATCGAGACATAGCATGCAGAAAGCTTTCCAGTAGAAGAGTAACAAGGCGAGGGGTGTCACAAGGCCCCTCACGAGTAATGGACAACAGAACCATGCAGAAAAGCCTGCTAGAGGTAGTGCAATGGTTAAGAGCATGGGCTCCAGAGCCAAACTTCCTGGGTTTGAATCCTGCCTCTACTACTTACAAGCTCATTGACCTTGCACCACTTAGGCATGTTTCATATAAGTTAATACTTGCCAAGTGCTTAAAAATAAGGCCTGGCGCACAATAAGTGCCATGTAACTGTTTGTTAAATAAGAGAATACTATTAAGAGAAGGGAAGATCTCTGTCACTCTGAAGTCTCCTGAAGTGCTGGTAGAATTTATGTGGGGAGGGAAAACACCATGTTCATTTTCCCCATTCCACCGATTCTTTCCCTACTGCTACAAACATTCTGAAGTCTCGACCATTCTAAAAATTAGAAATGATAAACGGTCCTCTACTCTGTTAACCCCCGATAAAAATCCCCTTTCTCCTTCCCTTTATTGATAAACTTTTTAAGACTCTTACACGCATGCACGTATTACTTGCTCGTGATCATTCATTCCCCTGCCACTTAAACCTGACCCTAGCCCTCACCATTCGGCTCAGAGAACTGCAAAGAGCCTAACACGTAAATGTAACATCCCTTTTTAATCAGTCAGCATCCTCTCATCTCTCTAGAATATTAAAAACTATTCACCATTCTAGGCTCTGTCACTGCCACTAGAATGTTGACTTGTAGCAGCAAGGGACTTTCTTCCTTAAACCTACATCTCTTGGTATTCAGTAGCCTATCAGAAATGAAATTGTTTTGCTAGATTGTGCTCTCTACCACGACGGTAAGGACATTTCTAAGAGGGTCCCCAAGATGCCCACCTTTGGTGTCTATAACCCATATAATTCCTTCCTCTTAAGCATGGGCAGGACTCTGATATGATGTTGTCTGCTCCTGTAATGAGGTTATGTAATAGGACAAAGAGGGATTTTGCAGATGTAATTAAGACCCCCCAAATCAGGTGACTTTGAGTTAATCAAAGGGGAGGTTATGTTGGGTGGGCCTGGCCTAACCAGGTAAACTCTTAAGAGAATGGGCCCTTCTAGACATAAGTACAAAACTTAAAAGAAATTCAGCTGCAACCCATGAAAAAAGTAAGCGTCCATGTTGTGAGAGGGCTTAATAAGAAGGCCATGTGGCAAAGACCTGAGAGAGTATTCTAGGAGCTAAGAATGGCCGCTGTCCAAAAGCGAACAAGATAATGGGGACATCAACCCTACAACTGCAAGAAAATAAAATATGCCAACAGGTGGGAGTTTGGAAGTGGATCTTTCCTTAGTCAAGTCTCCAGATAAGAACACAGAGAGATGACACCTTGGTTTCAGCCTTGAGGGACACTTAGCAGAGAAACAAGGTAATAGATGCCAGATTCCAGCCCATGAAAATTATGAAATACTAATTTGGGTTCTTTTAAGCCATTAAGTTGTTACACAGTCATAGAAATCTAACATACCGGGGGACTGTCAAGATGGTGGAGGAGTAAGATGTGGAGATCACCTTCCTCCCCACAGATACATCAGAAATACATCTACATGTGGAACAACTCGTACAGAACAGCCACTGAACGCTGGCAGAAGACCTCAGACCTCCCAAAAGGGAAGAAAATCCCCGCGTACCTGGGTAGGACAAAAGAAAAAACAGAGACAAAGGAATAGGGATGGGACCTGCACCAGTGGGAGGGAGCCGTGAAGGAGAAAAAGTTTCCACACACTAGGAAGCCCCTTCGCGGGCAGAGATGGCGGGTGGGAAGGGGGGAAGCTTCGAAGCCACAAAGGAGAGCACAGCAACAGGGGTGCAGAGGGAAAAGCGGAGACATTCCTGCACAGAGGTTTGGAGCCAACTGGCACTCACCAGCCCAAGAGGCTTGTCTGCTCACCCTCTGGAGCAGGTGCGGGCTGGGAGCTTAGGCTTGGGCTTCAGAGGTCAGATCCCAGGGAGAGGACTGGGGTTGGCTGCATGAACACAGCCTGAAGGGTGCTAGTGCATCACAGCTAGCTGGGAGGGAGTCCTGGAAAAAGTCTGGAACTGCCTAAGAGGCAAGAGAACACTGTTTCGGGGTGCACAAGGAGAGGGGATTCAGAGCACCGCCTAAACAAGCTCCAGAGACGGGCATGAGCCACGGCTATCAGCACAGACACCAGAGACGGGCATGAGACGCTAAGGCTGCTGCTACAGCCACCAAGATGCCTGTGTGCAAGCACAGGTCACAATCCACACCTCCCCTCCCAGGAGGCTGTGCAGCCCACCACTGCCAGAGTCCTGTGATCCAAGGACAATTTCCCCAGGGGAACACACGGCGGGCCTCAGGCTGTTGCAACGTCCCACCAGCCTCTGCCGCTGCAGGCTCACCCCGCACTCCATATCCCTCCCTCCCCCTGGCCTGAGTGAGCCAGAGCCCCCTCATCAGCCGCTGTTTTAACCCCCTCCGGTCCAGGCATGGAACAGATGCCTGAGGGCGACCTACACACAAAGGTGGGGCCAAAACCAAAGCTGAACCCCAGGAGCTGTGCGAACAAAGAACAGAAAGGGAAAATTTTCCTTCCAGCATCAGGAGCAACAGAATAAATCCCAATAATCAAAATGATGTAACCTGCATCTGTGGGATATCTGAATAGACGTCCCAAAACTGAGGCGGTGACTTCAGGTGCAACTGTAGACCTGGGGTTTGCTGTCTGCAACTGATGTGTTTCTGATACTTATGTTTATCCTAGTTTAGTTTTTAGCACTTGTTATCATTGGTGGATGTGTTTATTGGTTTGGTTGCTCTTTTTTAAAAAATTATTATTATTTTTTATGTTAATAATTTGTTTTTCTTTCTTTTTTTCTCCCTTTTTCTCTGAGCCGTGTGGCTGACAGGGTCTTGGTGGTCCAGCCTGGTGTCAGGCCTGAGACTCTGACGTGGGAGAACCGAGCTCAGGACACTGGACCACCAGAGACCTCCCGGCACCATGTAATATCAATTGGCAAGAGCTCTCCCAGAGATCTCCATCTCAACACTAAGACCAGCTCCACCCAACAGCCAGCAAGCTCCAGTGCTGGACGCCCCATACCAAACAACTAGCAAGACAGGAACACAACCCCACCCACTAGCAGAGGGGCTGCCTAAAATCACAGTAAGTTCACAGACACCCCAGAACACACCACTGGACATGGCCCTGCCCACCAGAGACACAAGATCCAGCCCCAACAACCAGAGCACAGGCACCAGTCCCCTCCACAAGCCACTGAACCAACCTCACCAACTGGGAGCAGACACCAAAAACAATGGGAACCACGAACCTGCAGCCTATGAAAAGGAGGCCCCAAACATGGTAAGTTAAGCAAAAAGGGAAGACAGAGAAACACACAGCAGATGAAAGAGCAAGGTAAAAACACACCATACCAAACAAATGAAGAGGAAATAGGCAGTCTACCTGAAGAAGAATTCAGAGTAATGATAGTAAAGATGATCCAAAATCTTGTAAGTAGAATGGAGAAAATACAAGAAACATTTAACAAGGACCTAGAAGAACTAAACAGCAAACAAACAATGATGACCACCACAATAAATGAAATTAAAAATTCTCTAGAAGGAATCAATTGCAGAATAACTGAGGCAGAAGAACGGATAAATGACCTGGAACATAAAGTAGTGGAAATAAGTACGGTAGAGCATAATAAAAAAAAAAAGAATGAAAAGAATTGAGGACAGTCTCAGAGACATCTGGGACAACATTAAATGCACCCACATTCGAATCATAGTGGTGGTAGAAGAAGAAGAGAAAAAGAAAGGGACTGAGAAAATATTTCAAGAGATTACAGTTGAAAACTTCCCTAACATGGGAAAGGAAATAGTCAATCAAGTCCAAGAAGCACAGAGAGTCCCATACAGGATAAATCCAGGAAGAAACAAGACAAGACACATTCATCAAACTATCAAAAATTAAATACAAAGAAAAAATATTAAAAGCAGCAAGGGAAAAGCAACAAATAACATACAAGGGAATCCCCATAAGGTTAACAGCTGATCATTCAGCAGAAGCTCTGTGAGCCAGAAGGGAGTGGCAGGACACATTTAAAGTAATGAAAGGGAAAAACCTACAACCAAGATTACTCTCCCCAGCAAGGATCTCATTCAGATTCGACGAAGAAATTAAAACCTTCACAGACAAGCAAAAGCTAAGAGAATTCAGCACCACCAAACCAGCTTTACAACAAATGCTAAAGGAACTTCTCTAGGCAGGAAACACAAGAGAAGGAAAAGACCTACAATAAGAAACCCCCCAAAATTAAGAAAATGGTAATAGGAGCATACAGATTGATAACTACCTTAAAAGTAAATGGATTAAATGCTCCAACCAAAAGACACAGACTGGTTGAATAGATACAAAAAACAAGACCCACATATATGCTGTCTATAAGAGACCCACTTCGGACCTAGGGACACTTACAGACTGAAAGTGATGGGATGGAAAAAGATATTCCATGCAAATGGAAATCAAAAGAATCAAAAGAAACCTGGAGTAGCAATTCTCATATCAGACAAAATAGACGTTAAAATACAGACTATTACAAGAGACAAAGAAGGACACTACATAATGATCAAGGGATCAATCCAAAAAGAAGATACAATATGGGGATATATGTATACATATAGCTGACTCACTTTGTTATACAGCAACATTCAACGCATTCTATACAGCAGAAACTAACACAACATTGTAAAGCAACTATACTCCAATAAAGATTAAAAAAAATAAAGAAATCTAACATACCACTTTCCCGGTTTTCCTCTGACTTCCACAATCTTCTTCTCTAACTCCATTGTCTTTACCTAACACCTAAATGTATGTTGTTTTTCTTCTGTCTCAACACTCTCCATCTAGTTGAATCACTTTAATAAGCATCTATATGTAGCTATCTCTAGATCCCTGGACCATTCTTCCTCTTAAGTCCATGTCCTAGTTTTCCCATTGCTTGATGGTCACCTCCATGTGGGCACCAAACTCCTTATTAGATGGGTCCAAATCTACCTTGTTATTGCCCCAACTGCTTCTTGCTCAAAGTAGGTCCTCCTCCTAACTGAGCTGTCTTGTTCATGACAGCTCAATTTGCCCAACATTTTGTCTGCAAGCATCCCTGGGAGACTCACCCTCTCCCCTTTCCATGATTAGAACCAAAGATTGGCCAAGTCCTGTTGGCTTTTAACAAACACAGTTCACATTTAAGCCCTGTTTTCTATTCCCAGTGGAATTTAGGCTCTTATTACTACCGGTCTGTCCTTTTTCCTGATTTATCAAAAACCTATTTCAAAATCTCTAAGTATTTACAAGTAGGTCTTTAAAAAGGCAATGGAACTAGCATCAGCTCCAATGGGCTCTTAAAGCCCACACATGTAAATTTCAAATCTCAGCTCTGTCAGTTAATTGCAATGGCCTCATAATATTTTTTTAATGTCTCTGGGCCTCGGTTTCCTATCTGCTTATTGGGGAAGATAACATTTATTGTGAGGATTACGTGAAAAGGAATCCAATAAATGGTGACTACTGTAATTATTACCTACAATATTGGCAACAGGACCAGTTTCCCTGTCAATCCGGCTTGAAAGCTTAAGAAGGTCTTGATTCAAGCCCCTCTTTCTAAATTCCCTTAGTGAACCACCAAGGTGATCTTGACTGAGGTCTTGCATAGTAACTTCATCAGAGCATGTTTTGAGTCTCCATTCAGCTTATAAACTCTTGGAGAAGGTTAATAGTATCACTTGCTTATCCTTGCCTCCCTGAACACTGACTACTAAATGTTATGATAAACAATGAAAAAGATTGAGAAGTGGTTAAAATGGAAACTTGGAAGCAGAAGGGAGGGCAGACAGGGAAGAAAGTGAAAGGGGTGAATGTAATAGGCAAGCTTCAACTTAGCAAAAATCAAATTGAAGCAAAGATGCCCCTGTGTGTCTGGGGTTACTCTTAATGAGTAATTCCCTTTGGGACATAGGCGCCATTACTGAAATCAGATCTTCTTCTGGACAGTTACAATTTTCCCATGGGAGGAGGGAGGCAGATTTACTGTCATTCAGCTCATCAAAACCCACCCAAAGAAAATACCCACTGGAGGGCTTCCCTGGTGGTGAAGTGGTTAAGGATCTGCCTGCCAACGCAGGGGACATGGGTTCGAGCCCTGGTCCGGGAAGATCCCACATGTCGTGGAGCAACTAAGCCCATGTGCCAGAACTACTGAGCCTGCATTCTAGAGCCCGCGAGCCACAACTACTGAAGCGCATGTGCCTAGAGCCCACGCTCCACAACAACAGAAGCCACTGCAATGAGAAGCCCGCGCACCGCAACGAAGAGTAGCCTCCACTCGCCACAACTAGAGAAAGCCTGCACGCAGTAACGAAGACCCAATGCAGCCAAAAATAAATAAATAAAATAAATTTATTAAAAAAAAATAAATTACCTTCCCCTTTAAAAAAATTTTTTTGAGGGGTACAGCCAAAAATAAATAACTAAATAAATAAAAAGGAAAGAAAATACCCACTGGAATGTCACTGGAATTCTTCTGTAATGAAGGCAAAGAATGAAGTGATTGGATATGCTTGACAACTTTCAGTTAGCCCATTTGCCCCAAAGGTAAATAGTCGAAAATCTAGTTTTTCTTCCTGCAGCTGAAAATATCTCAATGACACAACTTTATTTTCTGACAAACATTGAGGACACAGCATTCCTAAAAATTCTGGTTCATTCTAATTTATGACAAATGAACCAGAAAGAAAATCAGTTAAAATTTTTATAAATATCTTTAAGAGCTTTAAAAAACTTTCACTGATTTCTTTCACCCATCATTGTCAGAGAATTGGAAAAAAATAAAAGGCTTAAAGTTGGGTATATTCCAATCAATATTGGAACTTACAAAATTGTGTATAAATAGAGTCTCAGAGAAGAGAAGGGGCTGAACATGCAGATAAAATGCAAAGAAACACAAGCAGGAAAGAAGTAGGGAGTCAGGAGATGTAACAACTTGAGATCCTACAGGGGATGGGGAAACGAGAGGAGTGAAGGTTCCAGTTGGCTTTTTCAGATAGACTGGCAGAGAGAACAAGCAATGCCCGGACAAGAGCATCTCCAGTCAGCAAATTTAACCCATACCTGCCCGACTGAGGTGTATCACACCGTGATGGACACACTCTGATAACACTCTTCAGGGAGCTGGGGAGGGCAGGACAGAACTTACAAACCAGACGTGCTATGGAGGAGGATGAGAAGGTAAAGAACAGAGAATAAAAAGGTTTCTCTGTTGAGAACATTTAGATGTGATTTTAGACACATGGCTCCCACAACAACTCTCTAAGGTAATAATCATGACACCCATGTACAGGTGTGGAAGCCTAGACACCAAGAGGCTAAGTGAGAATGTAAGTGAGGTTACTGTTGAACAAGCATTCCCTTCCTTTCCCTGACATCCACGGGAGAAACATACCTCTCTGGGCTTTGATGGTGGACTTGGTCACGTGACCTACACGGGCCCCAAATGGAAGACAGTGCAACAGCTCTAAGCCTATGCCTTAAGAAGTTCCTGCCCTGTCCCTCCGGGAGCTTCCGACCACCATGAGAAGAACGTGTTTCAGAGGTTCAACCATGAAGCCTCCATCCTGGGTGTCAACGTAAGACACGTGAGCAGCTGAGCCACCCTCACCTTCAGGCTTGCAGTAGAAACAGAGGTCCCCAGCTGCTCTGCAGAGCTGGAGGATATAATGATACTGTCTCATCCCAATGACTAATACAGCGACGAACCAGTTTACTGAGGTGTCTAAAACTGATTCTTTTTTCTTAATTGCCAGTTATTAGCCCTTGGCACCATGGCTGAAACACAGAAGCCATTTTCTATACAAATGTTAGTTTTCTTCTTGCTCAGAAAGGAAGCGCAAGAGGAGTTTAATATAGAAACCTATTTCTGATTTCCACCTCACAGGCTCCAAATATAGCACATTTCTTATTTGGTGTATCTTATTTATGGGTAAACTTGAGTTTTATAGAGTGAACCTCACTTTGCTCTGGCTTCTTGTGGCTTTTACAGGCCTAGTTTCTGGTTTTTCCGTCCTTCCCTAAAGCTGCCTGCTTGCTGTTATTTTTACAAATCACATTAACCAAAAAGATTGCATTTTATTCTTTTACATCATTATCTCCCTAATCAGTGTACTTTGCTCCTCACCATATTTTTGTAAATCTCATCCGCTATTTTTTATGTTTCTGCTTCCTGCACTTATCTCCATCAAGTTTAGAAAATAGTCACTAACTATTGGATGACGCAAAGCTTTTACTGAACATTGTGGGATTGTATCCATAAAAGGTTTTGATGTACTCTGCTAATCAAACAGCTCTTTCTCTCACTTCCAGAAGTTTTCATCCTTTGAGATTAAGCCAATAGCTTCAAGGGCAGTGAGTTTCAGGTCAGCGATAATCTTCAACTATTCTGAAGTAAGACTGCTCCCTTTTCTCAGTCTTGGTTTTCCCGAGTAACTTTTTCCTTCGCTTTTCCTTTCTTAACCTCATGATTAAAATTAAATTACCAATAAATTTCACTCTGTCGCCTGCATCCAACAACCTTGGTCCATAATTCCCTTTTATGATGTTGGCCAGAGAATTTAGTGTTTACGTTTTCCTGAAAAACTGATTAACAATATAGGAGGGTGGAAGCTCTCTCAACTTAAAAACCTCTGCTGGCTCCGCCTTGCCTATCAAATCAATTCTGATCTCCTTAGCGTGGCTCATCTGCCTGTTGCACTGGCCTCATCTTTTGCCAAAGACCCCCCCCAACCACCAACTCATTTCAACACTTCCCACCACACTTTCTTAAAAAGGAACTAACACGCTTTCAGCGTGTATTTTAATTATTTTAAACTTTATTATTTTACTAGTGATGGAAAGAGGCTCAGCAAAGCAAAATATCCTGCCTGAGGCCACCCACCCAGTTAGTGGCAGAGCTGTCATTCCAAAGCTGCTCCTCATTTCCTCAGTCCTCCCCTCCTGTGCCTGGGCTTACACCGTTCCCTCTGCCAAAATGGCTCTCAAGCTCACCTTGCAGTGAGCACTTACTCTCTAATGCCAGCTCAGTCTTCTCTTAGTACCTTTTTCATGTCCACTCTGAGACAAAACGAACTACTGGTCCATTTGTGTATCCAGGTCCCCTTGCCTACTTCTATTAGGGAAAGAGTAAAACCCTTTGTACTTAGACCTCTGTTTACTCCATTGCCACACAGCTCCTTGAAGGCAAGGCCTCATCTTTAATCCTTGGAGATGATCGAAGTTCCTGGCACACTGCAGGTGCTCAAAAAATGAGTGTTGACCCCAATCTTGATACCAGAGGAAAACTGATATAGCTGTAGATAGCTGTCATAATTATCAAAGAAAAGGAAAGAGTGGGGAAGAAGGTGTGTGAATATGTATCCGTACTGGTTATCTATAGTATACATGGATTCTATATAATAATATATGGGTCATCTGTATAGATAATCCATTAGGTTAATAAGGTACTATATAGATAACCCATACGAATTATCTATAATATGTTGATGGGATAAAGATAGAAATTGAGTACAAAGTAGAAGAGTGGCTAAACATCCCTATGGCATTTTTATCTTAAGACAGAAACTCTTTTAAAAGCCTCTGAGGATGGCTTATCAATACTTCATGTGCAAGAGGCAACTAGAGTGCAGGCCACTTTATAAATAAACACAACTTCTAATTTTCACAGCGCGGCAGCTGAGGAGGGTCATAGGCTCCTTAAGACATGTATTTTGGAGAAAGAGAGTCCCTGGCTCACGTGACTGGCAATGGTTCTACTAGGGGGAGAACTTGTGATACAGTGAAATTACAGTGTTGCCACACTAAACAATGTGCCTTCTTACATTTTGCCAGCTAACATCATATTACCTATACTCATTTATATTTCATAATGTTTCTTAAAAAACACGTTTCAAGTTTGTTTTTCACTTAAAAGATAAGGTGAAGAGACAGTAAAACACATGCCGCAAGAACTGTCAACAGTAGCTTAAGTGACGGCTGGTGGTAACTACACACCTCTTCTGTGCCCTCTGTTTCTCTCAACATTTGCATTTCCCTTTCGGAATCTTTCAAAGCTGCATCCTACTGTCTACCTCTCAGCATTTGGAGAATAAGTATTTTCCAGGTCACGACTGACAGAAAAATTGCGATGAAAATCTATATACTTATAGTCACTTTAAAAGAACAGGTGAGTTAAGTACTCAGCAGGAATCCAAGGCCCCATCTTTCTCTTTCTGACGTATTTTCTTCCCTTTCTCCTCCTCCATCCTGTGAGGTGAGGACCAGGGGTGGGTGTTTATGGAATAATTTCAAAGTGTACATCAATCTGACCCACCAGGGTGAAAATCACCATTTCCCCCTAGTCCTCCACAAGGCCACATTCATCCGCCACTGGACATGCTGCCTGATGTACATCTCCTTGTCTCCATCTCAGGTTTTAAAAACAAGTTCAAACAGACAGTTTGAAAAGACATTTCAAACCATTTTCTTTAATGCCGTGACAGACTTACACCAGCGTTACTCTAGATAAATGCTTGCTTCACCCCAAACAGATACCAGAAAGGATAATTTCTCTTCAATTTACTCCTGCATTTTGCCCGTTAATTATTTTGAAACATTTTGCAGGAGATTGCTCAGTCCCATTAAACAAAAACTCTCCCTCAATTCCTTACCCACTCCCACCCACCCCCCAATCATAGTTTTTACACTTTGTGGTGTCATTTTTGAACTAACCTTTTACTAACTACAACATTCATAGTTAAACCAAAGGAAAGAGGAATCATTTGTAACAATGTTTTTCTCAACTGTAATATCCATCACAGGTTTTCTTTTCCAGTTTATTTTACATCACCTCCAAACAAATAAATCTGGGGTTAAAATAGTATCCTTCCCTTGCTAGGCTGTGCAATGAAAAAGGTAATTTCCACAGTGCATGACTAAACTGTACTGACTGGACAGAATCGATGGCACAGAAGGAAAGCGGTAATGCATCACAGGACCATCCCTTAACCATCAGTCAGCAGCAGAGATGACTGTGCCAGCGGCAAGCCATCAGCATACACGTGTTTTCCTCTGTGATTTCTGCTGAAATGTAGGCTATCCAGTTCATACCAGCCTTTGGCCAAAGCCCCATGGAAGTAACTACAAACCATAAACTTCCCGTCCTCTAAAAACATTTTAAATGGATAAAGTACGCAAATACAGCCACTGACGTTTCCAGGGAGTCTAACTTGTAAATGACTGAGTGTTACTGAAGTTGAATTTTAAGTGAAAAATTCAGGTGTGATGGCAAAGCAGTTTTTCACAATTCCCCAATATGATCCAGGAGTTGATGCAGTACTGGGGAATTATACATGATGATGTAATTTAAAAAAAAAAAACACTTTTTTTTAACCACCAGCTTGGTTGATGAAGGATGATGCTGAAATATCAAAGTAAACATTTATGTAACTGAGGAAGCAAGAAGGCTACTGCCTCAAGGGCACATAAAAGCCTAGACTTTCCTCTGGTTCCTTTTCAGAGTGGAGACAAACGCCAGACTGCGTTACTTCCATTCAACTATCTAATCAACAAATAGATGTTGTTGTACCTACTATATGCCAGGCACTGTATTAGGTTCCTGAAACACAGAAGTGAACAAAACAGTTTTAAAAGACCCTACCCTCCATGGAGTACATTCTAATCAACCTATTTTATTCATCTTCATAGACCTGAACCAAAAGATGTTTATTTTCATTTCTAAAGTATTTCATATTGTAATTAACTCAGTTCAAATTTTATTCCTTTTCCTAAAGGGTATGGGTTTATAACAGTTCATCATCTTCAAAAGATGTGTGCCTGATGTCAAGGAAAAGCATGTTTGGTTTGACATTCTTTTAACTACTCACCCACTTTGCAGAATGCTATGCTGCGAATGGAACTACCCAGACAACAGGAAAAGTAAACATTGTTTTCCAAGAATAAACGAAATAGAACATCTAATGTGTACTTCCTATTTGGTACTTTCCTATTTGATTTTATTTGTTATGACATCCATCTCTGCCCCAAGTTCACAAATGAGGCCCATTAAAACCTCCAATTCAGTACCGCTTTCTTGAAAATTTGCAAAGTGGCAAACAAATCTTCCTTAAAAACCCATCACTGATGCTCTTGATCAATAGCTGGCATCAGTAAACCTTAAATAGACTTGTGGGCAAGACTGCTGGAGCCAGGCAAAGATATCTCTTAATATGGATACTGATGTCATTTAGGCAGAGAGAAGCTGGGCAGATTTGCAATAAAAGGAAAGTGATTATATAATACATCCAAGCCATAAATACACACTCCATTAAGTTATAAAATTCTATATGTCTTTAGGAGGGCTTCCTGTCAGCCACTTAACTTAGAGAAAAAAAGGAAAGCTCTATTAATCATTCATTCGGCCAGAACTTACCGAACCCCTACTCTATGTCCAGCATAACACATCATCATCATCACTACCATGTGTTGATTCACTGTGTACCAGATACTGTACTTGTTGATTACATGCTCCATCTCATTTAATCAGTGAGCAACACTCTAAGATGAATGTAAATCTTACCCTCATATTCAGAGGTTATGTTATCTGCTTGTCATCAAACAGCAAGCTGAATAATCAGGCACTAAAACAAGGGTCTGTCAATCTCCTAAACTCATGATCTGCCCCGCCCCCCCAACCAACTTTATTAAGATATAATTGACATATAACATCGATATGCTTAGGTGTACAATGTGTTGACTTGATACACTTATATACTGCAAAATTATTACTACCCTAGCTTGAACCACCTTCATGATGTCACATAATAACCATTTCCTTTTGGGGACGGGTACTTTTAAGACTTACTCTCTTAGCAACCTTATTAACTATAATCACCGTGCTGTTCATTAGATTCCCCCAACAAATTATTCATCTTATAGCTGGAATTTTATACTCTTTGACACCCTTCCCCACCCGACCCCCATCCCTCAGCCCCTGGTAATCACTGTTAGTCTTTGTTTCTATGAGTTCAGGTTTTTTAGATTTCACATATTATGTGATACTAGTGTTTGTCTTTATCTACCTGACTTATTTCACTTACCATAATGCCCTCAAGGTCTACCCATGTTTTCTCAAATGACAAGATTTCCTTCTTTCTTATGATTGAAAAATATTCCACTGTGTATGTAAACCACATTTTCTTTATCCATCTATCTGTTGACAACACTTACGTTGTTTCCGTATCTTCGTTACTGTGACTAATGCTACAATGAACATGGGTGTAGATATCTCTTTGAGATCCTGTTTTCATTTCCTTTGGATACACATCCTGAAGTGGGATTGCTGGGTCCTATGGTGGTTCTATTTTTATTTTTATTTTTTGAGAAACTTGCATATTCTTTTCCGCAGTGGCTGTGCCAGTTTACGTTCCCACCATCAGTGCACCAGGGTCCCCTTTTCTCTACATCCTTGCCAACACTTGTTATCTCTTATCTTTTTTTTTCTTTGGGTACACGGGCCTCTCAGTGTTATGGCCTCTCCCGTTGCGGAGCACAGGCTCCGGACACGCAACCTCAGCAGCCATGGCTCACGGGCCTAGCCTCTCCGGGGCACGTGGGATCCTCCCGGACCGGGGCACGAACCCGCGTCCCCTGCATTGGCAGGCGGACTCAACCACTGAGCCACCAGGGAAGCCCTATCTCTTACCTTTTTGATGATGGCCATTCTAACAGGTATGAGGTGACATCTCATTGCAGTTTTGATTTGCATTTTCCCTGATGATTAGTGATGTTGATTATCCTTTCATGTACCTGTTGGCCATTTGTAGGTCTTCTTTGGAAAAATGTCTATTCAGTTCCTTTGATCATTTTTAATCATTTTTTTCCATTGAGTTTTATGATTTTTAATATAGCTTGGATATTAACCTATTACATATAAGACTGCAAATAATTCTTTCATCCCATAAGTTGTCTTTTCATTCTGTTGATGGTTTCCTTTACTGTACAGAAACTTTAGTTTGATACAGTCTCACTTGTTAATTTCTTTCTTTTGTTGTTTGTACTTTTAGTGTCAAATTCTAAAAATCATTAACAAGACTGATTTCAAGGGGATTACCCCCTATGTTTTCCGCTAAGACTCTCAACGCTTCAGGTCTTATGTTCAAGCCTTTAATCTATTTTGAGTTGGTTTTTTTGTACGGTGTAAGATATAGGGTAAGCCCATGGTCTTAACTACTCCATTTTACTGTTTCCAAATCAGTTGCTTAATATGTGAATTCATTCGCATCATGAGCCTAGAATTTCTGAGTTGAAAAGGACTTTAAATATTATCTAATGAATGATGAACTTCAGAAGTCAGCCCATTTCCTTTTGCCATCTGCAACAACGTGGATAGATCTGGAGGGTATTATGCTTAGTGAAATAAGTCAGACAGATAAAGACAAATAATGTATGTTATCACATGTATGTGGAATCTGAAAAATAAATGACTGTAACACACAAAAAAAAGACTCATATATAGAGAATGGATTAGTGGTTACCAGTGGGGAGAGGGAATGGAGGAGGAGCAAGATACGGGTAGGAGAAGAGGAGGTACAAACTACTACGCATAAAATAAATAAGCTACGGGGCTTCCCTGGTGGCGCAGTGGTTGACAGTCTGCCTGCTGATGCAGGGGACACGGGTTCGTACTCCGGTCCGGGAAGATCCCACAAGCCGCGGAGCAGCTGGGCCCGTGAGCCATGGCCGCTGAGCCTGCGCGTCCGGAGCCTGTGCTCCGCAACGGGAGAGGCCACAACAATGAGAGGCCCGCGTACCGCAAAAAGAAAAAATTAAAAATAAATAAGCTACAAGGGTATATTGTACAGTACAGGGAATATAGCCAATATTTTATAATAACTTTAAATGGAGTATAATCTATAAAAATATGGACTGTGTTATACTCTTGAAACTAATATTACATAATATTGTAAATCAACTATGATTCAATTTAAAAAGAACTCGCAGAAATCATAATGAGAAAAGTTTAAAAGGAAAATGAGTGCATTAATAATTTTAAAAAAAAGGTGGATTAAGAAACATAAGTTAGCCCATTTCCCATGATCACATGACTTGCTAGAAGCATAGGTGAAACAAGAATTTAGGTTCTAATACAAGCTTGCTTCTACTATTCCGTATGTAATTGTAAATAACCCATAATACTAATGATAATAGCAGCTAGTATTTGTGGAATCCAGTATCCATCAAAATTTTAAGCTCTATAAATTTAAAAGCTCATTTAATCTTCACAACTTTATGAGATGGATCCCATCATCCCCATATTATAGGTGTACAGTTGTGACACAGAAAATATCTTTACCAGGGGCACACAGCTACTAAGAGGTGGAGGAAGAATCTGAATCCAGCTCCAAAGCCCTGCTCTTAAATACTATACTATTCTGCTTCTTAGTAAGTACCCAAAACCCAATTTTCCCAATGTATTAAACAACTTTTTAAAAGCCCTCAGTTTCAAACGGACTTGAGGACACGGGGAGGGGGGAAGGGTAAACTGAGACAAAGTGAGAGAGTGGCATGGACATATATACACTACCAAATGTAAAACAGATAGCTAGTGGGAAGCAGCTGCATAGCACAGGGAGATCAGCTCCGTGCTTTGCGACCACCTAGAGAGGTGGGATAGAGAGGGTGGGAGGGAGACACAAGAGGGAGGGGATATGGGGATATATGTATATGTATAGCTGACTCACTTTGTTATACAGCAGAAACTAACAACATTGTAAAGCAATTATACTCCAATAAAGATGTTAAAAAAAAAAAAAAGCCCTCAGTTTCTCTATGATGCTTCTTCAATCACCCCAGTACAAATTTATTTCCTTCTTTTCTGAACCATGCTTTGAGACTTTGACTCTTTTATCCTATCAGCCTGATTATGTGAACACACACACTTCCTCCCAACAGAAAATTGCTCCTGAGATCAGGGGTTGTGTCTTTAACTCCATCTGTTCTCTCCAGTACTCTCTCTCTCTCACAATCACTGATCTCGAGTAGATAGTCAGCAAAAACTTTCAGACTGAACAAGAACAAAAAGTGCTGGCAAAGCTACTTCTAATTCACCTTACTAAATCTGATAGAGGGTTTGCTCACTCAAAACAATCCATATCCACATTCAGGGAAAATCCAGATCTAAACATCATATTTTACAAACAAGTACTTAAGTAGTAGGTGTTTGCCTGATTTAAGGTATTCCGCACCCTTCGCACCAAAATAATGAGTAGCCATTTGAATTAATAGATATCCACATACTTCAACAACAGCTGTCTGGAATGATATATCATGGTATTTTACCAATTTTTTAAAAATTAAGAAAGATTCATACAGTTATGTAGGCTAACTCAATATTGTTAACTCTATAATTCAAATTTAACAGAAACTATTCATGTTTAATCATCAATTCCCTTTTACTAAGACAGTAAGAAAACACACTCTTGCTGATCAGTAACTAATCACATTGCTGAGTTAACCCAAGCTTTGCAATGCCTTTTAAAACATAATGAGTGATGTGCGTTGAACCCAGAACACCGAAATTGCCTAAGCTACTCCCTAGCACACTACACGACCTGCTTCCATCAGCTCAATTGTACATTAAACCCGGAATCTAGCATCCAGCATTTTTCTTGGCAGAAAATAAGTACTCAAATATTTATTCAATTTATGGATTAATTAATGAATTAATTTAGGCAATTGTTCCTCCAAAATTTCCAAACTTGAATTCTTCCTTTTCTCACTTGTGTTTTCTACATGGTACCCTGTGTGAAGCCATGCAGGGCTATTTCCCTGTGCTGGAAGATATGAAATAAGACCTTTTCCATCCTTTTCTGAACTCTGCTCTTTGTTTTGGCCGTGGGCCCATAGGAACTGATGTCAGAGGACGGGTGGTTAGAGGGATGGTACCTCGAGCTACATGGTCTGAGTCAATGATTACCCTGGGCACATCTTCCTTCTGATACTGGAAACCACCAGAACCACACCGAGCAGCCTGGTAAGATGGCAGTGGCTCTTGCTCCTCTCTGGGAATCAAGTATCTCCTGACCCTTGGATGTCCGGAACCACCCCTCCCTCCCACCTTAAATTCTCAGACTCCTGGAAGGGCAGAAGGGCGTATGTTGTCTTTTAGAGTGGAAAAAGTGTTACAGAGAGAGTATCTCTGAAAAAACTGGCTATTTCAGAGACAAGAGATTCTCTTTGGGTTTATTCAAAAGCCCTCCTCCCATGTTGCTTTGTGGGCTAGAGATTCACACACTAAGACACCAAAGCCACACTCACATTCATGCTGCTTTCCATCACATTTTAAATCCTTTACTGATTCCCATCACTCACTAAGGTACTCTCAAACCCTGCTTTACATCTGCAGCCCCACAACTGCTCACACTCAGTCACAGCCCTGCAAGTTACAACTTGACCTTGTCCCTTGAGTCTCATTTTACAGAGGCAATGGAGTTAAGAGCATTATTCATTAGCAAGTCAAAAATTACTTAAATAACCAAATGGTTCCTAAACTTCTCTGAGTGGTGCCAGTAGCAACTCACTGCCCTGGGTCTGCTTCTCCTCCTCATTCTTCCAGACGAGAAATTGGTATTTACCCAGCCATCAGTTCCCAAGGCTAGGTTTTCTCCCATGCAGGGGGAAATTGGGCTTGCTGCACTCTAAGTCATTTGATTGTGAATGTCCTACTGCCTGTCTCTACACGGAAGATGACGTATAAATGAAATCATTTACACAACAGCCACTCTAATTTTTAAAATAAATCTTAGAGATGTCAAATTAGGCATATGACAAATAAAAATATCCTAAATAACAAGACACCATGTATTGAACATTTACTATATACCATGTCCTATGCCTAGAACTTTACCTGCATTATCAATTAATACTCTCAGCAGTCCTATAAGAAATGCACTAATGCTATTCCATCATGAGAAAGTTAAATATAAAAGCTCTGCCTGGGCTTCCCTGGTGGCGCAGTGGTTGAGAGTCCGCCCGCTGATGTGAGGGACGCGGGTTCGTGCCCCGGTGCGGGAGGATCCCACATGCCGCGGAGCGGCTGGGCCCGTGGGCCATGGCCGCTGAGCTTGCGCGTCCGGAGCCTGTGCTCCGCAACGGGGAAGGCCACAACAGTGAGGGGCCCGCGTACAGAAAGAAAGAAAAAAAAAAAAAAAAAAAAAAAAAAGCTCTGCCCATAGTCATAGGGAATGTGAATTCATTTATGTCAAATTGTCAGTTGAAACTATACAGCGCACAGAATCTCCAAATGTAAGCAAACAAACAAAATGTGTACATATCTGTAGTACTTTTTCTCTTTACTTTCTATTTCTACAATATTCAATGGGGTGACAAATCTCTAGAATTTCTCATTTCAGGATATTTTCATTGACACAGTCTCTCTCATACAAACACTATCAGCATCTCTCTCTACTTGCTCAACTAGGTGGAGTTGAACCTAAGTGCAAGTAAAGTAGGGCAATGAATAATACTCATCACTTTAGGTGCTTTACTGTTTACATTGCAATATGATTCTCATACTCTAGTAAACTGCAACCCAGAAAGAGCAACGTATTGTGAACATCTTAGACATGACAACCAGTTATAGGAAGTTATCCTTTCTTGGAAATTTGTAACTTTATCTCTTTTATTTCTGTTGTTTTGTTCTTAGAACTCTTTCAAAGCCCAATAAGGTAGAACCAGATAACTATCTTTACCTGATGGAGCAGGTAGAAAAGCAGAAAAATGAAAGAAAAGAAAAAAGGCAATTTTACCCTGAAAGAACCTAACTGAATATTTCATCAACATCTGATGAATAACTGATGAACTCTAGCTTTATCCTCTTCAGATTCCTTCCAGATTGTGCTACCAGTAAGTTTGACTGAGTCACTTGCCTACTAATAAAACTGTCAACAGGGGAAGTTAATTCACAAAACTGTATAAGTTACTAAAAATGGCTAGCACCTCTAAACAATAAATATATAGAGATACTCTCTTGAATATTTTTCTTGGAAGCAGAAAGAGTCTCCACTCAACAATAAAGTAGCTCACTGAATCATTTAAAAAGTGGACTGGAAAAAACAATAGATCTTTAAAACCATTTATCATCTCAAACTTCTTAAACAACTGTGTCATTTTTGTTTGTTTGTTTCCCTTAGAGAATAGGCACAGGAAAAAAATCACTTAACCCATGGAGATCACAACACACAGACATACTTTTTAAAAGAGCCACATACAAACTGGTTAATATAACTAAGTCATTGTCAAATCATTGTTGGAAATCTTAGACCAAGAATTTAAGAGTTAATGTTTGATTTTTTAAGAATGTATATATATATATATATATATATATATATATATATATATATATATATATATCACTGATTTTTTTAAAAAATACATTTTATCATGCACACAGGGATGCCTTTAAAAGTTTGACTTTCTGTCCCAACTCTATCCATTGTCTCTCTGAAAGCTGACTCTGTTCTCCAAGTACCATTATTCTTATCTGTCATTTTAGCTCATTTTTTTTCCTCCAAGTTACTCTTAAAGGAATATGATTCTCTCTGTTTTCAAAAGATACGTGATTTCCTCACAATGCCTGATTGCTTTATTATCTAGGTGAGGTGCCTGATTCATCTTCCTAATTAACAAAGACTTTTTACACAGGATAAAAAGAACTTCTTGTGGTGGGTAGAGGAATGGTCTATAGAAAATGCAAAATCATACCCAATTGTCTTTTAAAAAAATCCCCTCTAATATATGAGATAGATCATATGATTTTCTGGCAGAGGAGAGACTGCCCAAAGGCCCTAACTCCATTAGATTAGAACATGGATAAATGAATACTGCAACATTTTCTGGATATGGTCACGACAGCATCACCACAGATGTGCCTTAGATATCTTGGCCCTACCTACTGACTCCGCATGGATTACCATCAGTACTCTAGAGCAACGGTTCTAAAATATAATGCACTTAGATAGCTTATTAAAAACAGAGTCTCCTGGGTCCCATCTCCAGAAATTCCAAGTCACTAGGTCTGGGTGAGCCCATAAATTTGCACTGCTAACAAGATCACAGGCGATGCCAAAGGCCAGTTTTGAGACCACACTTTGAAAATCACTCTAGAGCACTGTGATTCCAAAGCACTCAGGGTAAGCTGTATCCCTTACTCTGCTTCTAAAATTCTGTTCTTGGACGATCCTGGCCTGCTGCTTTAAGAAGCAGTTGCTCTTTAAAGAAAGGACACTGCGGAAGTGGGAGGCTATCCTCCTTTGTTTAAAAAAAAAAAAAAAAGTAATGGCTCTTCACTCAGAACAGAGAGCAAGCTGACACTGGTTTACAAAGGCCTATCTCATTCCTGATCCTTTATCATTTGAGAGGTGTGAGCAGTCCAAGTCAAAAATGCACATTGCACATTCCCAGGAAGCCACTCACTGGGCCAACTGTAATTTTATTTAAGCCTGTCTGAACTTGCTTTTATTTTTTTTCCCCTGTAGCCACTCATGATTTTTCTTCCTTTTGCAAGAAAGAACTCAAAAACAAACCAAAAATCAAGCATTTCTATTTATATCAAGATTCACACTGTAACCCCCTACTCATCCTCCTATGCAAAAAGAAAACAAGACCATAATAGCCACCCTTCAAAAATGATTAAATAACAATCATCTGAAAGCCAGATTGTTGGTAACATTTCCATGCCCTTTGTGTGCAAATCCATATGGTGGTGGTTGGAAGACCAAATATCTAAGAATAAAACAGATATATTCCTCACTGTAAAGCAGCAGTTGTAAACAGAAATTCCTACAGCATAAATAATGTAATTTAATGGATCAAGCCAGGAGTAAGGCAAGAGAGAGTAGTAGGGACAATGGAGAATTTGAGAGTTCTAGCCTTATCTAAAGAAAGCTGCTACTCTTTAGCTCCAGACCAAAGTCCAATTCCAGTAACATCCATAAATGAGTCATCCTTGGGACAGTTACTATTTGTGGTTTTTCACCTAGTCCTATTTCTTGGTGCGTCCAGAGATTTTAAGTTAAATTATAGGTGTTATGTATGAAAAATTACAGAGAAAATGGATGATGGTAACTTCTTTCAAATAAGGTTCAGTCTAGTCTCTGACAGGCAGCCTGAGATGGGATGTCACTTTTATCCAATTCAGGACTGTGTTGACTCAAAGTTGGCTGGTGTCTTGAAAGATTTGGTCAGCCTCTTTTGCTCATACTCTTGGACATAGTTTGAAAGCCTATGGTGTGTACCAGTATCCCATGTCCTTCACGGGTGCTGAATTCCAATTACTTTAGGTTCAGTACTGGGAGACTGTCAAAAACTGTTTTGCTTTTTCAGTTATTTGCTTCTTAGCTTCCTAGCCTCACACCCTACAAGGTGTAAGAACTAGGCAAAATGCCTCAGGCAGCAGAACTGCCGAGGATCAGGCTAATATCTAGTATGTGTCTTCTCTCTGAGATCTTGGCCCCTCAAGTCCTGGCTGCTCTGGTAGCCCCAAAGTTCACTGGTGGTCCCTTCAGTCTTGTGAGATTGCCCAAAATTCTGCTGCCTTCTTAACTTCCTATGCATGATCTTTTGCCTGGTTTCTCAGCCTTTCATTCCAAGCCCAGAGTTGGCAAGTTTTCTGAAGGGAAAAGTAGCTTATAGAGTGCGGGCTCACCACTCCACAGTTCACTTGCTCTAGGAGTCTTGGTAGCTCTTTGATTTCTTCAAATTAGGTATGTTTCAGACTTTGTTTACATTTGGCTTTTCTATTGTTTCCCAAGACGCAATGGTTTGTCATAAGCCACTCCTACTTACCCAGAAGCAGAAGTCCCCAGATTAATATAGTAATATAACTACTTCCCCAAGAAATAATGTTTTTATTCTGAAATTTGGAGTTTAAAGTCAAATGTAAACACCTAATCCACAAAAGCTATGTAGGAATTTTTTTATTTTCAGAATTGACTACAAAAAAAAGTTGACTACAAATGTGATTATTTATACATATATACGCATTCCATTTCAAACAAGACATCAACTAATTCTTTTGGTTCAGTGCTCTCCTTTAAGACAGATATGTCAAGCATTGTTTGTAATTTGTCAGCAGCCTTAAAAGAAATTTCAAATAAGCACAAATTAATGTTACGGTTTAGAGTACATGAGATACTCTAGATAAATATTTGATGATAGATGGACAGTAGGCAGAGGAATGGTTTCATCTAACATAGTAACAACAACAACAAAAAAGTGACAAGACGCACACCCTTATGCTTATCAGGGGACAAGATGAGGATGCTACTGACAGAACAGCACTCCCGTAGCTGCAAGTAAGTGGCCCCACTTAAAGCAAAGAGATAGATATCTAAATATAGACACCATCTGCCTTAAGCCTTTCTGTATAATATAGTGCCTTGGATGAAGAGGTACATAAGAGGGACGGTAAAATAACCAAATCATTCCCATTACCGTGTGTTATCTCCACTGGTGGTTTCTGATATTCCTGAGAAGTCATCTGCAGAAGAAAGTAAAAGAGCAACAACAAATTCTCTTTATCACAAATGTTGAAGGCTCTTTGAGATTACTGCCCTGTTAGGACAACTAGCCTAAGGAGTAAGGAACTCCCCACCACGGAGGCAGGTTGAGAATGTGGCAGTGGCCTCGGTATGAGATTGTCCGTAGTGAATGCTGACTTAAGTTCCTCTGGGATTGTAAGTGACTACACGGTGGGTTCCTGCTGCGAGGGCTCTAGTCCTTTCTGTAACGGGCCTATACTCTGTGGATGTTATTACTAACAGCAAATACCCAGGCACCTGTATGATGGGGATGTGGAAAGACATCAGAGCACAGCACATTTTCTAAGCTAATTGCCTGGTTTTCACAATTATCTAGTCTTAAGATTGTGTCACCCAAATATCTAGACCTGAAAACAAACAATGAATAGAAATGACTTTAGCTTGGTGTGCAGTTTCAAATAATGGGGAAAAAAGGAGCATTACCTGTATGTGGCACACACTGTTCCAAGGATATTACATGAAATCTGTTCATCTTCACAACAACTCTTATAATCCTCATTTTTATAGATGAGGAAAATGAAGCACAGAGTGGTTTAGTAATTTATTCTAGGTTGTAAGTAACAGAGAGCCGACCAGAAACTAGGCCTCTAGTTGCCACATCTCAAGTCCTTCACCACATGGCTTTATGGGTCTCCTGGACTGCACTGATCATCTTAAAGCTTAGCTTCATAGTCCCTATACTTTAATAATGTGACTACAGATTAAGGACATGTGCCTTTCCTTGCCATCCTTAAATTCTGAGCTAAAGAGAAAATTAATGACATCGTGGGAGCCGTGATTCTTCCCTAACACACTGTGCTGAGACATGGTTTATGAGATCTTTGTATCTAGTTGAAATGTGTTTACTAAGCCTTGCTAGGAAGTTCCTTCTATGGGGATATTATACACTGGCCACATAAGTGGCTGCAAGAACTAAGAAACCTTCCTTCCAACCAGCCCTTTACCTCCAAATAAGTAATTAAGTAGATTTGGAAAATGAAGCATCTGGTTAATTCCCTTTGACAAGTCACTAGGCCTGCATAAAGAATAGTCACTTAATACAAAAAGGGTGGGAAGATTGCACAGTTTGCCTACCTCAACACTGCTGCAAAACACACACTGATGTGTAGAAAAAGTATCTTTGAGAAGGCAAAACCTGGTTTGATTGCCTGGAGACTACACACCGCAAATCTGCTTTTCAAGGAGCATTTACGAAGCACTAGAGAAAAGAGAACAGGTGTCCCAGTCTGCAGGCCAACATCTTGTTGCTGGCTTTTCTAATATCTTTGCAACCACGAGCAAGTCATACTGTGAGCTTCTGTTTCTTCCTCAATAAAAGAAAGGTGCCAACCTGCCTCATGACATTTTTGTAAAGGTGGCACCTGTGGAAGCAATTCAAAAACTATTCACACGTAAGATCATGTATATGATATATGCATATATATGACATACACACACACACACACACACACAAAGCACCAAGGCGAATCTGTGCATATTATACAGATGCCAAGGACTATATCAGCAACAAGGCAGAACAGAGCAGACAAGTCCACTAAGCCACCCCAGAAGAAGTGAGCCTGAGAGAACATGCTGGGTTTCCATAGTGATAGGAAAAGGGCAGAGCAGTCCAGGCAAAGGAATACGAAGGGAGAGGAGTACAAAGGTTGGCTACAGAAATGGGTCCCAGAGAGCCTCGCTAATGAGCACCAGGTAAGTGTGGAATTCTGGGAAGAAATAGCAGTGGAGAAGACTCACTCATTAATAGAAAATCACTTGTTATAGAAAAATCTGTGTGCCAGGCACCATAAACCAAAAACACCAACATGCAGGATCCTGCTTTATCCTGATAACAAGCCCAGGGAAGGGATGCCCCCAATTTACTGATTAAGTACCAGAGGCTCTGAGCACTTTCTCTACTGCCAGGTCCACATAGAGAGTAAGAGGTAGAAGACAGGTTCAAAAAGGGGTCTGTTTGACTCCAGGAATCATGCTTCTTGCCCACCTTGCTATGTTGCCTCTCTTTATACCACGTCAGGATACAAGCCAGCTTGTGTACCAGCCTGTATTTCTGTAGATGAGAACAACTTTCTACTTAAATACATGGAAAAAAAAAATGAGGTATGATATACACTCAAATGTTTCACAGCCCTATCCCTCTGTGTGGTAGGATCATAGGGGACTATCTCAACATCCTGAAGTATTATCCGACTTTTTTTAATCAGAAAGAGAAAACAATTAAATATTAAAATGCAACCGCATTTTTCCTCCTTAAGGATAGCTCTGTTTTTTAACTTTTCCAAAATTATTCAGAACATCTGTGTCAAAAACAGAAATGAGGGAGTCAAAAGGGGGAGCCTGTTTAGGGTTAAATATTATAAATTTGATTTTTTATGATTATAATTATCTATGGGACATGAGAAGCAGCTAAAGACATCTGAGTGAACCTAGTCTAGTGAGGGGTTGGACTTGAGGTTCATGATTATAGGGGCAGGAGGTCACTGTAGAGCTCTTCACAAACTGGGTAGTCCCCACCCCAAGACTTTCAGAGGGAACTTTGGTGAGAACCACTAATCTAGAATTCACTGTACTGGTGGGAATACGCAGTGACACCTCAAATATGCTGGCCTGGAGAAAGGCTAGGAATCACAAAGAGATAATTGATAGAGAGAGATGCAATTAGATAAGACAGTACAGGGAGAAGGTAAAAGAAAAGCAGTAAGCTCAGGACAGACCTAAGGGAGCTCCATATTTGGAGACCAGAAAGAAGATAAAGGGAAATGAAGGGCAGGGGAGAGGAGAGTGAACAGAAGTGTGGGTGGGTAGGAGGGTATTAAAAAGAACATTCTAATATGAATCCTTATTTCTTATAATGAAAGCAAACTTTAGAATGTAAAACTCTATTTTCAAAAGAATATTTCATAATATATGTAAATTTCTACCTGGATTAAGAGAGAAAATGAAGAAGCTGGCTTCCATTTAGCCAATATAAAACTTCATAATCTCTTATATTATTGGGAGGAGATCACAGACTATTTCAATGATTTAATAAGCAGATAAAGCTTTTTCAAAATTAGCTGTTTTCAACAGTTAAGAGTTAACATGGATACCTGTAAGTTGTTTAATGAAAACCTGTTTCTAGGAGTTCTTAGGGCAACTAACAAGGCAATCACAATATTAAAATGCTCTTAACACTAGCAAAATAGCAATTAATTAAATCCCAACATGCAGTTATTCCTATTAAAAAAAAGATTTTTACAAAGTTTTACATATCTGGCAATCTGGAACTTAATCTGAACACTGTACTCACAGAAAATAGCCAAGGTCAAGAAATCCTTACCCTTTTTTGTTGTGGGAAATACTCAGAATCACAAGGACCAATCTGCCCTTGGATATTCTAAGACCCTGCCTCAGTGACTACTTTGTTTCATAAAACCCCAATTTTTCCCCTCCTTCTTTGACACATTACTCATTAATGAACTTTTTCCCTATTATAAGAGCCTGAATAAAGTCATCTCCTTAATTGTCTGGTACATTTTTTCTTTGACACATTTAACTGTTAAAGAGTTTTCCAGAGAAATGTAGCAAGAAATAAATGAGACCATATCACACATACTTTTTCCATGCTCCTTTTCAGAAAGATGTATGAATGCAAAACATCAGGTAAATAAAATTTCATAAAGGATACTGAATATCAATTGATGCTGCTAGTGCCACAACTGCAAGAAAGAATGAGTATCTATGTAAAATCCCACTTTGCATGAAGATAAATCAGTACAATTGAAAATTGTTTCAAATTTCTTATTTGACTACCAAGGGAAGTAACAATAAGCAAGGAAGCCTAACTCCCCAACAACAGGAAACACTCCCAACCTCACATAACCCCACAGGTGGCACTGGGCCATTTCATAAGGGCCAGAAGTTTTGACCAATTCTAGCAACATGGAAAGAGAGAAAATCATTTTTAGCCAAGGAACAAGATCCTAACCATGAAGATGATTTAAGGATAAAAACCTCACGCCCACATGGGACTCAGGAACCACCCAGTTCCAAATTTCAACAGCTTCCTGAATCATGAGATCCAGGCACAATTCAGTGCAGCAAATCCAACTGATGTTTTAAGACGTGATTTTCCACTCCCTGGCTTCAGACTATACTACAAACCTACAGTAGTCAAAACAGTATGTCCACATGAAAACAGATATCTAGATCAATGGAAGAGGATACAGAGTCCAGAAATAAACCCATGCACTTATGGTCAATTAATCTATGACAAAGGAGCCAATAATATACAATAGAGAAAAGACACCTCAATAAGTGGTGCTGGGAAAACTGTACAGCTACATGTAAAAGAATGAAATTAGAACATTCTTTAACACCATACACAAAAATAAGCTCAAAATGGATTAAAGGCCTACATGTAAGACCAAAAACTGTAAAACTCCTAGAGGAAAACATAGGCAGAATACTTTGACATAAACCGTGGTGATATTTTTTTGGATCTATCTCCTAAAGCAAATGAAACAAAAGCAAAAGCAAATAAATGGGACCTAATTAAACTTAAAAACTTTTGCAAAGCAAAGGAAACCACTGACAAAATGAAAAGACAACCTACAGAATGGGAGAAAAGGTTTTCAAATGATATAACTGATAAGGGGTCAATATCCAACATATATATAAACAGCTTATATAACTCAACATCAAAAAAATAAACAACCCAATTAAAAAATGGGCAGAAGAAATGAATAGACATTTTTCCAAATAGTAAATGCAAATAGCCAACAGGCACATGAAAAGATAGTCAACATCGCTAATCATCAGGGAAATGCAAATCAAAACCACAATGAGATATCACCTCACACCTGTCAGAATTGCTATCATCAAAAAGAACACAAATAACAAATGTTGGCAAGGATGTGGAGAAAAAGGGACCCTCCCACATTGTTGGTGGGAATGTAAACTGGTACAGCCACTGTAGAAAAGAGAATGGAGGGTTTCTCAAAAAACTAAACATAGAACTACCATATGACTCAGCAATTGCATTCCTGGGTATAAATCTGAAAAAAATAAAAACACTAATTCGTAAAGATATATGTACCCCAACGTTCACAGCAGCAGTATTTACAATTGCCAAGATATGGAAGCAACCTAAGTGTCCATCAACAGATGAATGGATAAAAGAGATGTGGTATATATATATATATATATATATATAAACACAATGGAATACTAAGTCATAAAAATGAATGAAATTTTACCATTTGCAGCAACATGGATGGACTTGGAGGGTATTATGCTAAGTGAAATAAGTCAGACAGAGAAAAACAAATACTGTATCACTTATATGTGGAATCTAAAAAATACAACAAATTACTGAAAATAACAAAAAAGAAGCAGACTCACAGATATAGAGAACAAACTAGTGGTGAGAGGTAAGGGGGCAAGGGATTCAGAGGTACAAACTGTTATGTATGAACTAAGCTACAAGGATATATACTAGAACACGGGGAATACAGCCAATATTTTACAATAACTATCAATGGAGTATAAACTTTAAAAATTGTGAATCACTATATTGTACATCTATAACTTATGTAATATTGTACATCAACTATACTTCAACAAAAAATTTAAGGAAAAGAGAGTTGTGATTTTCTGTAAGTTTATTTTGCTCACACTGTATTTCAGTACTTCTGTGAGACTTCTCATATAAATAAATGCCTAAATCTGGGCGGGGGGTGCGTAAAATAGTCTAACCACATGTTATTTTAGATTCTGCATCAGTGAATTTACACAACAACTTTAAGGCAGAAAAGTTTGCAGTAGAATCAGCCACACTATATAACAAAACTTCCCTAATTTGGACTAAAAATTAGCAACCTATTTCCTGAGCAATGCACAAAATTATGCATATGTTTTATCTCAGTTAAGTCTGCAGAAACCCCTACAAGATAGCATTCGACAGATGCAAAAGATGAGACTGGGAGAAGCTTTACTGTGTGCCCACGACAACCAGGTTGGTGGAAAGTACCTGGTAAATAGTGATTATTAAGGAAGGATTCAACATACAGCATTGTTATAGTGGAAGGACAATGAAATTTGTATGAGGCCGACAGAACGTAGTCAAAAGTATTTTAAGTGACCAGTTTAATTAATTCAAAGCAATGATAAGTAATTATAGATCAATCTTCTGAATGTCAATGGATAGTTCTAAAGTGCTGCGGCTTGCTTGAAAAGTTTCTTCTGAGTTGATTAAATATTCTCTCCAAAATCTTGTTTACATTATTCATTTGCTCAGCAACCCCTGTCGTCAGAGAAGTGCAAGTTTCCACCTGATCCCTGAAGGGTTAGCACATATTTTTAATTAAAACGGTCTTGAATAAATTGAGTTGTTATTCTTACAGGTTATATTACTAATAGTATTTACTCCAAATAAAAGGTTAAAAAACAAGGTACATTATAAGTAGACAAATATAGGTGCCTTGGACACTGAAAGATACACCTAAACCTCATATAAAGATTGGACTCCAAATTATGAAAAAGGGACAGTAAGTCATTTCTATAAGTTTTCATGAGTGATTCACAGCATCAAAGAATGTAAAGATGTGTCAAAAGTTTACAAGTTTAAAGTACAAACTGAGCACTTCCTTTAGGAAAAGCTAAAACAAAATTAAACACCATTAGAAAGATTTTGACACTTTGCTCTCCTATGATCTAAATTATAGTAACAGGGTTGTGTACATAATGATGCAATTATATGCTGTCATGAACAGTTTAATTATTATATGCCTGAGTGGATTTTTTTTTTAAAAATCAAGTGCTCCATAGAACTTCTACACCTGAATGCTTCTAACCCAGCTTGGCCATACTTTCACTATATTCAATTCTCCATGGACACAGAGGAGTGGTCTTTACTTTAAAATGATTCTATTTAAAATTCTTTAACTTGACTTTTAAACCCTTAACGATCAGGTGCCATTTTCTCAGCATCTACTCTGCAGAGGGGCTCCACTCATTCATTCATTCTTTCTGACATTTGAAAGCCTCCTACACGCCAGGTACCAGACTAGGATGTGAGGTGGACATTTGAAGGAGGCCACAGGATCTAACTGACAAAGAAGAGGACTGGAAACCAACAGGGAACTCTGAAACAGAGAGGCAGCTTTGAGTCATGTCTATGCACTCCGGTTCCACAGTCGGATCTAGTTTATTCCTAGGTGTGACGTGAGGTAAGTTACTTAAGCTCTCTGACTCAACCTCTTCTTCATTGGGAAAATGGGGGCAATGAAAGCCTCTACCTTCGTGAAGTTGTCGTGAGGACTAAATGAGATGCCTATGCCAAGCTCTTAATACAATGCCTGGCACAGAGTATGTGCTCAGTGAGTACTAACTGCCATAGGCTGATCATTACATTATTACTGCTGCTTTTTGCATTGTAATAAGCGTCATGATGAGCCATGTGGAGGATGCTAGTAAGAGTGCCAAGGAAGACCAATAGATCTTTCTGGAGCAGCTCAGTCTGAATGGACAGAATTGTAGGAGAGAAAACGCCAAGTAATGGGTCTTCAGCATTTGTTCAAGAAAAATTTCAAGAGAAGATGTCGTGTTCATTTAAATGACCGTTTTGTCTTAAGAAAGCAGCCTGCAGCTACTGATCAGACCAGAACCCTAGCCATGCTGCTGATGATATCATCATCATCATAAATTCATTTGCTGCATCATATCTTGGCATACAAATGCTCACTTGTTACAATTATCCTTTCAGTTTGACATGGAGAGAAAGCAACCAGAAAGCAACTTCTATTACCCTGGGAAGCTCCTCCAAATCATTAAAATTCTGAAGCTCTCCTCAGGCTGAAGGCAGATCAGACCCTCATCAGTGGCACGTTCTATTAAATAAGCAGATTCATGTTTGTTGTTCTTTCCAGCACAAGTCCTTGAGCTCACAAATCCCACAGCACTGAAAGTCATTATTTTTTAACCTAATTTAATTTTTAAAGCCCCAAATCCATCTTCTGAAAAGGTCAACATTTCTTGTTATAGGTCTTGGGCCCTTTCTAGGTACTAGTCACTGTGTTAGGATTGTTACACACAGGATCTCATCACCTATCGTCTTTCTAGGGACATGCTGCTATTACTCAGGGTTTTCAAGATAAGGAAACTGAGGCACAAGATAGGTGAAGTCATTTACCCAAGTTTCATTACCTCGAACATATTAGAGCTACGATTTGAACCCAACTTTGAACTCAATGTCCATAGCCACTGCATTAGAGCATAGGCACCTTGAGAATACATTTCATTTTCTTTCTTTTCTTCGATGTTTTAAAGCAATACTCATTTTCAAAATACAAATTAAGGTAGGGGTGAGGGCGAGGTAAAGTGAGGTGAGGGGGGTGAATGGTGGCAAAAGGAAAATGAAAGTAAATTATTTACCCACTGAGGTCAGATGTTAAAGTGGAATTCAGGGATGACCCCCATCAGGTTGGGTTTATCATGAAGATTACGCAGGGTTCTCTTTATAACCAAAGACTGAACTCAATTTTGAGGCAGGGTCCTAGGCAGCAATGGCTGCTGATTTCCTATTAGACTGTGACGTTTTCCCCATATCATTTCCCCCCATTATTTTCAATTTCCCCCGTTATTGAGCTTCATACCAGAAACCTTCTCCCAGGCATTTACAAGGTGACTGGTGAGCCTTCCTCATAAAACAGGATGAAAGCAACTTATCTACATGCAAGTCTTTAGGACCAACCACATGACAACTGTTGATGAAGACAAGGTTGTTGTAAGTATAAAAATGAGACAATGCTTTGCTTAGCACAGTGCCAGGTACACAGTGGGCACTTAACATGTGTTTGTTCCATTATTAATAATAATTTTATGGATATTATCGTAATTCCTAAAAAAAGTCATTTAACTAATATCAGAGTAACACCCCATGTCAGATGCTCTTCTCTCAAGATTATGCAACCCAACAGAGAGAAGTAACTAAAACAAATGACCAGCCCCCACGGGGAGGCATCCTGCAAGTGGCTGCCCTGTTTCACTTGTGGTAACAGCCACATGCTGAGCCAGAGAAAATTATTTTAATAAAAGTTCATCAGTAGGAAGAAATTAAGCCTGGATTAGCTTGGCATCAGAGATAGGAAATTCATAAAGAGGAACAAAAGTAATGTTTTTTAAAGGATGAAAATCCATTACTAGACATACCTCCTTACCAAATGCAGTTCCGATTAAGTGCCATTACCAGTTAGATAAACTGAGTCCAACAGTGGCTGGATTCATGGAATGAGCTAATGAATTTAACTAGTCAATTAATCTCAAAGGTGTCCAATCCATGTGCATGAAGGCACTGCCAGTTAGCTTAACTAGCAAAAAGAGTTGGCATGTAAAGGGCCCCCAGACTCAATTCACATTTCATCAGATGCCCCCCGATAATGTTGGTTCACAGCTGGATTTGTACAACACAAAATACACAGTTGCATTTAAATATTTATAAGTATAAATACTCAAAAGGGTGTATCTTTTTTACTTATCATACAGCTTATGGAAAGAAGGCTGCAAAACTCTTGGATGCCTCAAAAGAGGGTGGCCCCCAAGGCTTTCTTCACTGAAGTTGAAGAGCATGTATTTCACACCTACTCTGTTACACTCACCCCTACCCATCTCCCAAGACCAGAACTGACTTGTTACTTCCCTTCCATGCTGACTTTAGACATAACTGTCAGTTGTGCAAAGTCACACTTTGGAGAACGCTTTCTCTTCTTAATGACAACGCTAATTATAGAACTAACCTGTTTAGTCTCTTGCCCCAAAGATTTCAGCATTTAACTCGACTCTCCCATAATTCACTGTAGTGCAGCAATTAAATTAATGGCAAATCAGCAGTGTGGAATCCTTTAAATCCCTACGGGCTTGTTCCTTTGATTAGACCAGATCAAGGAAGCTGCAGCTATTTGCAGGCAGATTAGAGGGGCTCCGTTTTTTTATTGCCGTCAGCACTGAAGATTGAAAGGTCGCGTGTGTTGACATCTTACCCATATCCACCTGTGACAGTTTACATTGAGGTTATTCTTAAACAAGGTTTTCAATACAGCAAGAGAACCATATGGATCAGGAGGCATGAAGGCTCCCTTATACACTTCAGGCAAAGGTACCGGGCAGGTTTATACTTCTCTTCTTTCTCAGCACACCCTGGCTGCCACCTCCAGGGGCCAATAACTGATGCAGGCAACCAGTGTTCTGATGCTCTGTGAGATGCGATGCAGCCTTCAGGGTCATACAACACCCAGTTAGGCTCTTCATGGTTTGGGGGCTAAGTTGCATTTTATTACATTTCAATCTTTGGCAGAAAGAAAAGCATCTCTTAAAATGCATTATCAGTCATGCCCAAATCTAGCTTCATCAAAATCACCTGGACATTTTCTAGTTAAAAAAAGTTCAAAAAAACAGCTTCCCACGGGCTTCCCTGGTGGCGCAGTGGTTCAGAGTCCGCCTGTCGATGCAGGGGACACAGGTTCGTGCCCCGGTCTGGGAAGTTCCCACATGCCGTGGAGCGGCTAGGCCTGTGAGCCATGGCCGCTGAGCCTGCGCGTCTGGAGCCTGTGCTCCGCAATGGGAGAGGCCAGGGCGGTGAGAGGCCCCCATACCGCAAAACAAAACAAACAAACAAAAAAAAACAGCTTCCCACAACTCACCCCAGAGCTAATGAATAATTATCTCTTGGGGATTGGGCCGAGGAATCCGTTGTTTCCAAAAGCTCCCAAGATGGTTCTGGTAATTACCCCATTCAAGGAATCACTGGCATAAGTCATAATGCAAAGGTATAAGGAAGTACACATGAAGTACATAAATAACAATGCTCAATTAACTTAAACACTGAGTAGGCTTGGAAAGTCAGGCTGCCTGAGATTAAAATCTCACTCTCTAGGGTAAACTGCTGAACCTCTCTGGGTCTCAATTTTCCTCAATTTTCAAACGGGATTAATGACACCACAGACACATGTATGTAAAGCTCTTAACTTTGGGCCAGAACCAAAGTAACCTGAAAGTATGAGTGATTATTATTCTTTAACCAGATTCCAGAAATTCTAGAAAACAGAGCTCAGTGCATAGTAGTATACAGATTTTCCACAAAACACAGTAGTCTTTTTCCTCTCACTCAATTCTTTACACTTAATACTAAGTGTGGATTAGGCTAAACGTAATGAATAAATTAGAATTACAAGCTGCATTACTTAATAATTAACTTAATTCTAAGGCATCATCAATTCACTAATAGCTTCCCTGAAGTTAAAGAAAGGAAACACATATGTGATGATTGTAATTGGGATGACTACACCCCAATTTCAGAAATGTCAATACTCCCTGGGGTGAGGTGAGATGAGGGAATCAGATCTCATATAGAACCCAGAAAAGTCTGTATTAATAGGACTACATGTATCAGCCATATATAAAGTCCTTCTCCTGAGTTGCAATCAATAGAACAAGAGTCCTACAAAATATTCCAGTGGCGAATAGTTTGGGAATCACTGTCTGTGATCACCCTCTTCCCCACCCCCGTCTCTCCATAGGTTTACAATGCATATTCGAGGCACACACACATACTTAAAAATCTGAAGGTTGAGAAGTCTTCCTAACAGAAATACCAACTTAACTTGGCTTGAGCTTTCCTTCTTACCCTTTGGGGAATAAACCCTATCAGGACATATTTTGAAAAACTGTAAATTAAGACCGAGTTTCTTGGCTATGCTAATTATGAAAATGTTTGTCCACATATACTGTCTGGTTAGAATGAGAGGTCTATGGGGAAAGGAGTTCCATGTCGTTAGACTAACCGCAGGAATCATAGCTTCCTTCCAAGGGTAATAAGACCTTTTTGTGTTGTTGTTTATTGGATTTCTTTAATGAACCATGAGAAAACAATAGAGAAAGCCATTACTTTTCCTGAGAAAGCTTCTAAGTTGAGAAAATTATTGAGCATTTATAATGCATGATAATTTGACAGACACTTTTACAGTTTTTAATTATTTCAATGATAAGGTTAAAAATCTAGAACTGTTTATTCAGACCCACCTTGGTAAAATAAATATATTCAATAAGCACAGAGTACAGATAGCTTTAATATTACTTGTAGACCAGGAGGATCCATTTCTCCCAAAACATGTATCATCCCATGTGTGCTGTGATTTACAATCCCCAAAGCATTAAAGTTTGAATTGTGAATCTACTGTTTCAGATTCATTGGAATTCTGATCCTACAGTCACTCTAAAATAGATGCAGACTAGAAGAAAATTCTCCACATTTTAAAGCCAGATGGCCTATATCAGCTAAATAGTTTTTCATGGCTTCTTCAGAAAATTCATGTTGGAAATAGTGAGTTAATTTAAGTAGATATGAATTTAAGGGATCCTTAGTCATCAATCCCAAACTTAGGACTCTATTTCAAGAAAATATGTTTTAATTAAGTTAAAAAGTAACAAAAAATATATATATTACAACCCTGGCACAGAAAACTTTTAAGAAAATTCCCTTAATGTTGAGGGGAAAAAAAACTCTTTCACGTTCCATTGTGGGATCAAATAAAAATTTTTCTTCACTTTGAAAAATGAGATCTTTATTTGAACTAACCTCTGGAAGCACTAAAACAAGACCTGATTATTTCATTGAATTCTCTAGTATTAAATATGTTAATCCCTAACCCCAACCCTAATTTTTAATCATGATTAAAAAAAGAATTCCAAAAACTACTGTTCTACTGCTTCTAGTCTTAGACTGTTAGAAACCCAGGACCTGGATTATACTATGCAACATTCTTAAACAAACAAGCTCCTGGGCTCTCTCTACTATAGATACAAATACTGGCGTACCCCGGAGAGACTGCTTGCTGGGTTGCAGACCACCACAATAAAGTGCTTAACACAATAAAGTAAGTCACACGAATATTTTGGTTTGCCACTGCATATAAAAGTTATAGTTACACTATACTGTAGTCTACTAAGTGTGCAATAGCATTATGTCTGAGAAAAAACAATGTACACACCTTAATTAAGAAAATACTTGATTGCTAAAAAGTGCTGTTATCAGACAATGCAGGGTTGCCATAAATTTTCTTTTCTTTTTTTTTTTTTTATAAATTTATTTATTTATTCATTTATTTAATTTTTGGCTGCATTGGGTCTTTGCTGCTGCACGCGGGCTTTCTCTAGTTGCAGTGAGCAAGGGCTACTCTTTGTTGCAGGGAACAGGCTTCTCATTGTGGTGGCTTCTCTTGTTGCGGAGCACAGGCTCTAGGCACGCGGGCTTCGGTAGTTGTGGCACACGGGCTTCAGTAGTTGTGGCTCACGGGCTTAGTTGCTCCGCGGCATGTGGGATCTTCCCGGACCAGGGCTCAAACCCGTGTCCCCTGCATTGGCAGGCGGACTCCCAACCACTGCGCCACCAGGGAAGCCCATAAATTTTCAATTTGTAAAAAAAGCAGTATCTGTGAAGCCCCAAAGCCAAGTGAAATAAAACAAGGTATGCTTGTATATATAGATATACACAGACAGACTCCCCAGCAGTCTCGGAGACATTACTATACTGAGTAATTCAGCTAAATGAAATCAAGCAACTAATAAAAAGAATTGCAACCTGTTCTCTTCATCACATTTAAATCTCTTTTTTTAAGATGAAAGAAAGCAGCTATATCATAGACTTAAAAAGCACATTATGTTATAGTGTGATCTCTTCTCTATCACTGTAAGAACCGTTCAGCTGTACATGACAAGACCACTTCATATTATTCCCTATTTGAAGTAAAAACGTTGGAAGCTTTTGCCTTCTGCAAGTTACCTCCACGTTTGCCCATTAAGCATTCAGAGTCAGTCTCTCACCTAAGAGTCTTAGAAAATAGGCCATTACTTTATTTAGGGCAAAGGTCTTCAGGGGCAGCAAGAGGCAGGCTAAGTATGGGAGACCACAAACAAGCCATGTTCTGCCTAACTGGAGTACCCCACTTGGAATCTGTTTGATAAACTGATTATAAGATTATAAGTGATAAAGGAATGTGCAGATTAAAAATAAATATCTGAAAATCACTATTTTAGTGGAAGAGGGACACGCATGCAAGACAAGACTCACCCTTGCATCAAGGTGAGGATCTCGGGTAGGATTTCCTGTTTGCTCAGACAGTCCTTTGTACCTAAAGGCCCAGAACAAAGGGCCACATTATAGAGAGTGCCCTGCCTGCCAGCTAAGAACCAGCAACAGCTCTGTTCCAGGAGCACAACTCTGAATCCTATTACTGATTCAAGTACTGAGCGAAACAGAGGTTGAGTGTTCAGGTTTGCCTAAGGCAGTAACAGTCTACGGTGCCACCAATGAACTGGGCATGGTGCCGGGAGCAGGGGCCATCCTCAAACCACAACAGTCACAGTTCCTGTCTGCCTGGAGTTCAAGTCTAATGGAAGGATGATGATTAATCAAATAATAAAAAGAGCTACCAAATAATGAGCCCCTTCTATGCATCAGGGACCATTCGAACATCAACTCACTTAATCCTCACCACACAGTACCTAAGGATGAGGTACTATGACATCTCCATCTTACAGAAGAGGCACTAGGGAAGAGCTTCAGGGCAGAGGTCAAAGCACCAGCAAAGGAACCATGGTAGGGGAAGGGCAGGGTGAGCATGGAGACTAAAATCTGGCCTGTCAGGCCAGAGAGCACAGAGAGGGTGGTGAGCATGGGATGCTGGATGGCAAGAGACAAGAGAAGAAAGACGCATCAGGGTCATGCTGGGTAGGGTCCTGTCGGCCACTGTAAGGGGTTTCTGTCTTTATCCTAAGACTAATGGGAGCTCATTGCCGGAAGGTCACTTGGCCATGCATGTGTTTTCAGAAGTTCTCTCTGGGTTCATCTACACAATTTCTGAGCACAGTCAGGATTTACCTGGCACAGTCTTCTCTCACAGACTGACCAACGCAAAACCAACCTCATTCTGGATCATTCTGAATGTTCCTGATGCGTTTCCACGGCCTGCCATGGACTGACCACCTCGGTAGTAACTGCTCCAACTAATTTCTACCTGACTTTCATCATGTGCAAACACACATCAACTTCTTACACTTTAGCATGGAAGGGGAACTTTGAGAAGAGCGAAGTTTAAAAACAATGCTATTCTCTTTAAAATCTTTTCTTCATTTGTAGGTGGTAGAGGGGACAGAAATCATATCACATTACGGAATATCATGGGACATCTGTTCACACTTAAAAGTATTTAGGTGTTATATGTAAATGTTGAGAAGAAAAAAAGTCCTGTTTTCCTTATCTCTTGGGAATCAAGCTTTGTTTTTAAAAAAAAATTCTGCGAATTAACAGAAAATGATTTATCTATCCTTATTTCTCTGAAAAGAAAACAATTTTTCTTCTTTCAGTGTATAAGGGTTTAATCACATTTATAAGGATTTTATCACATAAGAGCAACCACTGAACCCTGAACAAGGGCAGAATTCCATGGGACTGAGTCTTTGAATCACAACTACTGGTCCTAAAACCATAACTCCATTGATAGTGATTAAATACCCATTACTGCACCCTCCCTCCATCCCTTCCTCCATTCCTCCCTCTCTGAAGAGAGAAGGGAACGTTTTACTAAATCTATCATTTATTAGGGGGGAAAAAGCATAAAACCCTGAATTCTAACAATCATGATCTTGCAAAGCCATTCATGCAGGAGAAGTTATAGTGTGTCTGGAGGGATGGCCTTGGATATGGACATGAACTTTAATCAAAAGAAATTGGACTCCAGGAGAGGCTCTGGCTTTGGGCAATTAACTTAAGCCCTCTGGGCTTCAGTATTCACATAAGTAACACAAAAAGGGTAACAATATCTAAGATTGTGGTAAGATTAAATATTTAGCACAGGGCCTGGCACAATAAAGGGTAGTGGTATCAGTTTTTTATTATTATCCACAAATAGTATAACTGTACCTAAGAAATAACATCTACTTTGGGTTGGACCCATCACCCTTATAGCAAGACTGGTGCAAAGAGAAATGTCAGAAAGTTCTTTTGTGGGAAAATGTATCATTTGCCCTTCATCTGCGGAGTCTGGGAGTGTCACCACAACATCTTCATTTCCCCTTAACTCCTTTGGAAGTGTAGAAGTAAAAAGAAGGAAAACAAACAAAAAAAAACAAAACAAAACAACAACAAAAAAGGAAAACAACCTACTTAATAAGCAACACTGTGACAGAACTGAGCCGACTAAAAGATCCTTTTGTCTCTTGCTCAAAAGGCATGACCCAATGAGCAGAAATAGATTTGTCCAGGTTCCCCTGCATTCTTGACATGAACAGAGAGCCTCTGGGCCAAGTCCATGCCATTGAATCTTCCACTGTTCAACTAGAAGGTGAGCAGAGTCATATTTTAAATAAAGGAATTTTGTATTAATCATATTTTTACTAATTTATTAAGCCAATTTTATATCAAGATGGCATCATAAGACTTCGTCTTTTAAACAATTCATTCTTAAGCCCATTTATTTCCTCAAACTAAATTCCTTCTCTTTTGATTCTGCAAAGTTTTGTACAATGCTCTGCTGTAAAAGCAGTCTAGTCTTTGCTGCCTTTCAACTCTGCATTCTTTGTTTTCTCATAGAGAGCATAAAAATATTTATAATCCTTCAAGAACTTCTGACAGGATAGGAAACTGCCTTTATGTGCCCAAAAGCCCCCAATCCCCAAGACATCTAAGCAAGGTAAGTTGGGGGAAACATTTAAATAGCAGTAATTATCATATCTCTGATTGCAAGAAAAACAAATGCCTCAAATACCATTATTCATTTAAGTTTTCTGACAGCCTGACATTTATCTTTTTTGGTGTTATATTATAGAAATGTCTCTTATATTCATTTTACAGAGACTGACTACTTTTAATACTAATGAGATACATGTCCCAGAGTTGATCCTTTTCTGCCAAAAAAAAAAAAAAAAAAAAAAAAATTGGAAAAAGCTAAAGCTATTATGCTGATTACAAACCAAAGTGTGTTACAGTAAATGATGCAAAGAAAATTCAACAAATAGGTATATGCACTTGAAAGTGGTACTTCTCCACTCTCAAAGTGCTGGTTGTAAGATAAGCACCAATACTGAGAAATCCATCCCCATATAGACGGCCGGTTTCTCCAATAAAATTCAATTCAAACCAAACAGTAATTAAAGCAGTTAATTTGTATGAGCACTGTTCCAAGGTTAACTAAAGGGCTGGGGGGAGCTGGATGTGGGGAGATCAATTAGGAACCTATTAAAATATTCCAAGAGACAGATAGGTAGATAGGTAGAGAGAGAGAGAGAGAGAAAACAAACATGGGATAGAGAAGTGGAAACAGAAAAGGAGGAGGTGAGAAATAATCGCGAGAGAATGACCAGGAACTGGAGAGAATATGGGAAAGTGAAGTAGAATATTTCAAGGCTTCAGAAATTTGACAATGGGAAGGCCATTATCCATCCAAAGAATGGAAGAAGCAGTGGTTTGGTAGGGAAGAGTTTTCAAAATACTGTTTGAGGCATTTGCACATGAAATCTGACCCCACAGAGAACTGTAGTTAACAACACTGGGAGACATATCAGAGGTAGAGATGTTATTTTGGGAGATGGTTACAGAACCTTATACTCAGAAGGGGAACTGGAAAAAGAGATATCTCCAAAAATCCCAGCGCATTTTTCTCCCTAACACCAGCAGTGACACAATCAGGACAGGGACTGTGTCTGCTTACCCAGCAATCAAGAGAGATAAAGTAGCTGAGGCCGACAGAGGGCAGAGGGTCAACCCCGACCGGACCAACACCAAAGGCAAGATTTTCTTCTGGTAGAGGAAACCAAAATAATTTTCATCATTAAGCTTATTTTTTTCATCCAGGGAAAGATGAAGATGTATTCACATTATAATAATTTGAAAAATTCAGAATTAACGAAAAAATAAGCCTCAGCATCTTAAATCAACTGAATATAGCAACAGAGAATGGATGCAGCCCCAAAGGGCCTCTATCACATTCATACATAATAAAAACACCAGTTATGTTTATAGACCAATTTTATAGGGCTAAATTAATGAGCAGTTTTGGAGTGTTCTGGAAATTCCACAATGTTCTTTTTTATATTAGAGCTTTTGCATTTAGGAATGGTTAGATAAGAAAATCATTAACTACATCTTCAAAAGAGCAGAAGTGAGGCACAGGAGGCTCAATTCATCTGTGTATTCCTCTTAAAACATAACTCTAATTTTTACATAGCATTATTTAAATAGCAAACACAGCTGACTTTTACAATGACCCATGTTGAATTTGGTGCCATTTCCCACTTCTAGAAATTTGCTCATGTCAGAAAAGCACACTACTTATACTCCCTTCAATATAAACCAATTGCTTGGGAAAGAATGAAAAAAATAGGAATAAAAATAATAATAGCAGCAGTAACTGAAGAGGTATTTACTATGTGCCAGGCACGGGGCCAGACAGAGACTCTGTGTTCATCATTTTTTTAAACTTCACAACATTTCTATCAGTTAGGTATCTTGTGATGTCCACTGAACAGATGAGGAAACCAAAGGTCAGGGAAGTTAACTCAGTTACTTAAATATTTTTCTCCTTGGATAAAATTACATATGCCACAGGGTCTGAAAGCATTTTTTTTTTTTTTTTTTTTTTTTTTTTGCCTGCCCATCCATTCCTTGGTGAACCTTTTTTTTTTTTTTTTTTAAATTTTATTTATTTATTTTTGGCTGCAATGGGTCTTCATTGCTGCGCGCGGGCATTCTCTAGTTGCAGGGAGTGGGGCTACTCTTCGCTGTGGTGCACGGGCTTCTCATTGTGGTGGCTTCTCTTGTTGGGGAGCATGGGCTCTAGGCACACAGGCTTCAGTAGTTGTGGCACACGGGCTCAGTAGTTGTGGCTCACGGGGCTCTAGAGTGCAGGCTCAGTAGTTGTGGCACACGGGCTTCGTTGCTCCACGGCATGTGGGATCTTCCCAGACCAGGGCTCGAACCCGTGTCCCCTGTATTGGCAGGCAGATTCTTAACCACTGTGCCACCAGGGAAGTCCCCAGCATTATTTTTCTAGTCAATTACTTATTTATGTAAGACACAACAAATAATCATTAAACTCAATATAAGTAGAAATTGAATTTAATACTGTGGTTATTACTTTGAAACCAAAACTCTATCCTCACCAGAAACCCACATTAGCAAAGCACCCAAGGGTTGAATGGAGTTGAAGGAGCATTTGTGAGCTTAGAACTACAGCAGGCAATGTAGGAACTAGAGGGGCTGTAACCAGGAACCCAGGGAGTTTGTGGAAAATCACAAGGTTAGGGTACCAGTTTTTTGGTCACTTAGACATACACTTGGGTGCTTACCAACTTCATGGGCTTGGCCCAACCAGTTAACCTGCCCAAACCTCATGTTCCTCTAGTGGAAACAAAATGAGGATGCTAATGCCACCAACCTCCCAGCTTCATCATCAGCATTCTACGGGAAAATACACACAAAGCACTTAGCACAACTAGCATACAATTCACTAGGTAATACAGCTATCATCATCATTACTGTTGTCAGTAGTAACCATGACCTCAAGGAGATAATAGAGGCAGGAAGAGTAGAAAAGAAAGACAGCTATGAGGTCAGGCACAGCAGTCTCCAAATTCCAAGTCTCTCATTTAGGGGGTGTGCAAAGTTACTCAACACATCTGAACTTTACTGTTCCTAGGGATAAAATATAAATTAAAATACTCCCCTCGAAGGAGATGGAAAAACAGAGCTAATGTGTCAAAAATACCATACATAGAGCCTGGAACATAGGAAGTTTCTTTTGTTGTTCGTATGAAGATGCTTTCAACACTAAAATCATGCAACAATTACAGGCCATAGAGGAAATAAATGCAAATGTCAAATAAAAACAAATCCCGCTGTAGGTGAAGACTTTATTGGAAAAGACAATTGCAATAAGGTGAAAAGGACTATTATAATAGGAAGAGGAAGACTGTTGCAATAGGGAGAGAGTTTTGACCATGAGATCTCCAAGTGTCTCAAGGTCAGCAGAAAGGAATTTTCTTTCCTAGGGAGGGGTCAACAAAGCTAGAAAGAACCAGCTGTGGTGAAATAGGAGGACCAAGGGGTCTGTCTGGACAACTGATCAGGGAAAGTTTTTCCCTGAGGTCAGCCAATCCTCAAGGTGGGGTTTTTAAGGAGGAGCAGTTCTGCATTCCAGTGGCTCGGGTGAAGACCAAAGTTCATGGGCCTGGGAGATGGAGAGAAGCTTGACTCAAGTTTGGTCAGTTTAGGTTGCATGTGTTTGAACAGAAGGTACAAATAGTTCAGGCAAAGGCAGAGAAGGGGAATGTGCAGGGTCTGGCCTGGCCATAGGCACACAAGAGGGGCATCCATGAGTCTCAGCTAAGCCATATGGGCAAGAGAAGTTCTTTGCAAGCCTTTCTCGTGAGGACAGGGGTAGAGGGTTTCTCTATCTATTGCTATATTCCAGGAACACGGAGCTCAAGCAAAGATTAATACTATCACAAACAAAACTATACATATAGAGTTCCGTACTTTTAATGAACGAACTTGTTGTGATATATTCAAACCATCACCACTGGTTTTTTTCCTATAAAAATAAGAAATATTAAGAGGTTAAAAAAAGTCTCTTATTAACCCATGGGGGGCAGGGGAAGCAATTTTAACTGCTTGAGGATTTTAGAAATGTAGTTTATATTTTTTTCATTTCTTCTTTGAAGGCAATTTCGTTACTTAGAATGTTTCACACACAACCTCAAACGTGGCAAATTCCAGAAAAATGGCTGATACACAAAAGAAGGCTACTAAGACAACAGGAAAGTATGTCATTCCTTTCCTGTCATTAACTATTCATTTTCTTTGAAGAGAGATGCAGAGAGGGTATTTGAGTGTTTATACCTCTTTTGGGGTTTCTAACAGAGTTAGGTCTTCTATTAAGTCTTCTTTGATATGATTATTACTAGCTTATGTATATTGAATGTGTACTATCTTGCCAGGTATCACCCTAACCACATTATGTAGTAATTACTATAGACCTCCACACAGTCCAATGAGAGCAGTACTATTGTTAAAATATTTCATATAAAATTTTGCATTCTACAACTACTGCAAAAAAACATACATTATTATTCTGGTACATGAATTTAATGCCAAAAGGGTAATTGAAGTTTTCATCTATGACAATAAGTATACACATGCAGATATAGTCACATACAGAACATAAACTTGCATGATTCATGGATCAAACAGAGGACATATTAAACATTTTTATCTTGGTGGGCAGGAAGCTCAGACTTGGATTTAATGATCAATCTAGAACCAATAATGATTTCACCCAAACTCCTCTAATAAGAGGAGGAAACAACATTGTTCCACTCTGTTCACACTGTGAATAAAAGGTGAATTATCCTGGTCTGAGTTCTGCCTGCTCACTTCAGAAAGTAGAAAGTTCAAGCATACAGAAGCATGGAGACTTTTAGTTGGGTAACAGGCAGGAAACTAGTCCGCATTGTAGAAATAATAACAACAGCAACAAAAGTAGCAACAACTAATAATAATAACAACTAGGGCAATAATAAAAATTGTGGCATAAATATACTGATTGCTACGACCTGCTAGGCACTGGTTGAGCCACTTATTTTACTATCAAATTTAATCCTTCCATTTAGAGATGAAGGAATGAGAAACAGTTAAGGTTACACAGCTACCAAGAATGGAAACCCGGAATTGACCTCAGGCAGTCTAACTGCAGAGCCAGCGCCCTTCAAAATAATCGGGTTTAATGACTTGGGTCCTGTCCTGGTCAATATATCAGAAAATAATCTGAGCCCACAAGTTCAAGGGTAAGGGAGTCTAGCAAATTAGAATGAACTTCATTTACTGAAAACATATTAGGCTTTGATATGATACTGTCACCTCCAAACCAGTTACCTAACCATGATCATCTCATTTCTTAATGCCTCTCTCAGCAAAGAAATTGTGCTGTATATAAACAAGAGAATGAAATCTGGCAAAAACATTAGAAAAATGATGATGATGATGGTGATGATAGCTAGGGGAGCTGCAGCGGCAACAGGATCTTCCATTAAAACCACCATTTATGTGCCAGGCTCTATGCTATGGGCATCACATATCACCTTTTTTCCCTACTATGTTGCACGTTCACTCACCTTACAAAATGCCTTACACATAACAAGCACTCCATTTTTTTGCATTAATAAATGAACAAATAGAAACAACAGAGTATATTGAGGGTAGAGAGACATTATTCATAACACATGCTCAAAAATTCTCAATGACACAGAGAGTATAATCACACCACATATCAAATCCAAGCCACATACCATGGAGTGCTATTGAAATGCAATGTAATATTACTATTGCTTTGGGAGTAACTGATGGAATCCGGTAAAGGACACTGTATTAATTATATTGTTTTCCATGGAACTTTTCTCAGGTTGCCCAGGACAGCAAGACTATAGAACATTCATGATGAAACTGTCAAAGAGGACTAGACTTGAGGGACCTTTGGGAGAAAAGAGATTTGAAAATAATGTACTGCCCGCCCATGGTGCAGACATGCCTGTCTCTGCAAGTAGGACCACATTATTGATTCTCCAAGGAAGAAAGAAAATATGACTTTGTCCCTTAACTGACATCAAAGTTACAGTGCTATGCAACAGTGCCCCAAAGCATTTGCAAATATTTTTATTCAGACACAAAGCCTGAGTGTCCTAGGAGAAGACCGTAATGCCAACTGATCCAAAATGCAGTGGTCAGAAGGCTCTGTGGGGGGCCCAGGGGGAGGGTGGGTTAAGTCAATATTTGAAATAGACAAGTCTCTAGAATCAAAGGCCTTGAAAGTCTATGGTAAAATGAAGGACCCTCAGATCTTTCACCTTTTCACATACAGACCCCAAACTACAATCAGTAATGGCAGCGATATCACAGAAAAAATAAAAGTCTACCTCTGAACTGAAGATATAGCTATTCTAAAGAGCAGTTTCCCTACCATTGCTCATTTGTCTAAGACTTTCTTGACCAACAGGAAGTAGTTAGTAAAGGACACATTTCTGTACACCCGTTGCAAAGTATCCTTGTTCCAACAGCTATATCTATAAACTGATAAATGCTGTCAACTCTAACAGGAAGTGGAAAAGGTTCAATTTTCTAAGTATGATAGAAGGTACAATAAATATTCACATAATATTTAAAATGAGTGAATGTAAACAAAAATAGAAATTAAGTGATTCAAAGCTGGGATTGTTAAGAGGAAGTTTTATTTTGTTTTGTTTTTTAATTAGAGAGAGAAAGAAAGATCAAGTCACATGTCAGATGCAATTTAGTTTTTTTTTTTAAGCATAATCTAATAGTAAAATAGAGGGTCACAAAGAGAGCTGAATTGATCAGAAGAAGCATATATTTCTGTGCACTACAAACAACCATAATCCCTTGAACAATTCCCCCAAAGCTGCCTAACCTCAAACATTAGTCAGTCCATTTAGGATGTATCAGCAAATTGGGAAACCTCCAAAGGGGCCTGACAGGTTAGGCAAAGAAAGCACTGTATGCCATCCCTTCTTTCAGTGATGACAAAAGATCTACAGGTCAGAGAGGGGCAGGCTCTGTGTCTCCTCCATTAATTATTTAAGGTAATATCCTGGATGCTAGTAAATCCTGATAACCGCAAGTATAAACCCCTTTGTGCTTCACAGTTGTGCTTTCAATAAATAAGCCAAAACATATCTCTTCTCTAAAAAGACATATTATAATGCATATTTTATCTTTTATAGTTGGTGAATATCCTTTCACCAAGATAAACTTGGATTTTTTCATACATTTTGGGTCAATTTACAATAATAGACAGGATCCTGTCTCTCATTTACTGCACAATTTCTACGCATATTAGCCATCAGCTAATATATCCATGTAATCAACCCTGGTTACCTAGGTGTGGATGACGTAGAGCTTGTGATAAATCTGTTCACTAGCAATAATGACTGGGTTTCAAGGTTCTCTAACCTAGTTTTTTTTTTTTTAATGGTGAATTTCAAGCATATAAAGAAATAGACAAACTAGAAAAATGCATCTTGATGTACCTACAACCTTGCAAAAATGATCAATTCATGGCTAATCTTGTTTCATGGCCAATCTTACTCTAATCCTCTCCCCAATCTCATATTATTTGGAAACAAATCACAGTCACTACATAATTTCAACTTATACATTTCTCTATCTACCTCTCTAAAAAAGCTTTAAAAATAAACCACCTAAAATTTAACAAATTGACATTATCCTTAAAAATAAAAAATTAATAATAATAAAAAAATAATATTAACTATGCAGTAAATGTTCAAATTTCCAATTGTCTCATAAATATCTTAACTCCAAACCTAGTTTTTAAAAAATCGTTAGTATTGCCAGTTAATTTTTTAAGCTACAACTATTGCTCAAAAAAAAAGTTAATTTAAATGTGCTTTAATTGAAACTACTGCCCTACTGCTCTTTCAGAGAGATAGATCACAAAATGCAACTACAGACTGTCAATTTTTCAGAAACCTTAGGAATGACTGATTTAGGCAGAGTCAAATGATTGCAAACTAACTCCATCACATGCAAACTGGCTCATGAACACCAGGTATATGATAAATAAGAGTTAATATTCGCTGAGGACTTTGTGTGCCAGATCCTTGGCTAATCCCTTTTGATTCAACTTCATTGAATCCTCATAACAACACCTGGAAAGGTCTGATGACTTACTTGATCATAGGCACCCAGGTAGTAAGGGACTGAGTAAGAGACTTAACTAAGCAAGCCAAACCACCCAAACACACTCCCATCACCGACACTGTATCCGGAACTTGGCGACACAAATGTAAGTGTTCCATAAAGGGAGGCATAAGCAGGAAGAACATTCTGAGTAGGTTGCAGAATCCACTTAAAGTACAATTAGGAACTGACTTGCACTGGCTCCTGCAATTTCACAATTACCTTTTTTCTTTCTTTCTTTTTATAGTTTAATCACCACTCAGAGTCAGAAACATCAAAGGTGGAAATACTACTATCCAAGCAGAGGATCCACTCATGGAAGCAACAGTTAAGTCTAAGTTCTACCATAAGATACTGGGAAGGCTCACCTCCCATGTCACACTCCTTCACCAAGAAGAAAATACAGATTTATAGTGTAGCAATTAATAGGTACAGTCAGACACTTCTACAGACTACAAGGAATCTATCTTGAACTTGCCTCTCCATTACTTCATGCTTGGGGTTTTCCATGGTGCCTGGCTATCTCACACTTGCTAATGGAGAGAAATAAGCATATTGCAAATTCAAAACACTTCATCATCACATTTTATAGTACAAAATAGTGAGTCCCAATTTTAGCTCATTCTCTGACAACTCAGAGATGATGAAGTCTTTAATACCAAGCCATTTATACAGCAACATTTCCTCCCATTTTCATCTCCCCTTTCCTACTAGCTCAAAGATATAACCAGGTGAAAAAGTTCAAGTTCTTTAACTCAGAGAATTTAATTCTCTAGCCAAAGCTAAGGGATTTGGATGGACCCTCTAAAAGGCCTGTTAAAAATACCAAGCGATTAGAGGTTCTTTATTCAGTTATTTACAAGACCCTCTGTGAAGCCAACATTCTGTAATCCAAATGCAAATGTTCTTTGAAGGAAGGAAAGGTTGGAAAGAAAACCCTAACAAGATCCCAAAGCTACTGAAAGCATAAAGAGAAATGAAGGTTCCTTTGACTTAAATATGAAGCTTTGTTAAGTATTCAAAAAACCAAAGCAGTGGAGCCTTGCTGAACAATCTCTTAGTTCCTATGACTGAGCTAAAATATTATATTTGAGATGCTCAGGCCGTCAACGTACTTGCTCAGCCCCTATTATGTCCCCAGCAGTGTTTTAGGCACTGGAGCTGTGTCCTAGCCCTAGCTCACGTTTGCTCTGATTTGCTGTTTACTTTAGAGTGTGTGTGTGTGTGTGTGTGTGTGTGTGTGTGTGTGTGTGTGTGTG